>NC_133327.1:542802428-543167428 GCF_042186555.1 Aquarana catesbeiana
CTTTTTTGTACCAGCGTCTGGCCTTACGGGCAATTAGGTACGGCGCCAACAACTGGTCGTTGAGGTCCACCCCTCCCATATTAAGGTTGTATTCGTGGACACAGAGGGGTTTCTCCACAACACCAGTCGCCGTAGTAATTTGGGTCGTCGTGTCTGCATGAAGGGAGGTAAGAACGAAAACATTCTTATTGTCCCTCCACTTCATAGCGAGCAAATTATTATACTTCAAGCAGGCTCTCTCCCCCAGCCTAAGACGGGACTCTACAAGCCGCTGGGGAAAGCCCCGGCGATTAGGTCGCACGGTGCCACATGCTCCAATCTGATGATCAAACAAGTGACTAAAAAGTGGCACGCTCGTATAATAATTGTCCACGTACAAGTGGTACCCCTTTCCGAATAAGGGTGACACCAAGTCCCACACTATCTTGCCAGCGCTTCCTATGTAGTCAGGGCAGTTGATCGGCTCTACGTGACTATCTTTGCCCTCGTAAACCATAAATCTACATGTATAGCCTGTGGCCCTGTCACAGAGCTTATACATCTTGACCCCGTATCTGGCACGCTTGCTGGGAAGGTACTGTTTGAAGGACAAGCGGCCAGAAAACTTAATCAGGGACTCATCAACGCAGACAACTTGATGGGGGGTAAACAAGTCTGCAAAACGTTGGTTGAAGTGGTTTATGAGGGGCCGAATTTTGTAGAGCCGATCGTATGCAGGGTCTCCACGAGGACGACAGAGTTCATTGTCGTTGAAGTGCATGAACCGCAAAATCTGCTCGTATCGTGCCCTGGCCATGGAGGCAGAGAACACGGGCATATGGTGAATTGGGTCAGTGGACCAATATGACCGCAACTCACTCTTTTTGGTTATGCCCATGAGGAGGGAAAGGCCCAGAAAGATCTTAAATTCGGAGACCGTAATTGGTCTCCAATCTCTGGCAAGGGAGGACTGGGGAATAGTGGCGATGTGTTGACCAGCGTACAAATTGCTTTGGTCCACAATAGATCTATAGAGATCTTCGGTGAAAAACAGCGAATAAAAATCCAGTGGCGTAAAGTCAACTGTTTCCACCTGAATTCCGGGTTGGCCAGTGAAAGGGGGAAGTACGGGTGCTGCAGAAGTGGTGGGTTCCCAATTCGGATTGGCGAATGCAGCAGGAAGGGCACTATGGGCACGACGGGCCTGTGTTCGTCTTCTTGGTGGCAGCGGGACGCTACTTGTGCTTGCCACCTCGCCAGCTTGAACTGCACTTATGGGACTCGCCACGTCACCACGTGATACTGCAGTGCTGGATGTACGACCAGGGTGTACTAGGCCGCTGGTGCTTGCCAGTTCACCAGAAGGAGTAGCGGCACTAGTACCTCTCTGCTCCATACGAGAGCCCTGCGGTTCTTGCACTTCAAGGACAGAAGAAGTTCGGGGTCTGGTACGCCTGACCCTAGCAGGGACCACAACTCCGTCGTCAGAGCTATCTGTCATGGAGCCGCTGTCCTCTACAGGTTCGTATTCTGAGCCTGAACTTGACAGATGAGTGACTTCCTCTTCACTATCTGTCATACTCAGAATCCTGTAGGCCTCTTCACTAGTGTACCTTCGATTTGCCATTTTGGCCTCTAAATTTAGGGGTACACTAGTGAGACTCACAGGCAAAAAAGCTCCTGACTGTTAGCGACTGATTCAAAACGCTACCAAAAAACTGTTAGCGATCGCAGGGATCAGGCCTGACTCTGCGAACGCTGCAGTTATGTGTGCTTAGTGTTTTGTAAGTGACAGTTATCGATCGATACTGCACTTGGGTGGGCTGGGCTGGGCTGGGCCGAGGAGCAAAACGCAGGTGCTAGCAGGTATCTGGGCTGATCCCGCTAACACTGCGTTTCAGGGAACCCTAAACTGCTGGGGAGTATAGATCTGATCGGATCAGATATCGATCCGTTCAGATACTATAGCACTAAGGGAGGTGTATGCTGCGTGCGTGGGTTTTAGCGGTACTGGCGCTAACCTGACGCTGCCTGGGGCGACGCAGACCTTATCAGATCCTAAAAACTTAACTTATATCACCACCGGGCAATTAGGGGGTTAAACCTTTATAAGGTAATAAACGGCGGGTGCCCTAAAACTATAATAAACTATAATAAACTGTAATAAACTACAAAAAACAAACTAGCTAACCAGCGTCACCCGTAACACTTATACGGTGAACGCTGGTGAAAGGGTTAACTAGGGGGCAATCAAGGGGTTAAAACCTTTAGCAGGTAGTATATGGGGGTCCCTGTCGCTATAAAACACTGACAGCGAACCTATATACTTACCTCCCTAACTAGCGTCACCTGTGTCACTAATACAGCGATCAGAAAAACGATCGCTTAGCGACACTGGCGACGGGGGGTAATCAAGGGGTTAACTTTTATTAGGGGGGGTTAGGGGGGTACCCTGGACCTAAAGGGGGGTACCCTAGACCTAAAGGGGGCTAACCTAACTGCCCTAACACTTGTAACTGACACAAACTGACACCAATGCAAAAAAAAAAAAAACTGCTATTGGTGACAGAGTGACAGGGGGGTGACAGGGGGGTGAAATGTGTGCCTGCGTGTTCTACTGTAAGTGTAGTGTTGGTGCACTTACTTGGATGTCTTCTCTCCTCTGCGTCGGATCAAAAAGACCGGCTCGAGGAGAGATGACATCACTTCCTTTCCCTCTGTTTACATTACAGAGGGAAAGGAAGCGTTTCCATTCGCTGGGAGCGATCGGGAGGGGGTGGCCAACAATGGATGGCCTCCCCCTCACCTCTCATCGCCCGCGAACGAGAGCCGACCGCCTATGGCACCGGAGGGGGGTCCGATCGGACCCCCCACCCGCGGGAGGCAGATCACGTACAGGTACGTGATTCTGCCTGCCCGTGCCATTCTGCCGCCGTATATATGCGTTAGGCGGTCGGCAAGTGGTTAAAATTCCCTCCTAAACTTGGAGTGCGTGTTATACGCCGGCACGTGTTATACGCCGATAAATACGGTAATGTATAGAAGGTAGGGCCCGAAAGTGACTCAAGCCCAGGGGTCCCCACCACCCTAAGTCCTGCCCTGACCACATGGTACAACATCAGTCATCTCCATCCTTCCCACTAGTCTTCTTTACTTTTTTGATCTCTGATGGAACGACACACCTGGTCAATTATATTTTGATTTTTCCATGGTTGTCTGAGTGGTGTTTGTTTTTTTTTGCCAATTTGGTCGCCTGAAAATTCATGTTATATTTTTGTTTGTATACCTAATGTCTCATTATATTGTCTTGATGTGTTGGAGACTGCTGTTTATAAATAAAGAATTTTAAATAATGACCCTAGAATTATTGCTCTCACTCCAGCGTGTAGCGCAACCAACATTTTCTTATGTATGCACTCTAAGGATTTGTTTATACATGTGAGTTATTCAAGATTTTCTGGGGTGGGGGTTAAGTGCTTAAGTATACCTTGTATTGATTTTACACTTTTTTTCACTTAAATGTATTGCTATCACATAGATAGGGGACCAAAAGCCATGGGGACCACAGGGCTCATGGGAGCTATATTTCTTGAGGTGTGTCATTGTCAATAGGATTTGAGCTTATATCATTTGCCCCTGCAAGAATTTTACAAGCCCAGTCAAGATCTATTACAAAGTAATAAAAGCTGTTTCTCTACAGGAACAAGGCAAAAGACAGTAAATTTAGCTGTACTTTGCTATAATTATTATCCTATAACTTTGTTTACAGGTTCACAATCATCATCTTTCTTATCCTTATTGATTAGAGACAGCTTTTCACTCTTACTTTGGTATTTTGTGTTTTCTATTTCTATATCATGTTTTCAAACTCTCGCCCCATTGATACATTTTTTTGCAGTTGCTCACTGCATCTTGTTGATCCTGGTTTGTGACCGCTGTGTGTTTCCTGCCTGGTGGCCCCCTGCCCTTTCCACAGCTCCCGGACAAGACTCTCCTCATGGTGCTTTTCCATTTCACTTCCATTTTTTGCCGGAGAAGGGTTATACATTCCATATAGGTTGTTTGGTTGGTGGGAAAGTCATATCTTTACTGCTCATCAACTTTGATTTATTGGCAAGTGTTTCCTTTTTTGCAGACATCTTTCCTTTGGGTACTCGTTTTTTACTATGGTATACCAATGACATGATTTCTTTGCAGATATCCTTTTGAATATTTCTATCTCCTGAAGAAGTGAACGTTGCTTCACAAAATGCATCAAGTTTTAGGGCATCAACTGCCTATCTTTATATGCATATATGCTATTATACCATCTTTGGATATATTTAATGTAATTTTAATATGATTTTAATTATGTATGTGAATAAAAGCTTGGATAAAAAAAAAAGTATTTATTTGTTTTTGTTTGGTGTAGGTCCTTTAAAGTCCCATGGGAGTTTTTTTGAGAGTTCGAACAAGGCAAAAGAAAATATAATGTTGGACATTTTCTAGGGCTAGATGTAAGTAATGCCTGGACATAATTAAATAAACAAAAGGTGTTCACTCGGGTCTGCAGTACACCTCTCAGCGCCAAGTAGAAAATGCTGATCAGAAGTAGAAATAGAACTAATTAATAAACATACAGGTATCACCCAATTTGTTATCACAAAGTGGGTAAAAATTTGAAATCATATGGTAAAAAAGCAGCTGTTTAAAACATAAATTATATAAAAAAAGCAGTATATATAAAACAATTAAATTGTGATAATACACTACAAACAGCAATATTGATGAGCAAAAAACATAAATCATGTGGCCAACTTCACACGAAAGTCCTTTAAGAGCAGTGAGGAGTTCAGAAAGTGGTTCAGAGAGTGTTCATAGGTGATCATAAAGCAGAGTCTCAGTGTGCACCTTCCACCGGTCAGTTCAATTCCACCATGTGAGAACACACTCCCCCCAGGGGGTTAAACTCACCAGAGCTGAAAAATAAGTAAGCCTCCAAGGGAAGAAAACCTCTAAGCCAAAACTGCTACCAACACCACTCCGGGAGATTCACAGATGATCAAGGCTCCAAATAAATCAATGACAAAAGAAAAACGCACATAGCATAATCCCGTTTATTAAAAGATTACTTCTGGCGTCGTGTAAGCCACGCTCTGACACGTTTCATCATATCCTGACTTCAACAGATGCCCTCTGTTGAAGTCAGGATATGACGAAACGCGTCAGAGTGGGGCCTACACGACGCCGGAAGTGACGTGTGCGCTCCACCGCAGCTGGATCCATAACCAGGAAGTGTTTCTTCGGGCTTTGAACCGGCTGATCTCCGTAACGGTGAAGTGCACAGTTTACATGCTTCCATTGCTCGATTGATTGCAGTGTTTTGTACGTATATTTATTAAGAGGGGTTGTGTGAGATGTGATGGGGATTCTTTTAATAAACGGGATTACGCTATGTGCGCTTTTCTTTTGTCATTGATTTATTTGGAGCCTTGATCATCTGTGAATCTCCCTGAGTGGTGTTGGTAGCAGTTTTGGCTTAGAGGTTTTCTTCCCTTGGAGGATTACTTATTTTTCAGCTCTGGTGAGTTTAACCCCCTGGGGGGAGTGTGTTCTCACATGGTGGAATTGAACTGACCGGTGGAAGGTGCACACTGAGACTCTGCTTTATGATCACCTATGAACACTCTCTGAACCACTTTCTGAACTCCTCACTGCTCTTAAAGGACTTTCGTGTGAAGTTGGCCACATGATTTATGTTTTTTGCTCAACAATAGCGCTGTTTGTAGTGCATTATCACAATTTAATTGTTTTATATATACTGCTTTTTTTATATAATGCCTGGACATACTGTACATTTTAAATCAGGGCAAAGTGATCCGAAACCAGTCTGTGTGTAGCCTGTTACAACCTTAACAACACTGACGCTCACTATTTTAACCAGAGCCTTATTTGAAAACATCCTTGTGTAACTCAAAAAATACAACATACTCCATAGAGGTGTTTTACTAGAGTTTATTTAAAAAAAAGTCATATTAAATGTTTACCATCATAGGGATAGTGCAGACAGCTAAGGGCCGCAGCAGTAAACAGAGGACTCGACAATCAACTTGAAATTTAAGAGACAGGTAAAAAGAACTTAAGATAATTTAATTAAACAGTGATTTGGGTTGATTATTCTCAGATTAAACACTATTGTTTAGCTAAAAATATGGTATTCCTCTGGACCTTACAAACATTTCCTCCATCTTTTGTTAATATTAAACTAAAAATTACAAAATTAGAATCTGTACCTTATCTTAATTTGCTTTTACATGTTGTGTACAGAATACAGTATTGTAAATTCTAAAATTAGGATATATTTAGGCCTCACACTGCAGTTCTTAAATATGTCTATTTTCTCTGGGTCCTGCTCATTTATGAGTTTTAAGAACTGGGACTATCCAAACTAAAATCAGGACAATCCACAGTTGTGGAACGGGATTCCCTGATAATTTTATATAAAAAAAAAATATGTGACCTTCATAAAAGATAACAAAAAACAGCAGAGACGTGCAACAGCAGGCAAGAACATATTTAATCAAATAGTTTTTTGTGCTTCTATCAAAGTGGTTGATGAGCAAATAGTGTGATTGTAAAGAATGTTCCACTTTGAACATCTTAATATTGTGCATATCAACTGTAATGGTTCACAACAGAACGTTACAACCCCTATTAAATACAATTATAAAAATATGGAAGCATGTAATGTAGGTAGGTCACAGCAAAAATGACTTTCAGGTGAAAGTTACATAAATAACCTCAAATGTGTGGTATTTAAAATACACTACAGATATCTTCCAAATAATTTTTACAAATGTTGGAATTCTAAATTACCCCTAGCTCAAACCCTAAGGGCCACAATATAAAAAATGTCTGACGGAGGAATTGTCTGCTCGAGAACACATAAGCCAATGCAGGTTACAAAACCAAGGGAAAAGCGAACAAATGGCTATTTCTTATTAAACGTTAATACACAAAGCACTTTGTTTAGTGGTTACAGTTCAGTGCATGAGTACTGCAATATGTCTACAGCAAGCCAGCTTTGATTTACAGTGCTAAGCTGCTTTAGACATGTTAGGGTAACCAAACACTCATTCCACAGGTCATATGATGGCTTTTGGTTGTTTAGTAAATATTTTGCTGAATTCATAGCACAGCAGTGCCGTGTAAAAGTACAAACAGTTGCAAATGGTAAACAGAGACTAATGAGTGTTGAGCTAAAGAGCATCTGCAACATGTACTTGACATTGTATATGCATACCAAGTGAAAAATATATTTTCAAGGTCTGATCATCCCCTTGGGTATGGACAGCCCCTGACCTCTGGACCACTAGCATAACGTTGAATAAAAACACTACTTTATGAAAAAAGTTTGTTAGGGTATCTTCTAAGTTTGCCGATACATGATTAGCTAGATTTCATAGCTTGGTGGTTTTATACTTGACCTGCATAGGACAAATTGCTTTGTCGGCTAAGCTCTTTCACTAGTTTTTTAATCGAGTGCTTACATTGCAGAATTTAGGAAATAGGTGAAAAGCTATACTTGGCTTTAGTTAGGGGGAATAAGACCCAGGAGCTTTTTCACCCAAAATGCATATGTTCTGTGTGGTTTGAAAAAGTCCTTGGCAATGGTAACTATAATAAGTTAACAAATGCTGTACCAAATTATTTCTGCTCAGCAAGGATAAATGAACAAGAATGGACCAGCATTTTCCAACCTGCATGATCTGTATGGAGGTTCTCCATTTCATTATTTGTGACCTACGCACTATTATTATGACAAAATAACGCATATAATATAGATCTCCCATAGAATATGGCCAGCATTTTATTAAATACATCTTTGCATTTACCAAGGAGAATCGAAACTGCTCTTGAAAATAGTATTTTCACTTTTTTCCTCATCTTGGCCCATTAACCAATTGTCCGTAACCTGTAAAGAAGACATATCATCATTTGATGACTGAACTAATTTCTTATCATCAAAATCTAGAAGTTTCAGTTCCTTAGAAGACCAGCTTCTTTGTGGCTCTAGTGGTTTAGTGTAGCTGGCTAAGTGATTACTGTCGCCTTTTGTGTTTACCGTCCCAGCAAAATCCATATCTATGTCAATCAGACATCCTTCCCTATGATTGTTGTTGTTATTGGAATTTGAAGACACATCAGCCTGAAGCAAACTTTTGTTGCTTTGTAACACCTGAAGGTGGAAAGCGGCAGGAGCAGACTTTTTTCTCCTTGGAGGCACTGCTGGGATTAATGAATTACACTCAGATGTGCAACTATTTTCGGTTGGTGAAAGTATCTTATCACCTTCTTTCGTTTTTACAGTTTGAGAAGGCAGTATTGTCCTTGGTTTGGGTACTGGGTATATTTTAGGCATTTCACTTATGTCTGCAGTTTCTACTTTGTGCTCCTTTTTTGAAATCAATGCGTTGGTTGAGAAGTCTGCAGGGCAAGTAGTGTCCATCTGTGCCTCTGGTCTGGATGCCAAAAGAGCTGTTGAAATAGATAAACTGTTTAGATCAGATTTTGGCTGGTCTTCAAGTATATTAACCAAACCTGTAGATTCAACATCAGTTGCTGCTTGTTTTGTAGGATGGGTTTCTGTACACATCACCAGTTTTTCAGCAGACTGCAATTGGACTGGATCACTTGTTCCTGATACTTCAATTTTCTTAACAGATGCAGATAACATACTATTATCTGAGAGTTTTTCTAGATCAGAATTCACTGATGATTCTGGTTCTAGTTTTGGTTTTGTAGGTACTCGAGGTGGTGGCCTCAAAGGTGTTAAACCATCTGAAACCCCAGCATGATGTGCCAATTTTGGAGGTACTTGTGGTGACTTTTTTTCACTTGGTGGCTGATGTTGCTCTGTCTTCTGTTCTGGATTAAGTAGCTTTGCAAAAAGATAAAGTGTTTATGTAAATTAAAGTACTGCCAAACAGCTTAAATATTTAATATGCACAAAAAATAAGAACTGTGACTTATCTTTGAGTACAGTACAGGACTGGTATTCATAGACCATTGGTTAAAAGGTGCCACCTTCAGGTAACTAGTCATCGACAAAATCTTTTTTGTAGGGCTTCCCCTACAGCATACCCATGTAACCCTTCCCACTTCATGAGGCTTCAGTGCAAGCAATTTGAAGTAATCCAATCTGTGTCCTGTACTGTACTCTACAGGCAAGTCAAAATTCCCATTATCTTTATAGTACAGCACAGAACTGGAATTCATAGACCATGGGGCGTACACAAACAATAAAACTGAAGGCATAGCAGCCTGTACCATAGCAAACTGAAATTGCCAACAGGCCCACAAAAAACACAAAGGTTTACAGAACCCGAATAAAAAACAACTTAAAGCTCCTTGCGGCCAAAACTTGCATCAGGTTAGGCCTGTACGTCCACCTGGCAGAACTTAAAAAAACGTGTGAACAGAGGACCAGATGGTAGCCTTGCAAATCTGGGATACAGATGTTAGATGCCAAAAAGCCCAGGAGACACCAAAAGCCCTGGTGGAATGGGTTCTGATGAGAAAGGGGGGAACATTTTCCTTAAGGGTGTAGCCCTGAAGATGAGTTGTCTGATGGACATGGCAACAGTGGAACGCGAAGTAGGGTGTCTTCTATGAGAAACTCCAGGTAGAACAAACAGGGACATTGTCTTGCAAAAAAAGGCAGTGTCTGCCAAGTAGACTGACAGCCCTAACCACTTCCAAACAATGTAAGGGAATTTCCTTGTCATATTTTTGGGGCAGGACAAAGGGATGGACGGACAATGTTCTAATTTAGGTGGAAAGAGGAGACCACCTTAGATATAAAGGAAGATTTTGATCTCAAAACCTCCTTTAAAGTGGTTGTAAAGGCACAAGGTTTTTTTACTTTCTGTGTGCAGCGGCCCCACTAATATTTACCTGAGCCCCCTCTCGATCCAGCATTGTCTACGAGAGCCTTGCCTCTCTGACTCGCACACCTAAATGGCTTTTGACAGCAGCAGGAGCCATTGTGCCAATCAGGCTAGTGTGCCAATCAGGAGAGGAGGGGGAGGTGCTGAGCCACGGCTCCATTTGTGAATGGACACACAGAGCAGCAGTGGCTCCTGCTTGGGTGCCCCCAGAGCAAGCTGCTTGCTGAGGAGGCACCCAGCAGGAGGAAGCAGCCAGAAGAACCGGTGTGGGACCCGAGAAGAGGAGGATCAGGGCTGCTCTGTGCAAAACCAATGTAAGTATAACATGTTTGTTATTTAAAAAAACAAAAAAACAAGGTTTAATATTGCTTTAACCACCTCTCATCTGTAGGCTGTATATATACACAGTCTTGGGTTGAAGTGGTTATACCAGGACCATGGTTTCAGCTACAACCATGATCCTGGTATTGCTCTTTTTTTTAAGTGATTCCTTTCGAAGTAAAAGCAATCAGAGCAGCTATACAGCTGTTACCACTTTTACAGGCGTCGGAAGTGGGGGGAACTCTACGCCTTTACTGGCCTCTCCTGATCCATGAGCGGGGAGCTCAGTAATGACGTGACCTCAGTTGCATTACCTGGGAGAAATGGAAGGATTGCAAGTTCCAGCCCCTCTTTTGTGATGTCAGAAACCATAAGCGGAGAGGATTTCGTCAATCCAGTTATGGTTTGTTTATTTACAAGCCAATACCGATTTGTACAGCATTTGATTTAAACAATCTCAGTTTCAACAGATGCTTTGAAGGTCAGAGAAGAGAAGGTTCTAACAGACCCCAGATCTCTCCATAAAGAGGGCCTGTCATGGCTATCCCTATGGATGTTGTTCATCCCCCAATTTTTTTTTTTTAAGCTCCCCTGTGTTCACGCGCAAATGCAAACATGCACTTAGGTCCCACACATATATGTAAATGACAATCATACTACAGATGAGGTATTATTACGAACATCACAGTGAGAGCAATAATTCTAGCACCAGATCCCCTGTGTAACTCTAAAATGGTAACCTGTAAAGCCTTTTAAAGCTTCGCCTATGGAGATGCACAAATTTTCAAGCATGACATGTTTGGTATCTATTTACTTGGCATAACATCATCTTTTATATTTTACCAGAGAAATTTGTATTATATTGTGTTTATGTTCACAAAAAATAATTAAAGTGTAGTTTTTCTCCAACAAATTGCATCTAAAAAAGCCGCTGCGCAAACATTTTGTGATGTACAAAATTTCAACGTCCATTATTATATTCTCTAGGGCCCCTGCTTATGTAAAATATATAATGTTTGGAAGCCCTAAGTAGTTTTCTAGCACAAAAATGCAGATTTTTACATGCGTGAGAGAAATGTCAGAATTGGCCTGGGGGTCAAGTGGTTAAACAAAATACAACAAGGCTCTTTATAATCTACAGTTGCAAATTGAGAAAAAAGCCTATAAGATGTGATGGCAACCAATGGGGGCAGATATTGGGTTCTGAAAGATGATGGTTAAGGCTCGGGTCACACTGGTGTGATGCTAGCATTCGTGCAAATCCAGCTCGGGTTTCCGCATCGCGCCTGACGCGCAGGCAGTTCACACTGCCATATGCGAACCACTGGGCGCGTCAATACAAAGTTAATGACACCCGCAGATCAGTTTGCATATCGCAGTATGAATTGTCAGTACAGACACCCATGCAATCCGATTCTGGTGACACCTGTCCGTTGAGGGTATTCAGGGACAGACTCTGGTGAAAACCAGACTGAAGAAAAGCCAAGAAAAGACAAAATACGAGTAATAAAGTATTCCCTATGGTTAAGCCTTCTGTCCTCTCACGATGCAAAAAAGGTCTTCCATGAATAATGGTAATTCCATAAGTAAGGTGGGATTAACCAAATCAGAGATACTCCTATTCGTTAAACCCAAGGACTGAGAAGCAGGATGGAACAGGGGGCCTTGGGAGCAGTTTCACACTGACATTGCTCCAGGAAAGGGAACAGCCATCAACCTGAGTGGTATTCTGTGTTTCCTGTAGAATGCTGCAGAATGTATGCAATTCTGCCTTTTTGTCCCAGCTCTCATGTGACTGTGATCCACTATTATTAGAGAGGGAATCACCAGTGTGGGGGTTCAGGAGTGCGGAAAAAAGATGGGGTTTTAAGTGTCTGGGGAAGAAGCTGCCAAAACCCAGGTGCTGACCGAGTTCCTGTGATTGTGTCTCTGTAGAAAATGGCAGTGGGAATGCAACAACTTACTGCATGCTTTCTTGGATGAAACATGCAGGTGGAAACATCTGCAAGGTATGACACAGTTATAGTACCTCTTCCTTCAGAAGATAGGAGGGAAAAAAACGCAGAAAGTGCTCGTTGAAACGAGGCAAAAATTACACGGGTTCCACAATAAAGTGAATAACACCCAAAACCTCTGCCCACTAAACTGCAGAGTGTGCTAAGACCTGTGGATAGTATTGTTTAAAGCCAGGAACTGGAGTCTGTATACAGGGAAACCCTCTCATTTCTAATCCATGACATTGGGTCATACAAGTCTGTTACAGTGGGCATACACCCAAAGGGGTTTTCAGAGACTGGGAACCTTAGAAATGGCCCTGGACCTGTATAGCACACTACAGCCAACTTCACATGTTGCTTTTCAAGCCAAAATAGGTGCCTAATGCAGGATCCAGTGCCCGGAGCAAACATTGCAGGTGGGCCCCATGTATCCAGAAACTGCTAGGTAGCACAAGGCAATAAACAGTCAGATGCTGATATAGGTTTAAGATGATAAAAAACTTCAATAGTTTTTAAAATAAAAAAATACTTCTCCAGAGAAGAATAGGTCCATCACCTAAGCACACTAACAAAAACTGGAGCCCCACAGAGTGGGTGAGGTTATATAGGTACACTCTACTATACGATGAAGCAGCATATAACCCGTGGTCTATGAGGACAGTTCTGTGTCCTGTACTGTACGATTATGATATCATTTACATTTTGCTACAGCTTTCTGAAAACCATACTAAAATAACATCCAGAAAACATAGCTGTTCTTCATGTGTGTATACTTTCCTGATAAATAAAAACACTACCACAGTAACCAATCAGCTTCGAGTTTTTTTTTTTTTTGTCAAACTGAACAAGCTGAAGTAAGGCTGGCCATACATTATGCAATTTTCTTATTCAATTTCCTTTAGATTTACCTATGTAGTGCAAGGGCCTGCCTGATTGCATACAAATTGAAAGTGTTTAGGTTTGACCTCATATTATATGATTTTGGTAAATCTAAAGGAAAATTGTACAAGATAATTGTATAATTATGGCTAGCCTTAGAAGCAGATTGGTTACTATGCATAGCTGTACCAGATTCTGTGTGCACCAGTTTTAGTAAATCTTGCCCTAAATTTATGAATAGTCACACATTTTATATTGGTTTTGATACAGTACAGAAGGTTTAAAGGCCTTTGTTTACATTTTGCCATGTCCCATTGGGGAGATTTCCTGTCAATTCAAATCCTATAGAAACAAAAAGAGGTGGCAGGAAATGTCTACAACATGAGCAGAATTCCCCTCTAATGCCCCGTACACACGGTCGGATTTTCCGATGGAAAATGTCCGATCGGAGGGTGAGGGCTCCATCGGACATTTTCCATCGGATTTTCCGACACACAAAATTTGAGAGCAGGCTATAAAATTTTCCGACAACAAAATCCGTTGTCGGAAATTCCGATCGCGTGTACACAAATCCAACGGACAAAGTGCCACGCATGCTCAGAATAAATAAAGAGATGAAAGCTATTGGCTACTGCCCCGTTTATAGTCCCGACGTACGTGTTTTACGTCACCGCGTTCAGAAGGATCGGATTTTCTGACAACTTTGTGTTACCGTGTGTACACAAGACAAGTTTGAGCCAACATCCGTCGGAAAAAATCCTAGGATTTTGTTGTCGGAATGTCCGAACAAAGTCCGACCGTGTGTACGGGGCATAAGACAGCTGTTGCCATAACAGTTTCCTCTGGAAGGTTTCCCCTTTAGTCCAGTTTTGGGAAGAATTTTAAAATTTTGGATTTCCCTTCACTTTCTGTTCCTGTTATAATTGTCACAAGACCAAATAGGATAAATCCACCCAGGGGGACAGAGAACAATAAATTCCTGACATGGGTTCTAACCCTTCCACGCATTCTACAGAGATAAAACGTTTGGCTACACATACACTTTGACACCAGATTTAGAATTCTTTTGCCCCCTCAAACTGCTCCCTGTTTTTTGGGACTGCAGTATAAACAGTACTCTGAAAATACTGCTATTTATAGAATTTTATACTGATATAAGAAAAATTGTGTGCTTTCAGTTACTAGACTATGGAAGGCTTCCCTTGAGGAACCCATACAATGCTAAATTAAATTTTTCATAACTGCATGTGCACATATTTATATTAGGTCTGGTCTAAAAAAAAAAAAAAAAAAGTTGTATTTTTAATTTTCCAGATCCTAAAAGACCTGGCGGTAAACAATAAAAGCAGTAAAAAGTGAGAATTATGGTATACTCCACTCAGTATATCAAAATGTGACCAGGTCCTTCTGCATTAACTTATACAGTTTACGTCACTCTCAAACAGTGGTTTTTAAGCTCCATTAACACTGGTACTGGTGGTGTTCACTACTGTTCTGAAAGCCTGATACATATATTCTTCTTGCTTTTAATCTTTTTCTTCGATTTCCCAGAGATTCTATTGGTGAGATATCAGGAGTGAAATATTAAATCTCCTGCTTCTTCTTAGATAACAGATTTGTGCCCCCAATGCACTAAAACATTCTAATAAATAGTATCTAAAAATGAATGTGTGAAAGAACACAGCTACACTTTAGGTAGAAAATCCCCCAAATACCTACTCCTCCACTTTAGCTGCTCGACCCTAGAATCAACCACCCTGTTGCCTACCTTGGTGTGATGTCTACATCAACCTACATTTTGAAAAATTTACTGCAGAAGAAATTTACCATCCAATCTGATATTTTTAAAATGTATCTATATCATCTAAGTGGATAATGTTTACAAAAAATACAGTTGGCACTTATTTCCTTTGAAAAATTAAATACAATGGCATATGTCTGTTAAAAGGCA
Source organism: Aquarana catesbeiana (assembly GCF_042186555.1). Classification (NCBI taxonomy): domain Eukaryota; kingdom Metazoa; phylum Chordata; class Amphibia; order Anura; family Ranidae; genus Aquarana; species Aquarana catesbeiana. The sequence continues at coordinate 542,817,485 of NC_133327.1, forward strand.
TTTTATTAATATTAATATAAACTTCAAATTTGAACTCATATTTTTAAAGTGGACCTTGCACTAAAATGCAAGTACATAGTGCTCCTCTCCCTCATCGAAAACCATTGCATTAATGCACTAAAAACTAAGCACCTGTTAAAGTGAGTTAGAAAACATACCTAACCTACCCCAAATTCTGCAGTGGAGAGGGTGACATCAAAATCCATCCGGTAAAGTCCTGGGATCGCTCAGTATCCCAAGTCTTAAGAAAGTTCTGAACTGTTGGAGCAGCATTCCCAAATCTTGCCAGAAGGATTGTGACGTCAACCTCGCTGAGGGACACACAAACAGCAATTAGGGGTAAGGTAAGTATTTTCTATTTTTTTTTTTTTTTTATGGGTTGCTTTTATTAATATGTTAATTTTACATGGAGGGGAGTGGGCACTATGTAATATGCAGACTATGAAGTCCAAGGTAAGCTAAAGTAATATTTAGGAGACACAAATACAGAATATGGAATAAGCAGACTTACAGGTTCTGATTTGGCTCCAGATCGTTGTACAGGAACAGGTCTGGGACCTGGCACTTTTGGGGGAGGTCTGTGGGGTAACAATACAGCTTCTGCTTCTTGTGAGTTTGTCTGTACTGTTTTCACAGATACAGGTTTAGATTCTCCTTTTGGTAAACTTGGGTGGCGATGTAGATTGGTTTTTACTTCCCCTTCTGGTTTTTCTATAATAAAAATACAATTCAATTAATACATTAAAACTTTAAAGGGTGGAACACTGGGGGGAGAACCTCTGGGGGAATCTAGGATGGAAAAGAACCTGGGGGTCCTAGTAGATGATAGGCTCAGCAATGGCATGCAATGCCAAGCTGCTGCTAACAAAGCAAACAGAATATTGGCATGCATTAAAAAGGGGATCAACTCCAGAGATAAAACGATAATTCTCCCGCTCTACAAGACTCTGGTCCAGACGCACCTGGAGTATGCTGTCCAGTTCTGGGCACCAGTCCTCAGGAAGGATGTACTGGAAATGGAGCGAGTACAAAGAAGGGCAACTAAGCTAATAAAGGGTCTGGAGGATATTAGTTATGAGGAAAGGTTTCAAGCACTGAACTTATTCTCCCTGGAGAAGAGATGCTTGAGAGGGGATATGATTTCAATTAGGGATAAAACTTTTTCGCGGAAGGGAGTTTAACAAGACCAGTGGCCTAGTCGCCACTCATTAAAATTATAAGAAAAGAGGTTTAACTTTAAACTACGAAGAGGGTTCTTTACTGTAAGTGCGGCAAAGATGTGGAATTCCCTTCCACAGGATGTGGAATTCCCTTCCACCTCACCTACTATGTAACTATGTAACATACATATGGAAGCATCCATATTGTAAAGAGTATGTGTGTACAAACTCACTAACATCATTTGTGTACTCTATGTTCCCCTCACACTGCTGTGAATATTAGCTTCACTATTTTTTGGGAAATTGTGTCAAGTCTGACAGCTGCTGTCCTCTTCTAGGACAGTGTACATATGAATAAAAGAAAGGCAGCTTTCTGAGTACCATCTAATGTCTTATAACCCTGGCATCAGGAAATTCCGGCTGTAGCATCTCACTATTGCTGGTGGAATTGTGAACTACAGTACACAGCACATGTCCAATATTGGGTGTAATATCAATAACGTTATTACAGGATGTTCTGCAGTATTATCAGAGAAACAATGTCTACACCTGCAAGGACCACCATGAGAAAGAGTATTTTATGAAATGATGTATTAGAAGTACAGTTCCAGCTTTAAAGAAAGTGAATTACAATTTTACAACAGGTCAAACAAATCTCACCTTTTTTGGACTCCATTAACCATTTAATAGCTTCTTCCGCTTCTTGTGCATTAGTAGTTTTAATTTGTTTTACATTGTAAGGTTTGCTTATCCCAGTTTTGTCTTGAGGCTTAAACAAAATAGAATATAGTAAAATTATAATGAAACTTGATTAGAGCCATCCTTATTAAAATGCCTACTATAGCTGAAAAGTAAATCGCATGAAATCAGTTATCTTACCTATGACCATCTTTTATCCAAATCTTACAAAATCTGCATCATTTTCATACCCATGAATCAGAGGTTTTCATTTTGTAATGTTGCAGAACAGTGACTCACAATGGATTAGGTTTTTGACACAGATTAATAGACTCTCATGTCCAAGTAAAGCCCATCTCCACCAAAGAAAAGAACCAGGCAATCAGACTCATGTGAGATTCTGAACATTCAGAGCAAAATTATTATAATTCTTCAAAACCTCTGTATCCTTACAATGGTGATTTTCTTTCAATTCCTATCCCACCAACACCTTGTCATAAACAAAGTACAACCCACTCTGCTGGATTATCCTTTTTCTGAAAAACATCTGGTTTTGGGACAGTACACACCTGAATCACACAGGAATGCAGTCCGCGTTTCTGTGCGATTCCTGTACGACATAGTGGGTTGCAATTTTCACTTATTTGTTTAAATAGCTTGAAACTGCTGAATCGAACTAAAAGTAGTGCATGCACTACTTTTCAAAAACCCACTGCATCGGATCGCATAGTACTTGCAGTACAATGCGATCCGGTGCAGGCAAACACACTGCATCTGCAATTTGCATTTGGGGTGTGCTTGGTGCTACATTATGAATGCCGCTCAAGCTGGGGAAGCCAATCTCCTGCAGTCACCAGGGAGAAAGGTGCAGGCTGCTAAAGGTGCTCATCAGAAGCAATACATATATAAAATCAAAGAATCCTGTCCAGTCAACCTAATATAGACCTCAGCCTATAGTCTCCGCCAAAGCCATGCCCCCTGGCATGTTTTGCTCTGCCCCTTGGAGCTTATTCATGAGGTAGGTTACTCTATCATTAAGCTTCAGTGGGTGGAGCAAAACATGTAAGGGAGCGTGGCTTTGGAAAAGACTTATGGGCTGAAACCACTTTCAAGTCCACATTAGATTGACTGGACAGGAGTGCGGTGCATTTGGGGTGTTGTTAGGATTATACTGACACCCTCAGCAGATCGAGCACCCAATGCGTTTTGAAAATGGTGCAGAGAATACGGGTTTCCCGCACCGCATTCCAATGTGAACAAGCCCAGTGACAAAGGTTTGTAAAACCCTTAAAGGGGTTGTAAACCCTCTTTTTTTCTTGTTTAACCACTTGCTTACTGGGCACTTAAACCCCCCTCCTGTCCAGACCAATTTTCAGCTTTTAGCACTGTCGCAATTTGGATGACAATTGCGCGGTCATACAACACTGTATCCAAATGAAAATTTTATCATTTTTTTCCTACAAATAGAGCTTTCTTTTGATGGTATTTGATCACCTCTGCGGTTTTTAGTTTTTGTTAAAAAAAATGAAAAAGACAGAATTAAAAAAAATATATATATATTTTTTTTAATATTTTGTTATAAAATTTAGCAAACAGGTAATTTTTCTCCTTCGTTGATGTACGCTGATGAGGCGGCAGTGATGGGCACCGATAGGTGGCAGTGATGGGCACTGATGTGTGGCGGTGATGGGCACTGATGGGTGGCGGTGATGGGCACTGATGGGGCACTGATTGATGGCAGCACTGCTAGGTGGCACTGATTGGCACCACTGGTGGGCATTGACAGGTGGCACTTGTGGGCATTGACAGGTGGCACTTGTGGGCATTGACAGGTGGCACTTGTGGGCACTGTGGGAACTGGCAGGTGGCAATGACAGATGGCACCTGTTGGCACAGATGAGGCATATGTGCCTCCTTCCTCTTCGGGACCGATGTCCCTTTGACATAAGCCGGTGATCGGCTTGTTTTTCCTCCTCACGCTGTCAGCGTGAGGAGAAAACAAAACCGATCACCGAGGTTTTGTTTACATCATGTGATCAGCTGTCATTGGCTGACAGCTGATCACATGGTAAGGGGCCGGGACCGGCCCCTTACTCGGATCTGTGATCATCCGAGTCTCTGACTCGGTGATCACAGCGCGCACACCGCGTGCCCTGCAGGGTGCGCGCGGTGCGCGTACACAAGGGAGGACGTCCCATGACGGCCTCCCGGAAATCGAGGTCCGCGCTGTAGCCGTCATTCGGCTATGGCCCGGACCTTAAGTGGTTAAATAACAAACATGTCATACTTACCTCCACTGTGCAGTTCGTTTTTCACAGAGTGGCCCCGATCTGCCTCTTTTGGGGTCCCCCGGTGGTGCTGGTGGCCCCTCCCCGCATCAAGTGCCCACGTTGGAGAAGTCTCTCCTAAGGTTGACACCCATGCAGGCGCGCTCCCGAGTCCTGCTTCTGTGTCCATTCACACAAAATGCAGGGCTCGGCCCTGCCCCCCGCCACCATTGGATTTGATTGACAGCAGCGGGAGCCAATGGCTGCGCTGCTATCAATCTATCCAATCAGGACATGAGACACCAGCTAGAACTGGTGTGCTCGTTCCCGGCTGGAGAAAGATCGGGGTCAGGAAAGTAAAATGGGGGCTGGGGGGGGGGGGGCTGTAGCACCACAGAAGGTTTTTCACCTTACTGCATAAAATGCAGTAAGGTGAAAAAAACATGAGGGTTTACAACCCCTTTATGCACAAGGGCTTTGTATGTGAAAAAGTAGTCACAGATTTGTCATTAGTAAACAATAATAAAATGGCCTACATGTCAAAAGACTATTAATGGTCATTTGTTTGCAAGTCATGGAGAGTGACTTAATTAGCGTTAGCTATGAGAAAAAAAATCTATTCAAGCTCTAAACATATTAAATGATTTGGTGAAACAGAGATTACAGGGCCATTAAGTAGTGATGTATATGGATTATTTCTGGAGAATAAGAAAATTGTTTAGTGTCACTTTAAACCAGTGGTGTCCAAACTACGGCCCTCCAGGTGTTCAGGAACTACAATTCCCATCATGCCTAGTCATGTCTGTGAATGTCAGAGTTTTACAATGCCTCATGGGAAGTGTAGTTCCGCAACAGCTGGAGGGCCGTAGTTTGGACATCCCTGCTTTAAACCCTTTAACACTAAATCTAATCTCTGACACTAAATCAACCCATAAAAGTCCACACTTGTCTCCAGGTGCCAGAAATTTTAGAACAAAAGCACAATGTCTCAGACTGCAGTTCAACAGCATCTAGATCTTGGAGCTAAACAATATTCAAATATATACAGAGTTCTGATGCATTTTAATATTTTACATAATGTCTGACTATATTTACCCCATACTGTATATTATTACTGTGATATACCCCTTTCTTCTATAAGGCCCTAATAATACCCCAATAAAACCACAGATGCTTTGCTATTTACTGAATTGTTGGCAAAGTAAGTTTAAAACTGAATAACTTGATAACTACAAGATTTAGACTTACAGGATGCTGGGGAGCTCCAGGAAGAAGCTTCAAAGGTTGCGGAATGGATCCTTGAATGTTACTTTCTATAAAGCATAATTTAAATATCATTGTTTAAAAGATAGCACAAAATAGGCCACATGTTCTTAATAAAGAACCTCAGTACAAAGCTAATTAGCCCATCAGTGACTCTCACAAGTGTTCCAAAAAACAGGAGAATGAGGACAACAGCAGAATAAGAACAAATATTAAACTATAGTCATTTTATGCTTACCTGCTCCATGCTCCAGCGCTGGGTCTTTACCTCTGTCTTCCTGCCAGTACAACTGAGGGGATGCAGTTTTGAAGGGCTTGTTGGTGTGTAGCTCGTTGTTCAAGCAAGGTGACCACATGCTACCAGCTGGACCCCCCCAGTGCTTCCCAGGGTTTCCACATCAATCCTCTATGTTCCTCTGTGACGCTTGTTCCTCCTGTGATCTCCAGTGTATCCTGCTCCCGTGATCCCTGTGCTCTGCAGCCTGTGTCCTCTGTACCTGTGACCCAGTGCACTCCAGCCTGAATTCTGCTCCTGTAACCCATGTTTACTTAAGCTTACATCTTGGTCCTGTGACTGCTCTACTCTTTAGGGTGCATCCTGCTCCTGTGACCCCTGTGTATTCCAGCTTGCATCCCACTCTTGTGACCCTGTTAATGTCAGCCTGTACCCCGTGCACTCCAGCCTGCATTAAGTGTCTCTGTGTAATCCTGTGCACTCAAGTCAGTTTATTGTGTTCCCAGGTGATCTTCCCATGTTTCTGATGTTTCATACGCCCCTCTCTGCCTATGGCTGTACTTATTCCATGGTTCTGGAGCCCCTGCGTTACAAACAACTCTTTCCTACGTACCTGCGCACAGTTCCCAGAAGCTGCCTTCTCGAGTGAGTCAGAGGGCCGCAACCTGGGAGTGGGCAGTAGCAAACCCCTTGTGGGGTGCTCTGGTGAGGACCAGGCGCCTCCTTAGATTCTGTGCCTTGGCCCTTCTAAGGGCTCACACCTTTGCTAAATGTGCGGCCACACTGAGTCCTAGTCTTTTTGTACCACCAAACTTCTTTGTTACTCCACCGCCTAGCCCCAACTGCTACAACCAAATCCTGGTTAGCCAGTCTGTCTCCTACTGGGAATGGACTCCCATCTGTGACAATTCACTGGTTCCTTGAATGGAAAACGTTTGTGACACTCATATACTAGTGCAAAAAGGTTCTCTAACAACCTGAAGATGTTCATTGATTCTGCATGTCATGTCATTTGAATATACATATAGGTCTTCTTACTTGGAGGTGGTGGTCTTTGTGGTGGACGTGTACGAGGCCGATTAGGAACAGACAGTGATCTGTTTGGTGACCGGGAACGCACTTCCCCAGCATCTTCAAGTTCTTTCTTTAGGGCTAACAAATCTGCATCATCTGGAAATAAAACATTTTTAAACACAGTTGAAAATTAAAATGATTCTATGCATGAAGATAAAAAACCTTCATTATGCAGACTGCCACAGTTGATCTACTGGCTCTCTGCCTCCTCATTGGCTTAGACACAACAGCGGGAGCCATTGGCTCCCGCTGTTGTCAGTCACAGCCAGTGGGGAGGGATCGGGGGTGGGGCCAAGCCTAACTGTGTGCGTCTTGTGAGCACACAGAGTGGGGCTGGGGAGCAAGCATGCACGGGTGCCCCCATAGCAAGCGGGGGCACTCATTGGGCGGGGAGCCAGGAGCAACGACAGGGCACCCGAGACAAAGAGACCGGGTGCTGCTCTGTGGAAAACCATAGCTCAATGCAGATTAAAAATAACAAAAACTGAGCCTTTAGCATCACTTTAAATTATAGCGCATGCCATAAAGGTATTATAAGTTCCAGGAATGATACATAGCTGACTTATGTACCTAACACAGAAGTGACTAATGCATAATAAATATAATCTATGTTTTTCAAATATAGAACGGTTTCTCATTATATAGAATCATATACTGGGTAACTAAACAGCTTAAGTCCTCTACTGCATGAGAGAGTCTTTGTGGCAAAACACAAAATGCTGCTCTCCTATGATTTGCTTTCAGAGTTAGAGACTTTTTTAATGTAAATTATTCTGCAATATACTAGTATTAGAGAAAAAAAAACTTCTGTATAGTTAAACTTTAACAGTCTTAAATTGTATTTATTGGAATCCCTCCTTGAACTATGCATAGAAAATGCAGCCACCTGTTGGAACCACAATCTCATATCTTCAGTTGTAAAAAGCTAGATATAATAATATATTTTTATTATAAACGGACTTTCATTTTAGAATTATTGTTAACTACAGGCAGCCCCCAAGTTATGAATGGGCTATGGACTGTAGGTTTGTTCTTAAGTCGAATATGTTCGTTAGTTGGAACAGCATGGGCAGAACAGCAGATATGTCGTTTTCCAATGTTCCGTTGAATGTGCCCGCCGTCGAAAAGGTGCCGTCGAATGTGCCCGCCGCCCCGTTCGTAAGTAGGAGTGGTTTGTAAGTCGGATGTTCGTAACTCGGGGACTTCCTGTAATCTCACAATCATACTCATGGCTGTTTTATATATTTTGTTCATACCCCATAGTTTTACAATAATAGCCAACAATTGCAAACAGAAACAGTGTCCTACATTTCAAGATTGAAAAAATTGGCGTGTAGAGAATTAAAAATCACAACAATCCTTTGCTTTTACCTTTAAATGAGTGAGGCTTCTTAGGACTCGTATAAGAAGCTTTAGTTGATGATGATGATGTGTATGTTGCAGGCAGCTGTTCATTCCCCAGAGACATGCCATCACTTGCTGCTGACTTGTCAGTTATTAGATAGTGAGGCATAACGTCATCAGAGTCATCTTCCAATATATCACCTGTAGAAATTCAAAAATATATGTTTGGCTATATAGCAGGAATGTTATAACATATGAACCAAACAAAATAAAGGTGGTTATTCCAAAAATACCTAAGGGCAAAAGACTACAAAATTTCAAATGAAGATCTCATCACCTACTAGCATAGAGGGTGATGAGTTTCTTTTGGTCCCATATTTGCACTACAGGCATTCCCCACTTTTAAGTACACAATGGGGTTTATTTACTAAAGCTGGAAAGTGCAAAATCAGGCTCACTTCTGCCTAGAAACCAATGAGCTTACAGGTTTTATTACCAAAGCTTACTGAAACAAGCTGGGGTTAGAAGCTCATTGGTTTCTATGCAGCAGTGAGCCTGATTTTGCACTTTCCAGCTTTAGTAAATAAACCCCATTGTGTACTTAAAAGTGGGGTATGCCTGTATATGGTCACTCTCCCTGTCATGTAGTCTGGCTCTATTTGAAAGCTGAATCCATTGTCTGGAGGAGGAAGTTTTCTAACTCTGTAATGTTCAGATGGTGCACAAATATGCGTTACAAAGTACGAGTATTACATTTTCCACTAACACCATGCAAAATACAGTACAATTGAGTCATTTACTAAAGGAGTTAGAAAACTTCACTCAATAAATGGTGGAAGTGTTCACTCTGAATGCCCAACCACTTGTTACAACCAAGGTATGCAGAAAACCTTGAAGAGGATGGGCTACAGCAGCAGAAGACCACATCGGGTGCCACTTCTGTCAGCTAAGAAGAGGACTTATGGAACTTTAACAACTAAAAAATGGACTTTCAAGGCACACAGGTATACTATCTATAAAAGGTAAAAATGGTTTAATTTGAGTATGGTCTACAAAAAATAAAAACAATTGATACATATAGATACATGGAACAGAAAATATTTGCAAGTGGGTCGGATTGTAGGTCCGGGTAGGTGTATTCTTAATAGCGTTTTCTTTGAGCTATTAAGAATATACCTACCCGGACCTACAATCTGACCCACAACTTGCTTTTTCACATCCACAATCGGAACACCTGCTTGGGAATATGTTCTTCACCTGTTTCTGTATGCGTCATTGTATACATGTATCACATTAAGTGGTGTCCTGGGTGTATGTAGGGTAGAAAATACTAACTATATGCAAATATTTTCTGTTCTATGTATCAATATGTATCAATTGTTTTTATTTTTTGTAGACCATACTCAAAACCATTTTACCTTTTATAGATAGTATACCTGTGTGCCTTGAAAATCCATTTTGTTAGTTGTTAAAGTTCCATAAGTTCAATATCGGGACGTTGGCACACTACTACTTATGTACCTACAGTGTCACCCTGTTTTCAGGTACATATCTATTTGGGAATTTCTCAGCTAAAAAGAGGAAACTGAAGCTCACCAAAATTGGACTATAGAAGATTGGGAAAAACGTTGCCTGCTCTGATGAGTCTCAAATTCAGCTGCAACATTCAGATGGTAGGGTCAGAATTTGGCATAAACATGAAAGCATGGATCCATCCTGCCTTGCATCAACGGTTCAGACTGGTGGTGGTGGTGTAATGGTGTGGGGGCATATTTTCATAGCACACTTTGAGCCCCTTTAGTACCTATTGAGTATCATTTAACCTCTTCAGCCCCAGATAATTTTACCCCTTTCCTGACCAGAGCACTTTTTGCGATTCGGCACTGCGTCGCTTTAACTGACAATTGCGCGGTCGTGCGACGTTGCACCCAAACAAAATTGATGTCCTTTTTTTTCCACAAATAGAGCTTTCTTTTGGTGGTATTTGATTACCTCTGCAGTTTTTATTTTTTGCGCTATAAACAAAAAAAGAGTGACAATTTTGAAAAAAAAGCAATATTTTTTACTTTTTGCTATAATAACCCCAAAAATATATAAAAGAACACATTTTTTCCTCAGTTTAGGCCGATATGTATTCTTCTACATATTTTTGGTAAAAAAAAAAAAAAATCGCAATAAGCGTATATTGATTGGTTTGTGCAAAAGTTATAGCGTCTACAAAATAGGGGATAGTTTTATGGCATTTTTATTATGAATTTTTTTTTTATTTGTAATGGCGGCGATCTGCGATTTTTATCGTGGCTGCAACATTATGGCGGACACATCGGATACTATTTTGGGACCATTGTCATTTGTACAGCGATCAGTGCTATAAATATGCACTGATTACTGTGTAAATTACACAGGCAGGGAAGGGGTTAATCACTAGGGGGCGAACAAGGGGTTAACTGTGTCCTAGGGAGTGATTCTAACTGTGGGGGGGGGTGGGCTTCCACTCACATGACAGGGAGCAGTGATCTCTGTCATGTCAAAAGGCAGAACGGGGAAATGCCTTGTTTACATAGGCATCTCCCCGTTCTGTGGCTCCGTGACTTGATCGCCGGGAGACCAGTGGACATAGAGTCCGCGGGTCCCGCGGGCACGGTCACGCTGTATGCTTACCCCGCCAATTAAAGGGACGTACAGGTACACCATTTGCCCACCGCTGCCATTATGCCGACGTATATCGGCGTGCAGCGGTTGGCAAGTGGTTAAACACCATTGACTACCTGGGTATTGTTGCTGACCATGTCCATACCTTTATGACTACAGTGTACCCATCTCCTGATGGCTACTTCCAGCAGGATAATGCACCATGTCACAAAGCTCAAATCATCTCACCACTGGTTTCTTGAACATGACAATGAGGTGGTTACTGTACTCCAATGGCCCCCACAGTCACCAGATCTCAATCCAATAGAGCACCTTTGTGGTGGAACGAGAGAATTGCATCATGGATGTGCAGCCGACAAATCTGCAGCAACTGTGTGATGCCATCATGTCAATACGAACCAAAATTTGTGAGAAATGTTTCCAACACCTTGCTGAATCTATACCACAAAGAATTAAGGCAGTTCTGAAGTCTAGCCCAGCACTAGCAAGGTGTACCTAATAAAGTGGTCAGTAAGTGTATACAAGTACAGTGACATTGGGTCGGGAACCTGTAACCCTCTTTCACCTACTGGTGGCAGAGCTCTGGTAGCATGTTCTTTCACCAGCCACCAGCAGGTGTCTATCTGCAAACCTCTGGCATTATTCCCCATTTGCATCTGGCTTCTGCTGGAGAGCTAAACATCTCCGTTATTCGTTCACCTGGGCGTTTTAAGATTAAGCCAGTTTTGCTGTTATGGCTACCTAGTTAACTTTTACTCTACCCAGCCGGTCCCTGTCCTCCCTTGAGTATTCTAGGACATAGCAAACATATACTGTACATCGATCATATTTGTTGTATTTTTTTGTATTATCTACACTTATAATTGTGTCCATGACTGTGCTCTAGCTGTTACATTTTTTTTTTTAAATACATTTAATTTAACGCGTCTCTATATTTTATACACAATTTACAAATATGGGGGTTAATTTACTACAGGCAAATATACTGCGTGCTGCAAGCACACTTGCTCTAGATCTTAGTACGGGAGGGGAAGCTCTACTAATTTCTATCATTCAGTCACATGCAAGCAAAAATGCATTTTTTTTTTCTTGCATGTGATTGGGTATTATTTACAAAGTGAAGTTTTACCTCATTTACTAAACTCTAGAGCAAATTGGAAAATAATTTAGCCTCACGGCCTAAAAGCTGGGTAGCACTATCTTAAAAAAAAACAGTTAGTACAATTTAAAATTAATATGAACATAAAGTTAAAGCAAATGTAAGCACTTTTCTTTTCTTTCTTTTTACCTTCTGATTCATAGTCCAGACTTGAAAAATCAAAAGTTTCCTCCAGAAGACATGAGTTGGCATTGGGTGACAGTAATACTACACTGTCTCTATTCCGAGCAATTTCTTCTTGCAGACCCTGCAACCAATCTTCTGTCTTTGGTCTTATTTTTACTGTTTTGCCACTTACCTGTAAGAAAAAGGATTCATTTTGTCAAGTAAAATAAAGCCGTAAAGCCTAAAGGGTAACACTGTTTCGTGGGAAAAAAAAATAGCAAATATAAAAAAAAAAATGCTACACATGTAATGTTGTCATTTATTGTTATTAATCACCTTAAGCCCGTCCACAGTACATTTACATCATTACTTTGACGTTAAATACCAGGGTTATGGCAGCAGCTAGCTGCCATAACCATGGTACTTTCTTGTACTGCGGGCGATTCTGCGCCAAATAAAAGTGGTCCTGATGGCGGATTGGCCATGGGATCACGTTTATAGGCAGTGGGACGGGTGAAGCCCCGTTCTGCCGCTTCCCGGCCTTCTCCGGGCTTACCAGACTTGTCAGTTAGCCCCGAGCCGATCTGATCCTTTCTGTGGCTGGGCAGGAAGCAGAGGGAGGGCAAGATAGCCCCCACTTGGCTCTATGCCTATGGAGGAATGGAGAGACGTCTGACGTCACTTCTGGCCTTAAAGGGATGAGTTTTTTCATCTCTTAAAGGCAAAGTGACTTTTTTTTTTTTTTGCTTTTAAGTGTAAATGTGAGATCTGAGGTCTTTTTGACCCCAGATCTCACAATAAAGAGGCCCTGTCATACTTATTTATATTACAAGGGATGTGTACAATCCTTGTAGTAGGAATAAAAGTGATCAATTTTTTTTCTTAAGGGACAATGTAAAAATAAAAAATAAAAAGTGAAATTAAAAAAAAAAAAAAAAATGAAAAAACCCTGTCCCTCCAAGCGCACGACAGAAGAAAACGCATACGTTAATCTCTCCCACAACGGTGTTCAAACCACACATGTGAGATATCGCCGTGATCGTAATGCCCTGTACACACGATCGGACATGCGACAACAAAATCCATCTGATTTTTTTGGACGGATTTTGGGCCAAACTTGTCTTGCATACACACGGTCGCACAAAGTTGTTGGAAAATCCGATCGTTCTAAACTCGGTGACGTAAAACACGTACGTCAGGACCTGCCTGTCTGCAGGGAAACATAAGCAGGAGGAGGTTCTAGTACTCTGCTGCTGGTCACTTGTTCAAAAAAAAGAAAAAAACAGCCTTTGGAATACAGAGTAAAAATAAATAAATAATATCAATAAACTGTTTAAAATTTCCATACAAATATACAGTATATTTGAAATCAAATCATTATTATTTTGTGGAAATAACATGGTGTGGGGAGATTTCTGCCTGTCACGGGCTGCGTCACTCCCCTTCAGCCTGTGTCTTAGTAGAAGAGGGAAGAGAAGCCTCCATTAATCTACATGTAATATCCTCCCTGTGTTTAGTAAGTTAATGAGCATGGAAGAGGAGAGAGGGCGTGGGCTGTCATTTAACACTGTGTATACGCCCACATGTGACTCTGTAGTTACATGGGCTACTCAGATGTGATAGAGACAAAATGCTCAGCATAGAATTTCACTGAACACTGAGCATGTGCAGAGTTGCCACCACAGCTGCAAAATTCCTAGCTGAATTGGGGACAAATGGTGGAGAAAGAGAACTACAAGATCAACCAGTTTTTTTTTTTTTTACAGAAAACTAATCTCATAGTGACTGAGTATGAACAGCATGTAATATACCATTTATAGATCATTTCTTTATGATGTGGGTTTAGTGACACTTTAAGATTGCCCTCAGGGCTAACCTCGGGGTTGTCCTTTAAAGTTCCAATCAAGCCAGGATGATAAAGGTTTTCTTATTCTAAATCAACGGACATCTTCACTTGCCTTTATAGGTTTGCAAAGTGTACTAACACAGTTAAAGTATTTCTAAAAAAAAAGTCTTTCATTTTAATTGGAATACAAAATAATTAACCCCCCTCTTGGGTCTCTTTTTACTGAATGTGCCCTGCTGCGAAATTTTACCTCACTTCCTGTCCCAGAGGCATAACAGGAAATAAGAGGAAATCTCTATAAAGCAGTTTTCATCGGAACATATGTCCCTGTCAGAAGATTTCCACCCTTCTGTTCCTGTGACAACTCTAACATTTTGGACTATCACTTTCATTATTGCAGACAATGGATTCCAGGACAAATAGACAGGATGAATCTCCCTTGTTTGTACACAAGTAACAATAAAAACCTGACAGCGGTTTAAAAACATCCCCATTTGGTCAAAATCCAAAAATTAAAAAAAAAAATTGGCTTTACATACACTTTGAAAAAAAACAATAATTCTGCCAGTTTAAGATACAGATTTAAAAAATGTTTATAGTGAAATCTATTTATGCATTGAAATACCACACCTCTGTTTAGAATTTTTTCTTATAGGAAGCGTCTGTTTACTCTGGAGTAAATGTTTGAAACAAGTTCATTCTGGGAACATTGAACATTTACATAATTAAAACAGAAAAAAGGATTCAGGCAATGAAACAAGGTGCGGTTAAATGTGTAGATCCTGGAATTATTGCACAATTAAATTTTTACTACTGTGAATTGCTATGTCTGTGTAGTTCTGTGAAAACAGCTTAGAACACCGAAAAAAAAAAAAAGAAGAAAAGCCAGGAATAATAAAATCAATGTTGGCTTATTCAGTAGATACTGTAAAGCTCTGTACACACTATGAGAAAATTTGAAGAAAAATTCTGTACAAGGCACGATCGTTCGATTTTCATACAGTGTGTACACAACTTTGACATACGATTCTGACTTTGCAAATGAAAATTTCCGGAGGGACAAACTCCAAAGTTTTTCCCAAATGGGAACAGAACCCTTTGTCTTACGAGAATTTTTCGTTTATGTATCTTCTTTGCTTGCAACTAGCTGTGAAATGAATATTCACCCAATTTTCTTGTAGGGTGTACCCCCATTTAATTAATAAAAAACATAATTATATTGAAGCAGCCCATATTTTCTACAGTTATTTTGGTGATTATAAGAATGCTGTTAATTGATGGAAGTATGCAGTTTACCTTTAAACCATCAAGAACAAGAACACTTAAAGCTGTCCTGCTGTCTGCAAACGTCACAATCATTTTCCCCTCAATTACCCTAGAAATAAAAACAATTAGGTATGTAATCATAGTATACATAAATGCCCATTTCTACATCCCTGAACATTGTTTTGGAATCTTCAAACTGCCTAAAATGTGTAGATGCACATACAGTAGCTATAATTACTACAAAACAGATTGCCTACTATAATGTACAAACTCTCCCTAACTGGCAAGTACCGTATTTATCGGCGTATAACACACACTTTTCCCCCTGAAAATAGGGGGCAAATCATGTGTGCGTGTTATACACTGATATTTTACCTGGGCTGCCTCAGAGGGGAAGGAGGGGTGAGTGTCACTGGATTACACAGAACCAGGATCCTGTGTACTCGGCGCTCGCAGTCACACACAGTCCCACCTCCTGGACCGGCTCCTAGCATAGACGTCACATGTCTGGCATTGGACCAGTGTCCTGTCTATCATAGGAGCCGGGCCAGGAGGCGGGACTGTGTGCGACTGTAAGTGCCGAGTACACAGAAGATCCCGGCTCTGTGTAATTCAGCACTGGTGAGGCTGCATTGATGGGCAAAGGCAAGGCTGCAGATGGGCACTGAACAGGCTGCAATGATAGGCAATGGCAAGGCTGCAGATGGGCACTAATCAGGGTGCAATGGTGAGGCTGCAGATGGGCACTGATCAGGCTGCATTGATAAGCAATGGTGAGGCTGGAGGTGGGCACTGATCAGGCTGCAATGATGGGCACTGATCAGGCTGCATTAATGGGCAATAGCAAGACTGCAGATGGGCCCTGATCAGGCTGCATTGATGGACAATGACAAGGCTGCAGATGGGCACTGATCAGGCTATATTAATTGGCAATGGTGAGGCTGCAGATAGGCACTGATCAGGCTGCATTAATGGGCAATGGTGAACCTGCAGATGGGCACTGAACAGGCTGCAGATGGGCACTAATCAGGGTGCAATGGTGAGGCTGCAGATGGGCACTGATCAGGCTGCATTGATAGGCAATGGTGAGGCTGGAGGTGGGCACTGATCAGGCTGCAATGATGGGCACTGATCAGGCTGCATTAATGGGCAATAGCAAGATTGCAGATGGGCCCTGATCAGGCTGCATTGATGGACAATGACAAGGCTGCAGATGGGCACTGATCAGGCTATATTAAATGGCAATGGTGAGGCTGCAGATAGGCACTGATCAGGCTGCATTAATGGGCAATGGTGAGGCTGCAGATGGGCGCTAATTAGGCTGCATTGATGGGCAAAAGTGAGGCTGCATTGATGGGAACTGACCCTTTTTTTGCTTCAAAGTTCTTTATTTAAAATGTAAGTTTTTTCCTGAAACTCCCCTCTTAAAATTAAGGTGTGCATTATATGCCTGTGCGTGTTATATGGCTGTGCGTGTTATATGCCGATAAATATGGTAATTATACTGAAAAAAAAAGAAACAGGGTTGTGCATGTCCATGCACCAATGGCCAATAAGCGAGACAAAAAAAATCAACCTTTGTTGATTATAAAGTATACCTGAAAAGAAAGAAAAAGCTAATTAGTGTATGTGTATATGTAACGACACCCCGAGTATGAAAGGGGTTAAAGTCGTTTAGGACATTCCATACCCAAACACAAAGGCAGCTACCGAACACTTCTATCAGCCGAACCAGAAACCCATACAAATAATTCTCCCCCAATACGAGACAAGATGCTCTCTGTCTTGAGGTTCAAACAGGAATCAACTCCTTTATTTTCACACATGGACACAACAGATAAAATAACTCAGAGACTCTTTCCCCCCCACCCTTGGAAAAGAGGGCGGGTTAAACCATCCAATGACAATAGACACACTGTTCAGGTGTATTCAAACTTCTCATCAGTACACAGTCTTATCAGCAGGGGGCTGCTGGAGGAATCCCCCCTCCCTCCATAGAGATATACATCCTGCGATCCAAGGCAGACAGACACAATAGAACATTGGAATACAGTCCCACCCCAAACTAGCACAGCAAATAGTACACAACAGCATGAGACAACACAATATATACACACAACATTGTGAAGCAGTCACTATCTATAATATGGCACATACAGGGTTCCCAGAGTTTTGTGTTTTGGGGGGACATGGACTTGAATCCAAAGTAATATTACTTCCAGGGTCCCCAGGCATACAGCTCACAACGAGCACCATTCCCCCAAATGTCAGGGCCCATAACCGGTAGGCAAGAGGCTGGCATTCAGTCCCCTGTAAAAGCCTCTGTCCCGGCTAGGTCTGTCACAGTATACTTATAGGACGGAAAGCATATCAATTCTGTAGGAGAGCAGAAGGCAGAAAGATACGCCAGTAGTGGTGATCTCTAATCTGTTAATCTTTTTTTAATCCTTCATATCTCCATTGTGACCTACCAGGCACTTTGACTGGCCAATTACTGTGGGATGGTGTCTAGCATCCAAGACACTTGTTGGTTTCAATCAAAAAGAGCTCTCTTAACTACATAGAAAACTGCTTATAAAAGACAAAGCAAATAAGTGTATGTTTATCCTTATAGATGGGAAGCAGATAAATTCTGTAGGAGAGCAGAAGGTAGAAGGATACGCCAATAGTACTAATCTGCTAATCTTTTTAAGCCTGTCGTATGATACAGGGGTATCAGATAAATGGTTACTATCTCCCTCTCTCAAAGAATTTGGCCAATTACCGTGGTATGGTGTCATGCATCCAAGCCACTCGTTGACTGAGACCAACAAGTGACATGGATGCTAGACACCATGCCATAAGTATACACATACACTCATTTGCTTTTTCTCTTTCTTTTCATTATATACTTTAGAATAAACAAAGGTTGATTTTTTTGTTTCCCTTATTGACCTTTGGTGCGTGGGCATGCACACCCCCATTTCTATTTTTTATATACACAATACAGTGGCTATAAACATTATTTCACATGGAAATGGTGGCTAATGTGACATTTAACGGGAAACTTTGTTTTTGAAAGAGTAATTTATTATTTATTTTTTAAAAATCTGCATTTTTCCAAATAATCATTTACTAAAGGGTGTTTCCTTATTTCAATATACGAAGTGCATGCTGACCTGTCCAATAAGAATGCCCAGGACTAACTCTGCAGACCAAAGAACTAGGCAGCACCATCTCCACAAGGCAAGTGAGAAGGGTCTCTTTTCTGAGTCTCTCTGTTATACGGGGACGGAAAGTATTCAGACCCCCTTAAATTTTTCACTCTTTGTTATATTGCAGCCATTTGCTAAAATCATTTAAGTTTATTTTTTTCCTCATTAATGTACACACGGCACCCCATATTGACAGAAAAACACAGAATTTTTGACATTTTTTCAGATTTATTAAAAATGAAAAACTGAAATATCACATGGTCCTAAGTATTCAGACCCTTTGCTCAGTATTTAGTAGAAGCACCCTTTTGATCTAATACTGCCATGAGTCTTATTGGGAGAGATGCAACACATTTTTCACACCTGGATTTGGGGATCCTCTGCCATTCCTCCTTGCAGATCCTCTCCAGTTCTGTCAGGTTGGATGGTAAACGTTGGTGGACAGCCATTTTTAGGTCTCTCCAGAGATGCTCAATTGGGTTTAAGTCAGGGCTCTGGCTGGGCCATTCAAGAACAGTCACAGAGTGAAGCCACTCCTTCGTTATTTTAGCTGTGTGCTTAGGGTCATTGTCTTGTTGGAAGGTAAACCTTCGGCTCAGTCTGAGGTCCTGAGCACTCTGGAGAAGGTTTTCGTCCAGGATATCCCTGTACTTGGCCGCATTCATCTTTCCCTCGATTGAAACCAGTCTTCCTGTCCCTGCAGCTGAAAAACACCCCCACAACATGATGCTGCCACCACCATGCTTCACTGTTGGGACTGTATTGGACAGGTGATGAGCAGTGCCTGGTTTTCTCCACACATACCGTTTAGAATTAAGGCCAAAAAGTTCTATCTTGGTCTCATCAGACCAGAGAATCTTATTTCTCACCATCTTGGAGTCCTTCAGGTGTTTTTTTTAGCAAACTCCATGCAGGCTTTCATGTGTCTTGCACTGAGGAGAGGCTTCCGTCGGGCCACTCTGCCATAAAGCCCCGATTGGTGGAGGGCTGCAGCGATGGTTGACTTTCTACAACTTTCTCCCATCTCCCGACTGCATCTCTGGAGCTCAGCCACAGTGATCTTTGGGTTCTTCTTTACCTCTCTCACCAAGGCTCTTCTCCCCCGATAGCTCAGTTTGGCCGGACGGCCAGCTCTAGGAAGGATTCTGGTCATCCCAAACGTTTTCCATTTGAGGATTATGGAGGCCACTGTGCTCTTAGGAACCTTAAGTGCAGCAGAAATTTTTTTGTAACCTTGGCCAGATCTGTGCCTTGCCACAATTCTGTCTCTGAGCTCTTCAGGCAGTTCCTTTGACCTCATGATTCTCATTTGCTCTGACATGCACTGTGAGCTGTAAGGTCTTACATAGACAGGTGTGTGGCTTTCCTAATCAAGTCCAATCATTATAATCAAACACAGCTGGACTCAAATGAACGTGTAGAACCATCTCAAGGATGATCAGAAGAAATGGACAGCACCTAAGTTAAATATATGAGTGTCACAGCAAAGGGTCTGAATACTTAGGACCATGTGATATTTCAGTTTTTCTTTTTTAATAAATCTGCAAAAATGTCAACAATTCTGTGTTTTTCTGTCAACGTGGGGTGCTGTGTGTACATTAATGAGGAAAAAAATGAACTTAAATGATTTTAGCAAATGGCTGCTATATAACATAGAGTGAAAAATTTAAGGGAGTCTGAATACTTTCCGTCCCCACTGTATGTGTAACCTGAAACCAGGCTATAAAAGTTCAGTGGAAGGAATTTCCTGCCACAGTTCTCATTTCTGTTTCTAAGAAATGTGGAGTCTCAACTGTTCCTGCTTTAAAATTGGTGTTCTCACTTCTCTTGCTACAGTCTCAAGATTATAGAATACATTAAAAACACAACAAGGAATGCTGGACCCAATCTCTATTGCTCCAGGTATAGCAGATCTACATATCAAGGAGCTCAAGTCCTTGTCAGCCATTAGAATTTTTTTGCCAATGTGTTATAAAAAAAAAAGTGAGCATTTCAAAATTGTATTTATTTTAATATTACCGTATATACTCGAGTATAGGCTGACCCGAATATAAGCCGAGGCACCTAATTTTACCACAGAAAACTGGGAAAACAGAAAAAATAAATAAATAAACTGGGAAAACGTATTGACTCGAGTATGGTAAACAATGCCCATCTGCAGCCTCACTGTGCCCATTTGCAGGTTCACTGTGCTCATTTGCAGCCTCATTGTGCCCATTTGCAGCCTCACTGTGCCCATTTGCAGCCTCACTGTGCCCATTTGCAGCCGTACCTTTGATTACTAAAACAGAGTGTTATGCAGTCTGTTCGGCGGCCGTCCATTGTAACAAAGCCCCACCTCCTCCTCGTCCGTGATAGACGGAACACTGATACAGTTTTCCAGCATTGTATCAGTGTTCCTTTATCACGGACAAGGAGGAGGCGGGGCTTTGTTACAATGTACAGCCACCGAACAGACTGCATAACACAGCGGGAGACACCCGCTGTTTTAGTAATCAAAGGTAAAGCTGCAGATGGGCACCCTCACACGAATATAAGCCGAGGGGGGGGGGGGGGGGGTCAGCCTAAAAAATGGGCTGAAAAACTCAGCTTATACTCGAGTATATAAGGTAATATACCAGCTCCTACGTTTTGCTAGGACCTATGCACTGTAGTAAAAGGTATTTGTGAGCCCACTAATGCACAAACAGCTATTTGATTTTCCAAAGGAGAGAGAAGTGAAAAAGAGGTGAATGCTAAGTAAGACATTTTGTAGAAAAGCAGCAGACAGAAAAAAGTGATGAAAGTATGTTTGCACTGATCTGAGCTGATATTTTGGCCCTACCACTATCATCTAATATTATTAACTAGATGGTTAAAAGTTTCACAATACAATGTACAACTGCAGTTTTTAAGTTGGTCCTTTACATTCTATTAGATCAAAACAACAAGTGCCTCACACCCAATACTTTTATTTGGGCTTTTTTCCCCCCTTTCTCTACTTACCGTACAAGTATAACAGTGCCGTAACGCTGAAATGTCTGTACAAGCTCCGTACAAATGTCTTCAGGGAACTCTGCTTTGTCCTCAGCTGTTGGTGAGTCAATGTGAACTTCAACAGTGGCATCCAGAGGTCCCTGAGAGGAGGAGATTTCCTGAAATACTCTGTCTCTGGAATCTACATCAACCTCCTGAACTTCCACTTCCACAATTGCTAGCACAGGTCTGTAGGACAGAGATGGCATAAGAATTACAAACTCCATCTGAATAGCTATTGTTCTATATGACGTAACAGAATACTTATATGTCTGGACTATTATAACTTATTTTGCACCATTAATTCTGTCTTTTCTAATCATGAACATGTAATGCTATACAGGTAAATATGTTATATATAATATATAATAACTCAAGAATACAGGCCATGTTAATAAATAACAAATGTGTAAATTTAAAATGATGCATAATGGGAAAAAAAACTGTAAACAAGTGACAATAAATATTCAATTCAACACCTCTGCCTGCAGAAAAAAATGATATGTTCCAGTGGAAGTATCTTATCCCCTATTATACTTACCTGAGTACTCTCGATCCAGTGCTTTGCCCATCTGCAGTAGTGCTGGTCTCTCGCTCTCCTCAAAAGCACAAAAGAACAGAAAGGCAGCAGCGGGAGCCATTGGCTTATATATAAAATTATGATGGCATTTAAAAGTGAGCAGATGTTCTTATGAAATGTGCCTGGATAGAGACCAATAATATTCTAAATAAAGTATTTATTTAAAACTTAAAATAGACTTACAATACAAAACCTTCAACTTTTTATTGTACTAAAAAAAGGTCCCTTTTATCTAAGCTTCTGACTCACCTGGTTTCTTGCAGTCGCATATTAGGCTGGCCATACATGGTGCAATGCTCAGCCGGTTCAGCAGGAACTGGCCGAGATTCGAACCGTTAATGGGCAGGCTGAACGTACTAAGCTGATCGATCAACTTGGGTACAGCCAGCCTGCCAGATTCTCTTGCGATGATCGCTAGCGTCTGCTATAGCTGCTAGCAATAATCACTGTCTTCTCCCGGTGGAAACAGCTTCCCCTCCGCTGGGAGCAGACAATGGCCCGGCAGGAGGGATTTCCCTGGCAGTATTGTCTGTGTTGATGGGGAAATTGTGCAAAAGAAATTTGCAGTGAGTATGGCTGCCTTAGATTTGCTAAAGTATAAGAGAATTCACCTGCACACAGAGTGGTCCAAGCAACCAATCACCACCTAAATTTGGGCAGCTCCTGCCCTTAGTCCATATCTGCTGTGCCTCCCGCCCTCTGACCTGCTGTGTAAGGTAGGACATTGAAGATGGGCACTGTAATGTATGAGAGGGGGTAACTTATGTTAGGGAGACTGTGGTGTAAGGAGGAGAGGGGGGGGGGGGACTGTGATATAAAGAGAGGACTGTGATGTATGGGGTATGGGCTGTAATATGAAGGGAGGTCTGTGATATAAGAAGCGCGGGGGGACTGTGATCTGAATAGAACTGTGGTGTATAGTGGGGGGGACTGTGAAGTGAAGGGGGGTCTGTTATGTAGGGTGGAGGAGACTGTTTGTAAAGTAAGTGGGGGGGGGGCTGCGATATGAAGGGGGGGCTATGATGTAAGGGAGGAGGGGGCCTGTGATATAAAAGGGGGCCTGAGAATACTGATGTAAAGGAGGAAGGGGGGACGGTGATATAAAAGGGGGCCTGTGATGTAAAGGGGGGACTGGGATGTAAAAGGGTAGTGTAACGTAAGGAGGGGTTGTGAGGTGAAGGAGTTCTGTGATATAAAGAGGGGGACTGTGATGTACAGAGCAGTCTGACAACACTGATATAAAAAGGGGGACTGTGATGTTGTGATATGAAAGTGAGACTATGGACACTTAAGGGGCGAAGGCTACTGTGATGAGAAGGGGGGACTAAGGACACTAATGTAGGGGCTCGCCTACATTTGTGCAGAGACCTGTTTTTTTTTACACAGAAAAACAGGTCTCTGCCAGGGCATATACTGCAACAAAGCCCAGTGCAGTGCAAGTGCAGTGCGGAAAAATGCATACTGTATGCAAGCTTACCTGAAGGCTCCATGTACTGTCTGTTTCTACACACCCCAGCCAAGCAGCATTGCATAGAAATAATTAAATGCACTCCACGTTTGTAAGTGTCCACATTATTCCCCCACATTCACTTTTATTCCTATTTTCACATACACACATTGTACCAGTTTAACACATACTATACATTCAAGTGTAATTACTAGTGTAGTTATACACATACTATTAATGTACACACACACCCACTGTGGGTTCACAGTGTTTCTTTAATCACCACGTTCATCATTTATTCTCATCTAGTTTTTCTTTTTTTCCTAAATCATTCATTTCCTTTTTTGCTTTCACCTATTTTTTCACATTTATTCACAGAACTGGGTTTGTGTCACATGTGTCCGGCCTGCTCCATGGCTGCTGTTTCCCATTGTCCCCTCTCCAGTTTTCCTGTGGCTGCTGGGGGGGGGGGGGGGATCTCCTGCTTCAACCCTGGGGGGAGACAGCTCATTCAGGGCCACTGTCCTACTCCATTATGGGAACCGCCAGGTCATACCTATGGGCTGCTCCATAGGTAATGTAGCTGGTAATGTAACTGCTAGCTCCTGCTCTCTTTTAAAAAGCACAGTGCATCATTTGAGATTCTATTTACCAATTTATTCATTTAATTTTAGAGCCAAATTTATGCATCCTACTCCTGATGATTGGCTGTAAACGCCATGAAATGCATCGAGTCTTCACTCAAGGATACCAAGACAAGCTTGCCTTTAAACTTTGAACTCTGTCATTAGTACTTATGATTATCATGTTTATCTTGTCTATTTGATTTGTATGTTTAGTTACTTTATTTATTGCCATTGTTTGTACCAATCATTTATCATTGATATTAAATATGTTATTATGATTATTATATTTATCATGTCACTTTTCGTTTACATCATGTATTATATATTATATATCATATTTATATATTTGATTTACTGAATTCATTTATTAATTCATTATCGCTATATGGACCCCCCTATGGGGATTGTGACATTCAATTTATTTATATTTCAGTATTTTATGCATTATCATTTACATAGACATGCCTCATGCAAAGTCCCAAATCCATTTTTTCTTTCTTCTATGTGAAGTGAAGGAGTTTTTTGATATAAAGAGGGGGACTGTGATGTAAAGAGCAGTCTGACAACACTGATATAAAAAAGGGGACTGTGATGTTGATATGAAAGTGAGACTATGGACACTTAAGGGGCGAAGGCTACTGCGATGAGAAGGGGGGACTAAGGACACTAATGTAGGGGCTCGCTCACATTTGTGCAGAGACCTGTTTTTTTGCACAGAAAAACAGGTCTCTGCCAGGGCATATACTGCAACAAAGCCCAGTGTAGTGCGGAAAAATGCATACTGTATGCAAGCTTACCTGAAGGCTCCATGTACTGTCTGTTTCTACACACCCCAGCCAAGCAGCATTGCAAAAAAATAATTAAATGCACTACACTTTTGGAAGTGTCCATATTATTGTAATGTAAATTTTGACATTTCAATAAAGTTTGAAAGAAAAAAAGAAAAAAAAAAAAACAACGCGCTTCTTCTTTCAGGACATCACACTGGCAGGTACACACAGTAAAATACTGTGTTTTACAAAGCGGGTCAGGGTGAGAAAACTCAAAATGGAGGGAGGGACTGCGATGTTAAGGAAAGGCTATGATGAGAAGGTGTCCTTCAGACCTCTGCTGAATGAAAATTTTACTGATCGCACCTCTGTGCATTTTAATTTAATACCCAATCTAAAAGTATTTTGGCAATAATTGCTTAATGTAAAAAAGATATGCATGAGAGATATTTCTCACAGCATTGTTTTCTCAGGAAGTAACCATTTCCTTGTGATGTGTGTTATTAAGTGAAGAAGCTCCCCAGTGTATCACCCATCATGGTAACATAAAACTCATTGAAAAGAGTAACTATTGGTACTGTACATGAACCCTCCACCCCAATACCAGGAGAGATAGTGTAGCTAATGACACACTACTGGTGTAAAGCACTGCAGTGCACATTGGGCTCCATAATGATCATCTTCTCTGTAGAAACAATAAAGAAAACATACACGATACTGTCAACATGAAAATCAGCAAGCCATTTCTAGTTTGAACATCTACAGCATATCAATGTATGAATACATTTCATTTAGCATTATTCTTGACATACACTATATAAGCTGTTACGATGCAAAAACAGAAAAACAATAAGATTCTTTTGGTGTTTTATAGCCGATATTTAATAGAGAAAGAGAGAAAAACAAAATTTCTTAGCACGAAGCATTATTGCGGTTATCTTTTATTGTTAAACCACCAACGTGTTATACATTCAATACATGCTGTAATAAATAGCTGGAAGCCTAAAATGTATATTATATTGTATTATAGGTTTTACATGCTGTGAACAAGGATTATTCAACGCATCTGCCACTGTCTTTGTACTCACTGGTATAGCAAAATAAAAATATCTGAGGTTTATGGAGTTGCCAGCTGTTTTTTTCTGTTGTCTCTAATGTATTTTGGTGGATGGGAGGACACCACAGCTTTGGCACCCGGATTGCAACTTCCAGCTTTATACCAAGACTCCACTGCTCTAAGCGATGCATCCCTTTCCTTTGAATGTTTTAAAAACTAGGACTAATCTATATTACCCTTGTTAAAGGACCAGTAATCCCTGGTACATTACAATATAGGTAGGATATACAGTAGAAGGAATCAATGGATTGAATCAATGGACACATATAGCATACACAATGTACAACTTCTGCATATGTATCGATATTTTAAATGCTTAGATATAAATTTTACCACTACCCTGAATAGGGGAAGCACATACTCGCTTTAATTTACATTTTAGTTAGGCTAAGGGGTTTTTTCAGTGGGAGCATAAGGGGTAATGCAGTTCCGGCACCTCTAGAACTGAATGTATGTACTGGCAAGGGATGTGTGCTAAAGGGTCTACTGATTCTGGCTACTGGGGGATCTATTGTAGCTGGAGTGGATCCATTTTTGTTGGGGAAGCGGGTGTCTATTGCTGCTGGCAAAGTCTGTTGTTACTGGTGGGGGAATTATTGTTGCTGGGGGTGGGTCTTATATTGCTGGGAGAGATCTACTGTTGTTTCTGGCTGCTAAAGGGTCTATTACATATAGTTATATAGTTTTAAATAGTAGGTGAGGTTGAAAAAAAGACACAAATCCATCAAGTCCAACCTATGTGTTTGATTATATGTCAGTATTACATTGTATATCCCTGTATGTCAGTGGTTCTCAACTCCAGTCCTCAGGACCCACCAACAGGCCAGGTTTGCAAGATAGCTGAAATACATCACAGGTGATATCACTTGCTGCTCAGTGATTGCAGTATTCTAGTCTGCATCTCCCCAAGGTAATACTTAAAATCTGGCCTGTTGGTGGGTCCCGAGGACTGGAGTTGAGAACCACTGCTGTATGTTGAGGTTGTTCAGGTGCTTATCTAATAGTTTCTTGAAACTATTGATGCCCCCGCTGAAACCACCGCCTGTGGAAGGGAATTCCACATCCTTGCCGCTCTTGCAGTAAAGAACCCTCTACGCAGTTTAAGGTTAAACCTCTTTGCTTCTAATTTTAGTGAGTGGCGACATATCTTATTAAACTCCCTTCCGCAAAAAAGTTTCATCCCTATTGTGGGGTCGCCAGCACGGTACAGGGGGTCCCCTAGTTACAAACATCTGACTTACAAACGACTCCTACTTACAAACGGAGGGAGACAACAGGAAGTGAGAGGAAATCTACCCCTAGGAAGGGAAATTCACTCCTGTAAGAGCTATTATGGGGAAAAGGTGCCTCCACTGATGCTTTATCACCAAGGCTTGTTTCCACAACAACCCAAAATTTTCAAAATCCAATTGTCATTGGGACAGAAAGTGAGGTGAAATCTTCTTAACAGGGGCACACACAGCAAAACAAATGTTACGGGGTGTTAACCCTTCCCTATGCTATCCAAAAAGCTTAAAAATAGTTTTTTTGGCTGGAGCTACACTTAAAAAATGTACCTGTTCCGACTTACAAACAGATTCAACTTAAGAACAAACCTACAGTCCCTAACATGTTTGTAACCCGGGGACCCCCTGTATTTATAGATTGAAATCATTTCCTCTCTCAAGTGTCTCTTCTCCAGAGGGAATAAGTTCAGTGCTCGCAACCTTTCTTCATAACTAATATCCTCCAGACCCTTTATTAGCTTTGTTGCCCTTCTTTGTACTTGATCCCTTTCCAGTACATCCTTTCTGAGAACTGGTGCAAAGAACTGGACAGCATACTTCAGGTGAGGCCGGTCCAGAGTCTTGTAGAGTCGGAGAATTATTGTTTTATATCTGGAGTTAATCCCCTTTTTAATGCATGCCAATATTCTGTTTGCTTTGTTAGCAGCAGCTTGGCATTGCATGCCATTGCCGAGCCTATCATCTAATAGGTCCCCCAGGTCCTTTTCCATCCTAGATTCCCCCAGAGGTTCACCCCCAAGTGAGTAGATTGCATTCATATTTTTGTGACCCAAATGCATTATTTTGCAATTTTCTACATTAAACCTCATTTGCCATGTAGTTGCCCACCCCATTCGTTTGTTCAAATCTTCTTGCAAGGTTTCCACCTCCTGCGGAGAAGTTATTGCCCTGCTTAGCTTAGTGTCATCCCCAAATACAGAGATTGAGCTGTTTACCCCATCCTCCAGGTAATTTATGAACAAATTAAACAGGATTGGTCCCAGCACAGAACCCTGGGGGACCCCACCCCTGACCATTCTGAGTATTCCCCATTTATCACAACCCTCTGAACTCGCCCTTGTAGACAGTTTTCAATCCATGTATTCATCCTATGATCCATGCCAACGGACCATACTTTGTACAGTAAAGGTTTATAGGGAACTGTGTCAAATGCTTTTGCAAAATCCAGATACACCACGTCTACGGGCCTTCCTTTATCTAAAATGACAGCTCACCTCCTCATAGAAGGTTAATAGATTGGTTTGGCAAGAACGATTCTTCATGAATCCATGCTGATTACTGCTAATGATATCCTTTTCATTACTAAAATCTTGTATATAGTCCCTTATCATCCCCTCCAAGAGCTTGCATACTATTGATGTTAGGGTAACTGGTCTGTAATTCCCAGGGATGTATTTTGGCCCTTTTTTAAACATTGGTGCTACATTGGCTTTTCTTCAATCAGCTGGTACCATTCCAGTCAGTAGACTGTCAGTAAAAATTAGGAACAATGGTCTTGCAATTACTTGACTGAGTTCCCCAAGTACCCTTGTGTGCAAGCCATCTAGTCCTGGTGATTAATTAATGTTAAGTTTCCCAAGTCTATTTCTAATTCTGTCCTCTGTTAGCCATGAGGGTGCTTCCTGTGATGTGTCATGGGGACAAACACTGCAGTTTTGGTTACTGAAGCCCACCCGATTCCCTTGTGAAGACTGAGAAGAATAAATTCAATACCATCGCCATCTCCCCATCCTTTGTAACCAGATGTCCTTCCTCATTCTTTATGGGGCCAATATGGTCTATATGTTTATATACTTAAAGAATTTCTTGAGATTTTTTTTGCTCTCCTCCGCTATGTGTCTTTCGTGTTCTATCTTAGCCACCCTAATTACACCCTTACATATCTTGTTACATTCTTTGTATAGTCTGAATGCTGATGATGATCCCTCAGCCTTGTATTTTTTGAAGGCCTTCTCCTTTGCTTTTATATGCATTTTTACATTAGAGTTAAGCCAGCCATGACTTTTGTTCGCTCTTTTAAATTTATTTCCCAATGGGATGCACTGGCTAATGCCCTTATTTAATATGCTCTTAAAGAAAACCCATCTCTCCTCTGTGTTCGTTGTTTCTAAGATTTTATCCCAATTTATATCTTCTAGCAAGGTTCATAGTTTGGGGAAGTTGGCTCTTTGGAAATTCAGTGTCTTTGTGTTCCTTTTGTGTTTCCTATTTGTGTGATTTATACTGAAGCCAATTGACCTGTGATCGCTGTTTCCTAAATTGCCCCGTATTTCCACATCCGTGATCAGGTCTGTATTGTTGGTAATCAGTAGATCTAGTAACGCCTTGTTTCTAAGTTTCTAATTGGTGCGTCTACCATCTGACCCATGAAATTGTCCTGCAAGACATTTAAGAACCGGCGAGCCTTAGACGAATGCGTGGTTCCCTCCGCCCAGTCTATGTCTGGATAATTAAAATCCCCCATTATCATAACACTTCCCATCCTTGCTGCTAATCCACAGTGTGATAGGAGATCAGTCTCCCCCTCCTACCTCAGGTTAGGGGGCCTATAGCATACTCCCATATTATTTTCCCCTTAGCTTCATCCCTTTGGAGCTCTACCAATAAGGATTCCACCTCCTCCCTAGCTCCCTTATTGATGTCATCTCTCACATTCACCTGTACATTATTCTTGATATATAGGCATACCCCTCGCCCTTTTTTACCCTCTATATCCCTGCAATAAAGGGAATACCTTTGAATGGTTGCCAGCCAATCATGAGAGCTGTTGAACCAGGTCTCTGAAATTCCCACAAAATCTAAATCCTCCTCGTTCAACAGTATCTCTAGTTCACCCACCTTGTCTGCCAGGCTCCTGGCATTGGTGAACATGCCACGTAGTTTAGACCGTTCGCATACTGTTCTCTTATTGGGTGTTCCGAGATTGCAAATAGGACTTGTTACTATACTTACCTCAGGTTTATGTGCTTTAGTCAACCTACCACTATTGCCCCCAATACTACCCTCTGGAATATGTTTATTGCTAACTATCTCTACCTCTGGACCCTCCCCCATTGCCTAGTTTAAAAACCCCTCTAACTTTTCGGCCATCTTCACTCCCAGAAGAGTGATGTATTAATGCTGATTGTGGGGAGACATGTTGTTGCTGCCAGTAGTCTATTGTTTTTTGGAGGGATCTATTTTTGCAGGGGGATCTATTGTTGCAGGGGTTCAATTGTTGCTGGCTGCAGGGGATCTATTTTTCTGCTTTTCTTGACTAACAAATTCCAAATTCCATACAAATTATTTGGTTGCAAAAAAATACTTGGGTCTGTATTCTTCATAAAGGGCTGTACCAGGAGGTGGACAGGGGGTGGAACCAAGGAACGGTGCTCGGAGGTGGGTAGGGGTGGAGAAAAGGGGCGACTCAGAAAGGGGGAGTTCCTGCACCTATTCTTTGAGACAAAAATCCCTGGTTAGGCTTCCAAAAGACAAATAAAATGCAATATAAATGCCTGTTTTAGACCTTATTCACATGATTTTCAAGGGGCACAGCAATCTTTGAAAAGCATTGTTTAAAGTGTATTTACAAAGTGTATTTGTATTCAGATCTATGGCGCCTGTAGTTAGGATCGGCAGCCCAAATTCCAGCATCTACTTAGCCTCTAACCACACTTCCCAGATGGACTCCAACACTCAGGATGATAAGCATTAAAAAGAGGATCTCATAGCGCAACTCGACTGGTAATACCCATTTTATAAGTTAGTTTTGCCTCACATGAACTGAAGAGATAAAAGGCATGTAATCAGACAGCTAGCAATAAGCCTCAGCCGCGGTGTCATCCGAACAGCGTAGACATTATGGCGTCACAGACCCAACTCCACCCCACACGTTTCTCCAATCCTAGAAGATCCCTTATATGGGGAAATGCATCGGGTGGAGTCCGGTCTGTGATGTCATCACGCCTAAGCTATTCGGATGACACCACGGCTAAAGCTGTATTGCTAGCTGTCTGATTACATGCAAGTGACAGCACATCACCAAACGACATCATCCCCACAAAACTCCTGAAAGAATGTTCCGACATTCTGGCTCCTACTATAACACATCTCATAAATTAATCGTTCAAAGAAGGGATTGTTCCAATCGCCCTCAAGCAAGGCATCATCAAACCCCTCCTAAAGAAACCCAACCTCAACCCTAAAGATCCTAACTACCGCAGACCGGTTACAAGCCTCAACTCCATCTCCAAGATTATGGAAAAAGCAATAGTACAACAGCTACAACGCCAATTGGACACACATAAACTCTTAGACCCACTGCAATCAGGCTTCCGCCCAGGCCATGGCACAGAAACGGCACTTCTCAAAATATGGGATGACACCCTTGAAGCAGCAGATGATGGAGAATCATGTCTCCTGGTATTGTTGGACCTCAGTACAGCGTTCGACACAGTGGACCACAATACCCTACTCATCCGCCTCACAGAAGTAGCTAGAGTCTCAGATTCAGATCTACCATGGTTCGCATCCTTCCTACAAAATCGGTCACAGACTGTGAAACTAGGAGCCTGCACCTCTGAAACTGGTTCACCCTTATCACCAGTGCTCTTCAACATCTACATCCGTCCACTCCTCCAAATCATTAGAAAATCGGACCTCTGCTTCCACTCATATGCTGATGACACCCAACTCTACTTTCGCATCACCGATCAAAAAGACCACTACCAGCGACTAGAAAAATGCCTCACATTGATAGACGACTGGATGACCACGAGTTCCCTCAAACTCAACAGATCCAAAACAGAGCTTCTTCTCCTCCACACAAACCATAATACAAAAACTAAGAACCTTTGGACACCACCCTCCATCCTTGGACAGACCATCTCCCAAAGCACCAAAGCCAAAAGTCTCGGAGTCATCTTCGACTCAGAAATGATGATGGATGCACAAATAGGATCAGTAGTCAGTGGATCTCACCATCTCCTTAGCCTACTACGCAGACTCATCCCCTTCATTCCAGAAGAAGACAAAGCAGCAGTAGTTGGAACAATCATCAATTCCCGGCTCAACTATGCAAACTCCCTCTACACAGGACTACCTAAATTCCAGATTGCATGCCTACAAGTCATCCAAAACACTGCAGCAAGACTGGTAACAGGAAAAAACCCTGGGAATCCATCTCCCCATCCCAGCCTACATTGGCTAATCGTAAGAGACCGAATCACGTTCAAGACCCTCTGCCTCACCCATAAATGCACTCAAGGAAACGCTCCACAATACCTATGCGAGAAAATAAAACACTACACACCTAAGCGCAGTCTTCGATCAACTAACCAAAACCTCCTCCTCCTATTCATTCCCAAGTCCCGCTACAAATCAAAGGGAGAACGAAGATTCGCAGTCCAAGGACCACGGTTATGGAACGCTCTACCCGCCAACATCATCGAAGAAAATCATCGGGACTTCAGAAAACAACTTGAGACCCATCTCTTCTAAGAAACAGGACTAACAGCACGGATCAAGCGCCTTGAGGTGATTCCGTTCGCATTTGCAGCGCTATACAAATCTTTCATTCATTCATTCAAGTGCAACACTAACTTATAAAATGGTTATTACCAGTAGATATGCGCTATGAGATCCTCTTTTAATGCTTATCATCCTAAATGTTGGGAATCCATCTGGGAAGTGTGGTTAGAGGCTAAGTAGATGCCAGAATTTGGGATGGCGATCTTAACTACAGGCGCCATAGATCTGAATAGGAATCTGCGGTCTTTGAGTGTCGACTCTGGGGATTATACAATTATACACAAGCAAAGGATAAGTTCACCTTTGTTCACATTTTTTTTTCTAAATTCCAGCTTCCCTATGTACCAATATAGCATTATTGTACTTCTTTTGCAAAAATAAAACAGCTTTCGATTCATTCTATGTACGCTTAGCTTACTGTTGTTCTGGCTGTTTCAAAACACTGCTCGATTACTTTTGCCTTACTACCTGGACAGACTTTAGGTCATGACACAGGAAGGAGTTGACCAGCTGATCCTATTAGCACACACCCTGAATCATCTACCCTCAGCTGGTCAACTCCTTCCTGTGCCATGACCAAAGTCTGTCAAGGAAGTAAGGTGTAAGGTGAAGTAATCAGTGTTTTGAAACAGCCATGAAGACAGTGTTGGTAAGCATGCGTAGAATTCAAAGGTGAATTTAGCCTTTAATGATCTCTATAATCTGAGATTATTTGGTTCTGGTAAGAGGTTGCACTACTTCATGGGCACTCTTGGAGCACGTTTGCTACTTTGGTGGTTACAGAGAGTGCAGAGCACTTTTCAGCGTGTTTATATGGACTTTATTTGTGTATCTATTAATTCATGAACTTTGCCACAAGTTTAATTAATCAGTTTCATTTTATTATATGATTGATTTTTTTTTTTATATGATTGAGAAATAAATGTTAATTTTCAATCCAACATTGTGCCCTTTACCTTCATCAGTGGAACATTTGGTATAAGAGTCAATCATTTTTATGTTGTAGGTATAATATATATTTTTCCATTGAGCACTTTATTACACACATAGCTGCCAACTGTCCCGGATTTCCCGGGACATTCCCGGGACTTGAACTTCATTCCCGGATTTGTGGTGTCCCGGGAAATGTCCCGAAAAATCCGGTTCCCGTTTTTGAAACAGCCGCCGCTAGAGGTCGGCGGCCGGCGGAGGCATTGTCTCCGCTGGCCGCCATTTTGTGGAAGTTCAGGAAGACGGCTGGGGGGGGCTAGACGAAGCTTCTGCGTCGCCGCCCACCCCCTGCCCCGCTCCGCCTCGGCCCGCCCCGCTCCGCCTCGCCCCGCTCCGCCTCGCCCCGCTCCGCCTCGGCCCGCCTACCCCCCGCCCCTCTGCCAGTCTGATATGGAAAGGGGCGGGGGTTCTAGGTGGGGGGGAGCGCGCGCACCGCTGTGGGACACCTGATGTGAGTGGGGGGGGGGGCACTGGGGACACCTGATGTGAGTGGGGGGGGCACTGGGGACACCTGATGTGAGTGGGGGGGGCACTGGGGACACCTGATGTGAGGGGGGGGCACTGGGGACTCCTAATGTGAGGGGGGGCTCCGCCGGGGACACCTGATGTGAGGGGGAGCTCCGCCGGGGACACCTGATGTGAGGGGGGGCTCCGCCGGGGACACCTGATGTGAGGGGGGGCTCCGCCGGGGACACCTGATGTGAGGGGGGGCTCCGCCGGGGACACCTGATGTGAGGGGGAGCTCCGCCGGGGACACCTGATGTGAGGGGGAGCTCCGCCGGGGACACCTGATGTGAGGGGGAGCTCCGCCGGGGACACCTGATGTGAGGGGGGGCTCCGCCGGGGACTCCTGATGTGAGGGGGGGCTCCGCCTGGGAACACCTGATGTGAGGGGGAGCTCCGCCGGGGACACCTGATGTGAGGGGGAGCTCCGCCGGGGACACCTGATGTGAGGGGGAGCTCCGCCGGGGACACCTGATGTGAGGGGGAGCTCCGCCGGGGACACCTGATGTGAGGGGGAGCTCCGCCGGGGACACCTGATGTGAGGGGGAGCTCCGCCGGGGACACCTGATGTGAGGGGGGGCTCCGCCGGGGACACCTGATGTGAGGGGGGGCTCCGCCGGGGACACCTGATTGTGAGGGGGGGCTCCGCCGGGGACTCCTGATTGTGAGGGGGGGCTCCGCCGGGGACTCCTGATTGTGAGGGGGGGCTCCGCCGGGGACTCCTGATGTGAGGGGGGGCTCCGCCGGGGACACCTGATGTGAGGGGGGGCTCCGCCGGGGACTCCTGATGTGAGGGGGGGCTCCGCCGGGGACTCCTGATGTGAGGGGGGGCTCCGCCGGGGACTCCTGATGTGAGGGGGGGCTCCGCCGGGGACTCCTGATGTGAGGGGGGGCTCCGCCGGGGACTCCTGATGTGAGGGGGGGCTCCGCCGGGGACTCCTGATGTGAGGGGGGGCTCCGCCGGGGACTCCTGATGTGAGGGGGGGCTCCGCCGGGGACTCCTGATGTGAGGGGGGGCTCCGCCGGGGACTCCTGATGTGAGGGGGGGCTCCGCTGGGGACTCCTGATGTGAGGGGGGGCTCCGCCGGGGACTCCTGATGTGAGGGGGGGCTCCGCCGGGGACTCCTGATGTGAGGGGGGGCTCCGCCGGGGACTCCTGATGTGAGGGGGGGCTCCGCCGGGGACTCCTGATGTGAGGGGGGGCTCCGCCGGGGACTCCTGATGTGAGGGGGGGCTCCGCCGGGGACTCCTGATGTGAGGGGGGGCTCCGCCGGGGACTCCTGATGTGAGGGGGGGCTCCGCCGGGGACTCCTGATGTGAGGGGGGGCTCCGCCGGGGACTCCTGATGTGAGGGGGGCTCCGCCGGGGACTCCTGATGTGAGGGGGAGCTCCGCCGGGGACACCTGATGTGAGGGGGAGCTCCGCCGGGGACACCTGATGTGAGGGGGAGCTCCGCCGGGGACACCTGATGTGAGGGGGAGCTCCGCCGGGGACTCCTGATGTGAGGGGGGGCTCCGCCGGGGACTCCTGATGTGAGGGGGGGCTCCGCCGGGGACTCCTGATGTGAGGGGGGGCTCCGCCGGGGACTCCTGATGTGAGGGGGGGCTCCGCCGGGGACTCCTGATGTGAGGGGGGGCTCCGCCGGGGACTCCTGATGTGAGGGGGGGCTCCGCCAAGGACTCCTGGTGTGAGGGGGGGCTCCGCCAGGGACTCCTGGTGTGAGGGGGGGCTCCGCCGGGGACTCCTGGTGTGAGGGGGGGCTCCGCCGGGGACTCCTGGTGTGAGGGGGGGCTCCGCTGGGGACATCTGATGCAAGGACGGACTCTGCTCGGACATCTGAAGCAAGGACGGACGGCTGGTGGCAGGCGACGTGGCTAGTGACACGCTCAGGGATCCCACTGATTCTGCATTATGGTGAGTTGAATGATTTCATTTTATATTACAATATAATAATAGAAATAATGCGCTTCAATCATCCTGACACCATAACAACCATGGTGCCGGGATGATTGAAGTGCTAACACCAGGTGTTTGGAGTATCTTTATCTGCTGATTGTTAAACTTTCTAGAATGCACATATTTCTATTGTGTAGGATCTGGGGCTGCTGTCCCGTCATTTCCCCCTCTCTCCCCCTCTCTCCCCCTCTCCATCCCTCATTCATTTCAGACTCTAACCACACCCTCTAGAGCCACGCCCATTTAAGCCACGCCCACAATTTTGTGTAAACCACGACCATTTTTCGCCGCGACGCGCTTCGCGCGCCGCACTTATCTGTTTTTGCTAGGCCACGCCTGCTGACGAATGCCCCGCCCCCTAATTATTGGACCGCTCCGCCTACAGCCACAAAAGTGTCCCACTTTTTTTTTTTTACAATGTTGCCAACTATGTACACAGAGATGCTTTTCTTTTTAAAATATACAAGGCCTTCGTGCCACAAGGTCTCAGACTCCTTAATAAAGATTTACTTTTTGTTTTAAAAAGCGGAAAGGTGGAGGATCGTTTACAGGAGACTTTTCAATGAGTTGGAGATATTCTTTGACCAATTTTGATTTTAAAATTCAATCTTCTAATGCTTGAATCCATCCCATTACTAGTGAAAATCTGGCCACACACTGAGCGTATTTCAGCTGGTTCCTAATGAACTGACCAAAATTCAGTCAGTGGGTGGCCTGTTGGCACGACTCTGCCTAACAACCATCAATTGCAAAAAAAAGTAGTCAGGCAGAAAATTGCTGGGCAAACAGCACCTGCATCCAATAAGATGAAGGTGCTCTTTTGATATTCTGAAAGCTGGTAGCACCAGCTGTCAGAATAGAACAGTAGTGGGAGATGTGTCCATCCGTGCGGTTTAGTATGGATGGAGGAATCTCATTCACATTAGTGGTTGGGGGTGGTAAAACCCTGTGGGTGAGCCACACTTTTACTGTACCCCAATAACTACCCCCTTTGGCTGGCAGCTGCCAGGGGTGTACACATGCTGCAGAGGGAACTATACCCTCTAATCTTTTCGGTGGTTGCTACTGCCCACTAAATGTGATTCATTCGAGTGCATAGGGCTGCTCTGCAGCCACCACACAACCAATGCACGTGCTTGTGGCTCGCCAGTGCGGGATTCAAAGGGTTAACCCAGGCAGTAAGGAGGTGATACAACACCTTCTCACTGCCTGTCATATGCTCTCTGAAGAGTGATCAAAACGTGGATTGCTCTTCAGACAGCAAAGCTAGTGTGAATGAGCCATTAGAGTATGTGTTAAATAATTTTATGGGTGTATGGCCAGCTTTAGTAATGCACTTTAAAGGATAACTTCATTATATTTAGGGTGTAACATGCTCATATGCACCCACCTCCCGCTGCCAGGGCTCCCCTTTTTGTGACAGCAGTCTGGGGATCTTCTCCCCAGCACCCGTAGTCACATTTTGAAAACAGTGTGGCTGTGCAGGGCACAGTCTGCACAGCCCAATCCTTCATTCAGATAGATTTGCGAATGAATAAACTACAAGTCCCATCTACCACCGTGGTAGATAGGCTCGTAGTATCAATGAACTGCAAATGCAATGATCAGCACACTCATAGTGCATTCACACTGCCTACAGCTCAGGAACTGTCTGCCCATATAGAGGTAAGGGCAGAGAGCTCCTGGCAGTGTGACACTGCACCCACAATCCACTGATCGCTGGTGCAATGCTCTGCAGGCCCCAGTGAAAAAAAAAAATAACAAATGCACATTTTTTTCCCTGCCAGAATATGTGCATTTATTATTTTTTTCACAAAGGTGAGCTTAGCTTTTTAAAAAAAAAAAAAAGAAAATAAGGAGGTATGTAAACAAAAATATGGCCACTATCCCTTATATTGTTTCTCTACAGACGGATTGTACAGTCTTGTTTTAAATGTGATTCTATGAAGCTGTTGTCACACTCCACACCCACCCCATTCCAAATAAAGAGTACCTGTGATCAGAAGCTGGAATCTCTGCTCTACCATAATACATCAATGCTCCAGGAGTCCATGTGTGCTTGATCTTAGTGCTGAAATCCAAATCATTGTCTAGAAGATTAATGTCTCCAGCTATGTGTGGATTTTGAACACATGTAATACAAGATGTTAATGCATCATGGTTAGTAAAAATTACTTTAAAAAAAGTATTTATTATTATGTCAGCAAAGCAGGGTTGTCCCTTCTGAAAAGTGACACAGATACCAAAGAAAATAACAGTTACATCTGAACTGAGATACATATCTGGCAGCTGCATTATCTGCCACATCATCTGTATTTCTATGAGACATAGACAACCCTTCACACAGCAAAGCTGGTCTGGTGACCTCACTTTTCCTTCTGCAGCTAAGTAGCATAACTAGGTCTCATCCCAGCCACCAGCCTGTTAATGGAGGTACAGCAAAAGACTGATGAGGTCATCTCTATGCTCTCTTCTGCTTTAAAATATTTATTATCAGCACATGTACATGCAGGACGCCAAACTGGCCCTCAGTGGTGCCCCTCCATCTCCCAGTCTGGGTTCTGCTGTACTGTGGATTGTATGAAGCGGAAAGCAAGCCAAATTACTTCTGCTTAGAAAGAGTGAAGTGGAAAAATACATTTGCTGCGGCTTCTTATTTTAACACAACTGCATGTATTGATGTTCTTTATAACTGCTTGAAGTTCAGTTTTCACAAATATATCTTTCCCGTTGTTTGTTATTTTATCAAGGGTAATTAAAGCCACTTTTCATAAGGTTGTAATAAACTTTTCATCTTATGTGTGGCCTTGATTTGTTCATTAAAAGATCCAGAATTGCCAATAAAATTACGATAAGTTGATTTTCTTAAGTGTCTTATACAAAAACATAATGCTAAAAAATTATGTTTCAACAAATGTATTTATTCCATTTGCTCGTTATTTGTTACATAATCAAAAAATGTAAACAGGAGTTCCAGGTTTGAATATTTTATAATATTTTTTTTACAAGGTTACAGGTGGACCAATGAATTCAGCTGCGACCAACGTAACTATGCATTAAGTACACCTGGCTGTCGCCCAGAACGCTGGAATTTACTGAAGTAGATGGCGCTACTCCCGTGATTATCAACTTGCTTCTGGGTCCTGGGTCAAGTGGCTGCACTTCTGCTTAGTGAACATGGAAGGTTGGCCACTATTCAGAGAACGCTCTGCATTTTATGACTTAGGCTACTTTAACACTGGGGCGAGCAGGCATGGGCGGTAAAGCAGTGCTATTTTTAGTGCTGCTTTACCGTCATTTTAGCGGCGCTATTCGGCTGCTAGCAGGGCGGTTTTAACCCCCGCTAGCGGCCAAAACAGGGTTAAAACCACCGGGAGCGGCGCTTTGCCAGCGGGTTTGCGGCACTGTCCCATTGTTTTCAATGGGAAGAGGCGCTTTAGGATTGGTGAATACACCGCTCCTATAGTGCTGCAAAGATGTGGCTTGCAGGACTTTTTTGACCGTCCTGCTAGCGCACCGCTCCAGTGTAAAAGCCCTTGGGATTTCTCATTGGAGTGAATTGAGCGGCTCTTTCAGGGCGCTTTGTAGGCGCTATTTTTAGCACTATAGCGTCTGCAAAGCACCTCAGTGTGAAAGTAGCCTAAATTGTTCTATGACTGGACAAGGTGGAGAGGTGGGGCAGTGACATCACATTTTCCACCTTGTCCAATCAGAGAACACTTTGCATTTATTCAGAAAATGCAAAGCATTCTCTGAATGGCACCTGTACAGAATGGCCAATCTCCTGTGTTCAGAGTACAGAAGGTCAGGGCTCAGCATGGGAGATCTGGAAGCAAATGGAGATCACTGGTGTAGCAGCATTTTCTTCAGTGATTTTCAGCTTCCAGGGGCATTGCCCAGGTATGGTATTTACATAGTAATATTGGTCCAAACTGGAAACGATGTATAAAATATACATACATACATACAATTCATCTTTAATCCACCAAAAATGTTTCAGTTGTGGAAATTTAGAGTTGTAGCATATATTGGATGATCAAAGTATTGAAGGAGCAAAGTTTTTTTTTTAGTTTTGGATAGAACAGTGGAGGAGGGTTATGCCCGCTACACACAATGACGATTTCGGAGCAATCGCACGATAATCTGATCATTAGTACAGAGCTTTCGAGAGCTGATCAGGACAGTTCATCCAATATTATTTGATCGGACATGAACTAAAAAAAAAATTTGTACGATGCCAGTTCGTATGATTTTTGTTTAATCAGTACAGCTGTCGTTCGAAAATGCAATACAATGGCATTACAACACATGACTTCACTTCCGAATTTTTATTCTGTCATACGAGAATTTTCTTGACTTTAGTAAACTCATCAGATTCGATCTGAGATTATCATGCAAAAAAAAAAAAAAAAAAAGGACGATCATTTGTCCGATAATCTCATCATGTGTACTGGGCATTAGACCCTCTGTCAGGTTTTCATTGTCATCTGTGTACCTTTAGGAAAAAAAGTGATGGGTGAATCTCTCCAACAAAGACACAGTTAAAACCAAAATAAAAAAGACATTCTTTACTGAATAACTAAATAAAACGGACAAGTAGAGGAAGTGAGGGAAAATCTCTACAATATTTACATTAACCACTTCAGCCCCGGAGGATTTTACCCCCTTCCTGACCAGAGCACTTTTTGCGATTCAGCACTGCATTGTTTTAACTGACAATTGCGCGGCCGGGCGACGTTGTACCCAAACAAAATTGATGTCCTTCTTTGCCCACAAATAGAGCTTTCTTTTGGTGGTATTTGATCACCTCTGCGGTTTTTATTTTTTGCACTATAAACAAAAAAGGAGCATCAATTTTGAAAAAAAACGCAATATTTTTTTACTTTTTTCTATAATAAATATCCCCCAAAAATAAATAAAAAAACAATTTTTTTCTTCAGTTTAGGCCGATATGTATTCTTCTACATATTTTTGCTATAAAAAAAAAAAAAAAAAAAAAAAAAAATCGCAATAAGCGTATATTGATTAGTTTGCACAAAATTTATACCATCTACAACAGTGTTTCTCAACTCCAGTCCTCAAGGTGCCCTAACAGGTCATGTTTTTTAGGCTTTCCGTTATTTTGCACAGGTGATTTGATCAGTTTCACTGCCTTAGTAATTACCACAGCCGTTTCATCTGAGGGAAATCCTGAAAACATGACCTGTTGGGGCGCCTTGAGGACTGGAGTTGAGAAACACTGATCTACAAAATAGGGGATAGTTTTATGGCATTTTTATTTTAAATTTTTTTTTTATTAGTAATGTCGGCGATCTGCGATTTTTATTTGGGCTGCGACATTATGGCAGACAGATACACTTTTGACACTATTTTGGGACCATTGCCATTTATACAGCGATCAGTGCTATAAAAATGCATTGATTACTGTGTAAATGACACTGGCAGTGAACGGGTTAACCACTAGGGGGCGGTGAAGGGGTTAAGTGTGTCCTAGGGAGTGATTCTAACTGTGAGGGGGCTGGGCTTCAACACATAGGACAGTGATCACTGCTCTCGATGACAGAGAGCAGTGATCTTTGTCCTGTCACTAGGCAGAACAGGGAAATGCTTTGTTTAAAAAAGCATCTCCTCGTTCTTCCTCTCCGTGACACGGTCGCGGGAACCCGGTGGACATTGAGACTGTGGGCCCGCAACACCGCTTCTTAAAGGGGACTTCTTGTATGCCCTTTTGCCTACCAGTGCCATTCTGCCAACGTAAATTGGCGTGCGCTGGTCGGCAAGCGGTTAATGCCTATGCTTGCCTATCCTGGTGACAACCACACCCTTACTTTCTGCACTGGCATCACAGGAAGTTAGGAAAAATCTCTCCAATGGGCATACAGAGAGAAATAAAAACCAGACAGAAGTTCCACACGCTACCCAATATAAAAAAAAAAAGTTTTAAATAATTTGTGTACCACATCTTTTCATACATGTAAAGCCAAATAATGTGACATTTGTTTTTTTTTTTTCTTTGCAACGTTGTTAGTATACCCCAATATTATTGTTAAAAAATGCAAGGATAATTTCAAAGAAACCCAAGTAATAATTGAACTGTATGACTAGTTTACAGTACCTGATTTCTCAAAGGGTAATTTCTTTCTCCACCACAATACTCTGTCCGTCCATGCTGGAGTTCTACACTTTTCACTTGTGTCATAAGCCTCTGATCCAATGTCATACTTGTAAGTTGGTCCAAAGTGGATAGTACCTTCATAGAAGTCTTTAAATATCTATGGAGAAAACATATTCCCTGTCTAATTACAAGAGTAATCTGAGGTTTGTAGAACTGATAGACATTTTTGTTAAAAAAAGAGGTAATGTTATTATTTATTACAGGTACTTATATAGCGACATTAATTTACGCAGCGCTTTAAA
This sequence comes from Aquarana catesbeiana, assembly GCF_042186555.1. NCBI lineage: Eukaryota > Metazoa > Chordata > Amphibia > Anura > Ranidae > Aquarana > Aquarana catesbeiana. The sequence continues at coordinate 542,859,944 of NC_133327.1, forward strand.
TATATATTGCCCTCAAGGAGCATACAATCTAAGGTTTACCTTTTCTGCAACGACATTGCACATAGATGTTCCTTCCCTCCTCTTCTGGAAGTCCCCTGTTGGTGCTGTGCGTTCCTTCCTCCCGATGCCCCCTTAGCAAGCCAGATGGATGCCAAAAGAGACACTTGTGCACATGTGCTCCTGAGTCGGGCTGTGCGCGTCCATAGACACACACAACACCAGTAAGCCACGACCCCAATTCCTCCTCACAGGATTCTAACAGCAGGAGGAGCCTCTGGCTCCCCTTGGCTTCATTGTCTCCTGTGAAAGCAGGAAGTAAGGGGAGCGGTGCTGCAGCCAGGACAAAGCTGGAGCAGCGACAGGGATCAGGCAAGTGTTTAGAGATGGGTAAGACAAGTAGTGGGGAGTTTTTTTTTTTACCTAAAAACGTAAGTAAACTCAAATTAAAAAAAAAAAACACACCACATACTAGCTAATTATGACAAGACTTACCTTTTAAATGGAGTCCTCCAGCAGCACACTTTCACCGCTGCAGGCACTTCCATTTTTGCTTCGCTCTTCCTTCTGGGTTCGCAATTTCTTACTGACTGAATGGCAGGGCTGTGATGATGTCACTCCACGCATGCACACAGAGGGTCACCATCATGGCATAGCACTCTCTGCATTGACACTCGGTCAGTGTGCCCTGAATGCAGAGTGCACTGTGCATGTGCAGTGACATAACTGACAGGAGTGAATACCGTATCTCCTAAATTACATACGTTTAGGAAATATTCACTGTACCTACAGATAACCCTTGTTATAAGCTTAAAGTGGTTGTAAAGGCACAAGGTTTTTTACCTTCATGCATTCTATGCATGAAGGTAAAAAACCTTCTGTGTGCAGCAGCCCCCCCTAATACTTCCCTAAGCCCCCTCTTGATCAGCGATGTCCACAAGAGCCTTGCCTCTCCCGGGACCTGCACTCCTGATTGGCTTTAGCCAATGACTCCCACTGCTGTCAATCACAGTTAGTGAGCCAATCAGGAGATGGAGGGGGCGGTGCCGAGCCACGGCTCTGTGTGATTGCACAGCGGGACTGCTTGGGTGTGCAGCTTGCTGTGGAGACACCTGACGGGAGAGAGGAGCCAGGAGCGCCAGCGTGTGACTCCAGAATAGGAGGATCTGGGCTGCTCTGTGCAAAACCATTGCACAGAGCAGGTAAGTATAACATGTTTGTTATTTTTAAACAAAAAAAGCAAGGTTGTAATATCATCACTCATCATCATTCACTTTAGAACCACTTCAAGGCATAATGCAATGCATATGTATTTTTAAAATCAATGTACTTGAAATACAACAAACTGAAAGCTGTATACCTTATACTACAGTGACAGGAAGTCACATTCTCTTTAGGGTTTTTTTTTAACATACTGTAGCTGTTTTTTTTTTTTTATGTAAGAGTTAAGGCTTTACACAATGCAATAATAGAATATAAATAGAGAATGTTTTCTTTTCACTACTAAAGCTGTTTTCTGTAGAGCTTTCATGTGTTATTATGGTAAATTATACCTTTTTAGCACATCGTGACTCCTATAAACCAAAGCGTTGCATCCATTAGCTTAGAATGATACTTAATGTCTTATTACTTACCTGACAGAGTGACAATGAGCCATCTAAATGACTATGAATTATCTGATGAAAAAGAGCTAAAGGCTAAACTTTTTTTGTTTTTTTTTGTTTTGGATAGAGTGGGGAGGGATCAGAACACCCAGCAGATTTTTATTGCTGTCTGTGTCCTCGTTAGTGAGATTCACCCTCTCTATTTGTTCTGTTTACCTATATCACCAAAGGCGAAGAAAATCCCAAATTTGGGGTTGTCATCATAATAGGAATAGAAGGGAAATCTCTTAGGCCCCTTTCACACTGGGGCGGTTTGCAGGCGTTATTGCGCTAAAAATACCGCCTGCAAACCGCCCCAAAACAGCCTCCGCTGTTTGTTCAGTGTGAAAGCCTGAGGGCTTTCACACTGAAGCGGTGCGCTGGCAGGAGAAGAAAAAATCTCCTGTCAGCCGCATCTTTGGAGCGGTGAAGGAGCGGTGTATTCACCGCTCCTGCCCATTGAAATCAATGGGACAGCGCGGCTATACCGCGGCTATAGTCGCGCTATACGAGTGGTCTTAACCCTTTTTCGGCTGCCAGCGGGGGGCTAAAACCGCACCACTAGCAGCCGAATACCGTGGTAAAACAGCGCTAAAAATAGCGCTGTTTTACCGCCGACGCCCCCTACCGCCCCAGTGTGAAAGGGGCCTTAATAGGGACACTAGTTCTGGTGACCCTGGTTACTTTGGAGGGATATCCCGTCATTTGTTTTGGTTACGAGAGGAGAAGAGAAGGAATATATATCCCCCCATGTGACAAAGACGGCAAAGATATCAAGTCTGAATAAACAACTTTGCAAGAAAAAGCAATCAATAAAGATTTCAAAACATTTGAGAAAGTAGTAACTAGTAATGATGGACTATATCTTAAATGGTGTTCGGCCGTGACAGAGTGCACCAATTTTTGAGCTTCAGAAAAAATAATGGGAAAAGGAAAAGAAAAAAAAAGGGAAGAAAAGGATAAATTGGGGGGGAGGTAGAGGAGAGGATGCGGACAGTGTCCCGCTAGCCACACATCATTCAGGCCATGATAGGGAAAAAATTGGTTTCATGAGTATTGAGAATATTCAGAAAAACGGAACTGATCCCAGTAGAACCATCTGGTTTTTTGTTCTTCCAATTTGTCCCGAAGAGTGGAGGTTAGATGCTCCATGCTTTCTATATCATTCACTCTGACGAACCATTGGGCGAGGGTAGGAGGGGATTGTTGTTTCCACATGGCTGGAATGCATGCTCTAGCTGCATTAACTAAATGTTTAAGTAATGATTTATTATATTTTTTCCGGGAGAGAGGGGTCAGATTAAGAAGAACTGCTGCAGGGATATCCGTGAATTTGTGGATCAATTGGAGGACTTGCAGTCAGAATGGCTGGATGCTCGGGCATTCCCAGAAGATGTGTAAAAGTGTGCCCCTGTGGAAATCACATCTCCAGCATCGATCGCTCAAATGTGGGAATAGTTTGGGTAGTACAGCTGGGGTTCTAAACCACCATGTCATGATTTTGTAAGTGGTTACCTGATACTTACTACATATCGATGATTTATGAGCGAAGAAGAGAATCCTTTCTTTTTGTTCTTTCGTAAAAGTGACCTGAAGGTCTTTTTCCAATTTGGAAAGAAAGGGAGGTTCCGATTGCGCATGGAGATCTAGTAGAGCTTCGTAGGAAAGAGACAAGGATTTCCTTATCAGACCATCCCCCAGACAGAGCTCCTCAAACAGGCCGAGAAGCCCCCGAAAGAGGTGTGGCTTGGGTAATGAGTTCAGGAAATGTGATAATTGATGAGCTCGTCAGTGGTCTGCTTTGAACTTTGACGATTAACTGCTCCAAGGTGTTTGCAGCTACAAAGGTCAGTGAGGGCTTGTTTTAAAGCCCATTTTCTGCTTATTTAGAATATGTAAATGTGTAAATATTTGAATATCAAGTCTAACCTCAGTTATACTTTAAAACACTTCTCCAGGGCTTGTTCAGAACAGAGGCTTTTCATGTATTTAAAGTCCTGCCCATGCTTGAGAATGGAGCTTTTAGCATTTCGGCACTGGTGCAGAAGTGCATTTAGCAGTGTATTGCTAAACATTCATGCAGCAGTTTGGGTCCAAGGACACACACCACCATACTTAATATGCAATTTTAAAACCACTGGTCTTTTAAAAAGTTTGAACAAAGCCTTGATGCATTAAAAAGAATATTTGTCATTCTATGGGGTTGATCTGCTAAAGACAAAATGAAAAATGTTTACTTAGCTAAGAGAATAGGATGTAGCTTTATTCACTTTAATAATCATGTGCAGGCAAAATCCTGTTTTTAAACTTCCCTTGCACGTGACTTGGTATTAAAAAGGAACACAGCTTCACCAGTACATTCTGTACTCTTGTAGTAAATCAACACTTTGAGTGGTCATTTCCTATACATACATTAGTGTAGTGTCTATGAGTAACATTCAGAAATATACTGTATATGCAAAACAGTAGAAATATCTTAGTGTAATTACTAGAAATAAAATTAATCAATCAATCTGTACACACCTTTCCATTGGCTTTTTGAGTCTGAAGTTGATCAAATTCAAGTAATTTCTTCCAGTCCTGGCGTTTAATAAAGTAGAAAACCTCCTCATATGTAAGGTCCAGTCGGTAATTAAAATCTCCACACCAAAATACATAATCATGTGAAAAGACATTTCTTCCCTTGAATTAAAAGGAAAAAAAAAGAAATGTACTTCGTGTATATTTATGGAAGTTTGCATAGACTAAAGACCTGAGGGAGCTTACTGCTGGCTAGGCCATATAAATTATATATATTGCTTCCTCATTGCCTGTTTGAACCCTCAAAACAGTAGCCCACCATCCTGCAATCACATTCATTGCCTTAGGCCTCATTTATAACTTGTAGTTGGTGGGCAAAGCCACGTTTTTACACCCCCATCCCCTTAAGCTGAAAAGGCTGTGGATGGGGCCACAATGCTGCTGAATTCAAACAGGCAGTGAAGAGGCATTATAGAGGCTCCACCCTGCTGCCGGTCAAATGCCCTCTGAAAAGAGATTGACTGCAGAGGGCAGCACCAGTATAAAAGAGCCCTTCATTTAGGCAGCCACCCCCCTGAATGACCCCTAAAACTGCTAAATATTCCACAAGCACTACATTGTACTGGCAACCATCATTGCAATGTTCCACTCACCACAGGGAAGCTTAACTTCTGTGTGATTTCTTTGTAATCATCATTCCGTTCTTTCACCTGGGTCTGCCCAGCAGTAAAGTGACTACAAATAAAGCAAAAACTCGTGCTGTAGAACTGGAAGCGTATGGCTACTGCTCCTTTGTTGCCAGTTTTTCCTCCCATGCCAGTCTTAACAGTGTCCACTGCCAAGTCTCTGTAAGAAAAAGAAAGTGTAAACATCCTAAGAAATTATAAGGAAAGTGTAAAGTGGAAAATAGAACCCTGTAGGGCAGGCTTTCTTAACCTTTTTACCCCAAAGAGACCCCTTAAAAAAAAATCTTCAGGTCTCTGGAAACCCATGTGAAAACAAATTTATTGTTGGTCAGTGGGACAATGCACCTTACAATGGTGGCTAGTGGGAAGTAAGCCCCCCTTACAGAAAGCTAAAAAGATGATAGGTGTCATCATGCAGCTGGCTTTGCCAAGTGGTGCTTGCCCTGGAACTGTGCAGCCACCATCAAATGGGAGGTCAATCAGCCACAGTTCAAGGAACCCATCTGAACATAACTGTTAGAGCGGTATGGGCATCTTAGTAGACGCAATATACAGGGAGAGGGAAAATGGCAAAAACAAACACATATAGCATTCACCAATATCTGACATATCAAGTGATACATATACAATCATAGCAAAATCCATATACATAAAACTTGTGAATAGGAATAACTAAAAGTCCATAGTAATGAAAAAAGTAAAACATTGTGCTCAGGAAGGAAGAAGAAAATCTTCTTAATCCATGGGTTGAAAAAAATCCAACCAATAGAATAGAAAGCAACACCCGATGTAAGGACATTCAATATAGCTCCTTACTAGATTGAAGTAACCCCTGTTTAAACAGATAAGTGACTTATCTAGATAGAGTGGTCACATCTGATGTATAGCATTCTCCAACAGATAGACGCAGAGACACATCTCCCAATAAACTCAAAAACAAGATGCAAGGGACGCTCTCATAGTGTAAAAACTTTTCACAAAAAGTATTTAACATGCAAATAAGAATAAAAGACATTAGGCAAATATTATAATCGCATCCAAATAGTGGTGTTCCTGTAGGTTGCTGCAAACGGGACATCACCGTCAATCAACCCGCGGAGGAGGCCTGCCAGGGTCCTTAACAACCAGTGATTAGCTGGCTGTTAAGAAGCGAGCCGGAAAGCTGGCCGCCATGTCATTAACAATGGATGAGTCATCAGCTGTCAAGCTGGACTCCCTGCTGATAGCTGAATGAAAAAAAAAAACATTGCCGGCAATACAAAATAGTGTATTGCCCTTTGGGTCTCACATGGATTTTAAGAGGAATCCCACAGCAAAAAAAAAAAAAACAGCGTGGAGTTTCCCCCCTATAATCAACACTAGACCCTTGTCCGAGCATGCAGCCTGGCAGGCCAGGAGAGTCTGCCCACCCCACCAAAGCACCTTGTCCCAATGTTGATAGGGACAAGTGCCTCTTCCCCACAACCCTGGGCTGTGGTTGTAGGGGTCTGCGGGCAGGGGGCTTATCAGAATCTGGAAGCTCCTTTTAACAAGGGGCCCCCCAGATCCCGCCCCCCCCCATGTGAATGAGTATGGGGTACAAAATAAAAACACAGATACAGTTTTTGACAATTCCTTCAATCTTGTTTGACCATCGTTAAGCAGCTTGGTGAGAGGGTGACAACAGTTGGAGTGATTTTTTGCAAATAGAAGAAACAAAAAATAACTGTCAGTCTCCCTCGGTCTGGGGCTCCATGCAGGATCTCACCTTGTGGAGTTTCAATGATCATGAGAACGGTGAGGAATCAGCCCAGAACTACACAGTAGAATCTTGTCAATGATCTCAAGGCAGCTTGGACCATAGTCACCAAGAAAATAATTGGTAACACACAACGCTATGAAGCACTGAAATCCTGCAGCGCCCGCAAGGTCCCCCTGCTCAAGAAAGCACGTACAGGCCCGTCTGAAGTTTGCCAATGAACATCTGAATGATTCAGAGGAGAACTGGGTGAAAGTGTTGTGGTAAGATGAGACCAAAATCGAGCTCTTTGGCATCAACTTAACTCGCCATGTTTGAAGGAGAAGGAATGCTGCCTATGACCCCAAGAACACCATCCCCACTGTCAAACATGGTGGTGGAAACATTATGCTTTGGGGGTGTTTTTCTGCTAAGGGGACAGGACAACTTCACCACATCAAAGGGACGATGGACGGAACCATGTACCATCAAATATTGGGTGAGAACCTCCTTCCCTCAGCCAGGGCATTGAAAATGGGTCGTGGATGTGTAGTCCAGCATGACAATTGCCAAGGCAACAAAGGAGTGGCTCAAGAAGAAGCACATTAAGGTCCTGGAGTGGCCTAGCCAGTCTCCAGACCTTAATCCCATAGAAAATATGTGAGGGAGCTGAAGGTTCAAGTTACTAGACATCAGCCTCGAAATCTTAATGACTTGGAGAGGATCTGCAAAGATGAGTGGGACAAAATCCCTCCTGGGATATGTGCAAACCTGCTGGCCAACTACAAGAAATATCTGACCTCTGCGATTGCCAACAAGGATTTTGCCACCAAGTACTAAGTCATGTATTGCGAAGGGTTCAAATACTTATTTCACTCATTAAAATGCAAATCAATTTATACTTTTTTTGAAATGCGTTTTTCTGGATTTTTTTGTTGCTATTCTGTCTCTCACTGTTAAAATAAACCTATCATTAAAATTATAGACTGATCATTTCTTTGTCAGTTGGCAAATGTAAGCAGGGGAAAAATCAGCAGGGGATCAAATACTTTTTTCCCTCACTGTACTGATTATTGTACTTGCACTACCATTATCAACATATTAGCAAATTAATAAATGCCAACTATGAGTTTAACATAAGAGAAGTGAAACTCTGCCTTTGAAGTCAAAGATACCATAAAATATATGAAAACAACCAGATTTAGGTGATAGTCTTCTTTATAAAGTCAATATGAGGAACATATTGACAGCCACAGAACAGTCAAAGAATATTATTATCAGCACTCTCAATACTTCTCTCTTTAGGATAATTCTGGTTTGAAAAACTTTAAATGAACCACAACTTTCACTACTCTGTCTATGTCTTCTATTTGTTCTTTCTATTTTAACCTCGCCTAACCACAAACTTCCTTACTATACGCACACATCCCTTATGATATTTTGTTTTACAACCCATCATGAGCCATAATGTGATGGGTTATTCTAGAGGTATTAGATACCATCACTATACCTTATTATTACCTTACGTCTGTTATGTTACATATTGTACACCCTATTTTTAATCCTAATTACCCAATGTTACTGCCAATGCTTAGTCTTAATCTCTTAAATGTTATTCATTTCTGCCCACATTGCTTTCTTATATCAATTTGTATTATTTATCATGTCACATGCCTTAACAATATTATCTTTGCTACGCCGGTTCTAAATGTCACATTTTTTACACACCCTTTTAGCCGCCCACTAGTTATCATACAGTATGTCACTCATAAAATTATAAAAACTATAAACCTACCGCCTAGGTGTTTAGAGTATAGATCATAAATTGCTGTCAGATAATGAGTCACAGTCAAATAAAAGAGGCAGATATCCCCATTAGGTATAGAAAAACAACACTCGAAAATAATAATAAAATTAATAACACAAAAAAAAAAATCGAAATTTCAGTTAGCAACATTAAAGGCGGACAAGAGCTACATGTAGGAGATCAGTGAAGTGGCTATTAAAGTACAGCTGTCCTTCAGATTCCTGACTTACCCTTAAAAAAAAACAAAAAAAAACAAAAGAAAAAGGTATTGTGTTTGCTATTAAATGACTCATCTTCTATTAATTTTTAACAAAAATAAAACCAATGCCTAAATAATACTAAGTAAGGAAACAGAATGCAGGACAATGTTGAAAGGAATAGTATGGCCAAAGCTATTTTGACTGTACTCCTGTAGGTCACAGGAGTGCAGTTTGTTCTGCATTTCAGTGACCCATTTTCACCCGTCAGCGGGCTAAATCCAGGATCCCCCCAGATGCCTGGATGTGCACCTGGCTCAGCCTCTATGCATGCCGCTGGAAGACTGAACCAGCCTCTCTCGCTCCCTCCACAGCCCAGCACTCCAGTGGAGGGACAGAGCAGTGACTGACAGTCCCTGCTCAGGGTGGAGGGGAGAACTGAGTGATCAGCAGTCTTTGGTTGCTCAGTTCTCAGTCTTAAAAGTAACGGGGGACAGATGCTGCATCCACCTAGGTGATTATAATAAATGTTTTTTTTTTTTTAAACCCGAACTTCTCTTTTGTGTCACTTCGCCTTTTGGCCACTGGGAGTGTGGGTGCACACGCAGCGTGTGTCGAGAGCTGAGGCGAGTGCCCGTTGGGCGAGAACCCGGGATCTGTGTGTGTAAACACATAGATCTCAGTTCTTTCAGGGGAGAGGAGACAGATCATGTGTTCATACTATGTATGAACACCAATCTCTCTCTCCCCCTAGACAGTCCCATCCCCCCTACAGTTAGAAACTTACCTAGGGAACACAGTTAACTCCTTGATCGCCCCCTAGTGTTAACCCCTTCCCTGCCAGTGATATTTACACAGTAATCAGTGCATATTTATAGCACTGATCGCTGTATAATTGTCAATGGATTCAAAAGATGTGTCCGCCATAATGTCGCAGCCCCGATAAAAATCACAGATCGCCGTCATTACTAGTAAAAAAAAATGATAATAGTAAATATAATAATAATAATATAATAATAAATGCTATAAATCTATCCTCTATTTTGTAGACGCTATAACTTTTGCGCAAAACAATCAATATACGCTTATTGCGATTTTTTTTACCAAAAATATGTAGAGGAATACAGATCGGCCTAAACTGAGGAAAAAATTAGTTTTTTTGATAAAAAATGTGGGATATTTATTATAGCAAAAAGTAAAAGATATTGTGTTTTTTCAAAATTGTCGCGATCAAATACCACCAAAAAAAAGCTCTATTTGTGGGAAAAAAGGACGTCAATTTTGTTTGGGTACAGCGTCGCACGACCGCGCAGTTGTCAGTTTAAGCAATGCAGTGCCGAATCGAAAAAAATGGCTTGGTCATTAAGGGGGTAAATCCTTCCGGGGCTGAAGTGGTTAAAGTGGTTGTAAACCCTCGCATAATCCCAGCAAAGTTATTGGCATCAGGTGATGCACAGAGATGAAAGAAAGTTCCCTACATAAGTTGTACCTGTTTATCTGCAATCTTCTCTTCTCTACAGCTGTTCAAAGTCATGAATTTATAAAGCTTGTCTGAGTTGTCAGAAAAAAACGGTGGAGAGTTACACTTTGTAGAGCTCAGTGAGGAGAGCTCTGAGAGATGATTGGCGTGAAAGGACACAACCCCCTTCACACAGCACACAGGAACAGAGCTGAAGCTGTCAGATCAGATCAGCTGGAGATCTGTCCCCTGTCACCATTTTTCTCTTGGTGTCAGGAAAACTTATCAGAAGTGATTCATTCTGATAGCAGGGGAACGAAGCAGCAGACAGAAATGACACTTAGCCCAGGTTCACACTGAGCTGCAGGAATGAAGTCGTGCCAGTTCAGTTGAACTCACACAATTTCACTCCCGCATGTCAGCCCTGATTTCGGCCACAATTTCAGAGACATCTGTGCAGGTATTTGCACAGATGTCAATGTATATCGAAGCCCGAAATCGCAAAAAGTAGTACAGAAATTACTTTTTGAAATCACCAATTAGGACGGTGTCATTTACGGCAATTGCCGCCAATTTGACATGCGATTTGACATGTCAAATCGCATGTCAAAACGCTCCAGTGTGAACCAGGGCTTAGGCTGAGTTCACACTGGCATTATAAGCAGGCGTTTGAGAGGCGTTAAAAAGGCCCCTTAAACGCCTAATGCTTGTAAAACGCCTGTCTAATGCCCATACTAAAGCTCCTTGACGCCTGTCTGATGCCCATACTAACGCCATACAAACGCTATAGGAGTGTTTGTTGAGCATAAGAAATTTAGTCAAGTGTGAACAAACCCTAAGTGCTCTTAATTGAGACAAGTATACACGATAAAATGATATGCTTTGTTCATATTTCATATCTGAGGTTTACAACCACTTTAAGTGAGGTCATGTTTTTACTTAAACCATCCAATCACATGGATGAGAATCTTTATATTTTTAATTCTGCAGCACATGATTGGGTATAATATAATAGTTAAATTGCCTAGAAAGTGTGCGCAATGTACATATTTATTTGTATTACTTTGCTTATCAAAAATGGATACTTGTTTTATTATTGCAAACAGAGGATAGAGCAGTGAACACAGAAAAATAATTATTATACATTTTACAGCAAGCTAGCAAAAAATGAAAAGATGTGTTATACTGGTATGAGGATGGATACAAACCTGATAAATGGCATATGATACGGCCTTACAAATATAAAAAGGCAGACTCCGACAAGCTGTCCAAAGGTCAACAGTATGTATCGATTTGTTCGGGATATAGCCTTCTGGATTTGTTCAGCCCACATTTTTCTATTTGTTGTACTGTAAAAAAATTATTTATTACGTTTGTTTAATGTTTGGGCAAAAATAAGAAATCAAGCAAGAACTTGTATGATTTTTTTTAATGGTCAATTCACCCTGGGTGATATGTACATTGCAAGGATTTTACCTTTACCTTAACATTTTCTACTCTGAAGAAAAAGCAGTTTGTTCCACCCAGTCCTTTCCAGACTGATCCCTGAATTGGAAGTTCTGGCTCATTATAGCCAACTTTGTGTTTAAATGAGGAAAGCTGCAGTGTCTGCATGCCTTCAGAAGTAGTTAACCCTTTGGGAGTATCTTACTAAAAATGTAATGCCTCTTGACAAGGATGTAACTTATCACAGACATCTGAGAAACTCTCACAATCACACCAGCATGAAATGACACTGCATTTTTAATTTTTTTTTTAAAAACATTTTTAGAAAATTGTATTAACTTCAAATTGAAATGGAAAGGTATAATTTATTAAGATTAATTTGAGTGGGTTGGGTAGGAATTTTTAAGCTATATTATTATATATTTATTTTTATAAAAGTGAAGTTCTCCCTAAAAGCTGAACTCTAGGAAAACTGCTAAATGCACAGGTGAAATCCATGAAGGGGTGCATTGAGAATGGTTCTCAGGGATGAAGGGCAACAGGCTGTTTGGCCCCTCCAGAGCCCAGGACGGTTATATGTGCACCAGGAATTCTGAGGATGGAGTTCCCTGTGGCATCATTGTCAACTCTTGCGCTTAGGCCGGCCATACACGGGTTGAATTCCGAAATAAGCTTTTCTAAAAAAAAAAAAAATCTAAGAATTTTCGTTCAAATTTCACACCATTAGTGTGCCGCAGCAACAGCTGATTTCCATGTGGCCATCAAATTTGAGTGATCGGGCATGTTGGAAATGTTTTGAAAAACGAACAAATTTCTAATCAATGTTGAAGATGTCTTAAGGAGAGAGGCACAAAAGCACATATTTGGTATGGTTGTCCAATGGTGAAGGATTTTTGGCTTAAGATATTTGGTATTTACCGTATAATATCAAAATCTGAAATACAATCAAAATATCAGTATTTCAATATTATCTATTATTCCAGGATCAATGAAAGCTATCAAGGCAGATTTCTTACGCCCTAAGATAATAGCAGGTTGGACAATAATAGCTCGAAATTGATGAAAAGCAAAGAGCCCTACAATAGTGACCTGGCCATTTTGTAGATAGGCAACTCTCTCATATTGATTAGTGGTCCCAAATTAATAACTACTGCAGTAGGGAACAGACACAAAAGATACACTCTGCATCTTTCCAAATAACTGTTCTGCTTTATTATGATAACAAGGGGGCGTAACATAGGCAGACTAATTCTAATCAGGACTCGAGGACAGTGAGGGCAGTGTGCAATACATACAAAATAGAATACAATTATATACAGAACTTACAAATTTCCTTTACAATAGTAGAATGGGTTTGTGAGATGATGCAATCCATGGAGGAAATGATTATGTTTGAGGAGAATTTAAGTAATCAAACTCAAAAAATATGGCAACAATGGGAAGAGTTTCGGACCTTGGCAATTTTTATACAATATCCATGAAACATGACCGTATCCCCCTTTCTTTTTTTTTTCTTTTCCGGGTATTGTTCTAGTTATGTTCTATATGTCTAGTGATGAATGCTTAGTGAAGAATGGAGGTTTGATTGAGTAATGAATGAATTGCATTGGTATAGGTATCATATATAAATGATATAAGATGATGTGAAAGATGGAGAATTGGAAAGTAGAAATTAACATGGGATATTGTTTTCCTTTGTGGAGGATCTAGTACAGCATCCAATTTCATAACATGATTAATATGCATGTATATGTATTTGTTTAAACTGTTTTAAAAATTAATAAAAAGATTAAAAACAAATTTTTAATCATCGATGGGAGAATCATGTGGGAAATGAAAAAAGAAATGTGCATGAGCGCAAGAAAATTCCCGGAAAGGAAAGAAGATTCCTGGTCACGAAAATTCTTTTCTGTAGCAATATGAGGTGAAATTGAAGGCTTGGTTGATCGAATTTCAGAATCAATGGTGGCACCATTGGATCACAAACACAGGAAATTTCAGCTTTTTGAAAGAAAATTTGTTCAGAATTCGAACCATGTATGGCCTGCAGTCCATCAAATTTAACGATTTGTAAAAGTGACGAAGGTAACCATTAAGTATTTTATTTTGCTTAACTACTATCGATATGACTGACCTGGCACTAACAATGTTTCCTGCATTCAGTTCAACCATTTCTTCAAATCCCACTGCAAAGATGTCTGGAGGGTTCTTTTCACCATCTACAAATGGCAGAAAAACACACACATACAATTGATTACCTAATAGAATGCATTTCATATACCAGCTTAAACAGACAGTAGGCATCAACAATAGAAGCATACAAATAACATGGGAAATTCTGTAAAATATTCAAAGTTGCATTTTGACTGTTTAGTATATCTTGAGACATATCATGTCTGCAAAGGCAATATTTCAAGAGCACTCATCCCCTAAAAGAACTGCATAATATTTGCTCTATGCTGTGTTTTGTACTGAACAGCAGCTGGAAAGGGACAACTGGTTTATCTGGGATTGTGCCATCTCACGCTGGTGGGCTTAGCTGAGCTCCAGGATTATGCTCAGAGAAGAGCCTACTATTCATCCTTTGGATAAAGGAATCAGACATTTGCAAATACCAAGAGATTTCACATTATCGCTTTAGCTCACCCCCTATTTAAAGTGGTTGTAAAGCCTAAACATTCTTTAAAAATGTTTAGGCGTCAGCATCCCCCCCCCTCTCCCCCCCCCAGGAGCCATTGGCTCCCAGTGCTGTCAATCAAAGACAGTGAGGAGGGAGTGGGGGCGGGCCAGAGTACCGCTGTCTGTGTCATTGGATGCAGCTTTCGACGGGGCACTAAAGGGGGGAGGGGCCAGGAGCGTCAGCGGGGGACCCGAAAAGAGGAGGTTCATGGCAGATAAGTATAGACATGTTTGTTATTATAAAAAAAATTACCTTTTTCAATCACTTTAAAGACTTTTTCTTAAATGGTCTCTAAACAGCCCTTAAATATAATTAATTCAATCCACTTAACAGAGAAGTATGGGTTGTTTTTTTCCCCCAAATTCATACTTACCTAGGTGGATACAGCATTGGTCCCATGCTGCATCTGTCCCCCGGCGCCGCTAACACTGAGAACTGAGCGATCAAACACTGCTGAATGCTCGGTTCTCACAGCCCCATGAGCAGAGAGCTGATGACTGTCAGTCACAGCTCTCTGTCCTGCCCCCTCCTCGCTCCCTAGAGCGCTGGGCTGTGGAGGGAGCGGGAGCGGCTGGCTCAGGCTCTCAGCAGCCTGCTGAGAGCCTGAGCCGGGTGTCGGTCCAGGGATCTGGGCGGATCCCAACTTCATGGTCATGATGACGAGGTGCCTGGACCGACTCTGACGTCAGCATAGAGTGGATCACTCTCTGCTGAAAACGGGTCACAAGAGTGCAAAGCGAACTGCACTACTGTGATCCATAGAAGTACAGCCAAACGAGCTTTGGCTGTATTTGTCCTTTAAAGAAATTTCTAAAATAAAGAAATATGCTAAGAAGAGGCCATTTGACCAGGTCGGGGACCTCCCAGGACTCTGGGTCTATGCCATTCCCTCCCATAGGAATTGTTCAACTCACAATTGAGAGGCTATGGTTAAATTCCACCGATATCTAGATGTTTACTGTATTTTTTATGTTATGTTACCATAATAGGTGGTATATAAGTCATATGATTCTATCTTAATTATTTTTGTATTGGAATATACTGCTTTGATAATTTAACATTAATCTGCCTATGTGACTGGCTATTTTGTACTTTGCTACCTTCTTTTTCAATAAAAACATTGAAATATAAAAAAAGACCATTTATCATTACCTTTGCCACCACATGTTTGTGGAATCATAGCTTACTAGCACAGAAAAACGTTTACATTTCATAGGATGTCTGTGCTCCTTATGCTGTGATTCCACTCACCAGCCAGACACTACTGCTATCCCTTGGCTGGCAAGTGGAAGCACCAATGGGAACTCTTGCTCTAGTGGCAATTGTCTTAGAGGAGATTTCCCCTTATTTTGAATAATTTTCAAATTCTTCCTTTTGTGTCCAGGGGGACAGGAAGTGAAGGTAATTCTCTCCAATGGGAGACCAACCAGCAAAAAAATAAAATAAAATCAGACAGGGGTTTGAACCATCCCTACTCCATCTAAAACTAGCAAAAAAAAAAAAAAAGTTTTAGCTTAGGACATACTGTAATGCACTAAAAAATTCAAGCTAAGTTGTTTATTCTTTAATAAAAAGTATACAGTGGGTGGTATCATTCAAGTTTCTGGACTTTTTTTTGTATAATATGATTGCATTGCTATTTTCTGATGTAAAATTCATAATTCAAGGGGATGGATTGGACATCCTTTATGGTCTTGTGGTCACTGGTCTTGTTCTGGCCACACAGGAGGTACTGTATGTTCTCTTTTGAGACTGATAAAAGATGATCCTCTTTTAGCGGGAGACATAAAATGAGATAAATATGCCATATATTGTGTACTAGTGCAGACTTACACTGGAAATCAGGAAGTCCAGATAGCTTAGGGGCATCAAGTAGCCAGTCCGTTAGCTCACTTGTGCCAAGGATGTTGCTACGGAACTGCTTCCCACCATTTACATTCCAAGTACCCATCGCCACATGAGTCTTTTTATAATTTGTAAACTCAAATTGCCGTTCTGACATTGCTTTTACCACACTGGGATTTACTGTAATACAAACAAATAACATATTTTAAAAGCTGATTAGGTCACATTTCAATTATGGCTTGTGTAACTTCTTAAAATGGCATCTGTACTTGTACGTGTTTAGTGAAAGGGACACTATGACAAATTAAGTGAATCTAGATCCAACAACAGTTGCCTCTCCTTAGATACAGTATATCGAGTACAATCCCTTTCACATGGGCCAGATCCAGCTTTTTTCAGCAGGTGATCCATCCATTCAAGTCCATTTACATCTGACTGCCCATAGAGGAGAATGGAGGGTCTGATCTGTCTGCCTGAAAAAAGGACAGGGGGACCCGATCAGACCTCTCGTGTGAAAAGGGCCTAAGAGTTGTCACCGTAGGACAGGAATCATGTTACTGGCTGAATCACCAGGTGGAAATAAAAGAAAAAACCTCAAATAGAAAATGATTGCAGCCATCACTTTCAAAGACTGTAAGCACCGGTGGAGTAACAGGACTGCAGAACAACTCTTATGCCGCGTACACACGGTCGGACTTTTCGTCTACAAAAGTCCAACGGACGCTGACGGACTAAAGCTGGCTGGTAATCCGATCGTGTGTGGGCTTCTCCGGACTTTCAACTGACTTTTTCAGCCTCAAATCCGACGGACTTTAGATTTGAAACATGCTTCAAATCTTTCCGACGGACTCGAGTCCGGTCGAAAAATCCGCTCGTCTGTATGCTAGTCTGACGGACAAAAACCCACGCTAGGGCAGCTATTGGCTACTGGCTATCAACTTCCTTATTTTAGTCCGGTGTACGTCATCACGTAAGAATTCGACGGACTTTTGTGTGATCGTGTGTAGGCAAGTCTGTTCGTTAGAAAGTCCGCCGCAAGTCCGTCGAAAGTCCGTCGAAAGTCTGTCGGACAGGCTGTCGGACTTTTGTAGCTGAAAAGTCCGACCGTGTGTACGCCCCAATACTCTTCATTTTCAGTGTGTGTGTGTGTGTGTGTGTCTGTGTTGAGGGGGGGGGGGTTCTGTAGTCCACAGAGATAGCTGCAAATGTTGCTAATGCTGCAGCAGAGACAGTGTACAAGAAGTTACAGGCTAACAATATTTCTAGTAGACGCAGCAGGTAAACTTTGGTACTTATGGGACTTATATAATGGAATGCTTTCAATGGTATATTTAACAGACCAAAAGACAGCAAATAATAGATGTGTAAATGTGTAGGGCTTACACACATTTTAAGCCTTAATTCGTGTTAAATAGTTAATTTGGGCTAAGTTGGCCCAAACAAACTATTTACTGCACTAACGTGTGCTTGCTGTATTGTCTGTATGTAGCTTCAAATACATACAGTATACAGTACTGTGTTCCGGCAGTAAGATGAGGATTTCCCGTTCTACTCCTGGAACAAAATAGAGTCAGGCTGAATGCTGCACAGCCATTTGTGGGAAGCTTTGTATTCTGTGAATGAATACAAAACTTCCTCCGATTGGCTGAGGCAGAGTTGGTGATATCATACGCCCACCTCTCTGCCTCAGCCAATCAGAGGAAGCTTTGTATTCATTCATAGATTTTGTTCCAAGTGTGGGACCAGAAGTAATTATCCAACTGCCAAAACACAGCACTGTTTACTGTATGTAGCTGAGGTTACATACAAGTAATACAGTGCGCTCAGCAATAAATCGTGTGCTTGGGCCAGGTTGGCCTGAAAGAACTATTTAAAGGGACATTAAATGTTGAGTTAGGCTTTAATAATGACTGATAACAAAATCCATCTTATACAACTTAAAAGGAGTTGTAAAGGCATTCTATGCATGAAGATGAAAAACCTTTTGTGTGTAGCAGCCTCCCCAGCACCCCCCAATACTTACCCTGAGCTCCTTCTCTATCCAGCGATGCCTATGATTCCCTCGGCCATCCAGGACTCTCCTCCTGATTTGTTGGGGCACAGCCGCGGCACCATTGGCTCCTGCAGCTGCCGCAAAGTCAGTTAGCCAATCAGGGGAGAATGGGGGCAGGCCGGGTCAGGACTCCGTGCCTGAATGGATACACAGAGCTCTGACTCGGCTTGGGTGCCCCCATAGCAGGCTGCTGGTCTATGGGGGCAGTCGTCAGGAGGGAGGGGCCAGGAGCAGCGAAGAGGGACCCGAGAAGAGGAGGATCGGGGCTGCTCTGTGAAAAACCACTACCGAGAGCAGGTAAGTGTAACATGTTTTTTTTTTTGTAGCGAGACTTTACAATCAGTTTTATTATCTGTTTTGATCAGCTTCTTAAAAACCTTCTCTTCACAGCTAATTCTACTGGTGGAGAGGATGGATTTTAAAACGTAAACATTATTTTTTAGTAATCAAGAACACTCACATTGCCTATATAGATCATGCATCCAGCAAGTCCACTGCATTCATTGGACTAATTATTGGTTTACATGTAATATTACACTCAGATTGTTAGATATACATTACCAAGAAGAGCGGCACTGTCCATTAACATCCTTCCTTTGTCTGCATATTCATCATTGTAGAAATCACCCATGAGCAGCAAATCAATAGCATCCTGCTTTGCACCATCAAAGAAGTTTGTCTGAATAGTCCTGGACACAGTGCGGGCCCCATCTTTAAGTTTTCCAACCTTTATAAAATAAGATTGACAGAAATAAGCATTACACGTAATGCTTTTCCCCAAATGTAACAACAGGACACCGTAATATTACACCACCATCGCTTCACATTTTCACACTACAAACGAGTTATACAATGCCTTTCTCGAGTGAATCCATTTGAGGTAGTATGGATCTTGCTTAGACGGATAATACTGCTAGGTTACATATGCTATTGTTAATGGTATAATAAATGGTAATACATTATATGAGATACAATCAAGTGCATCAATATCGGTTTTGTATGTGATCCTAGATGAATTAACCTCTTTTAATTTTCTAAAGACGCAAACCTTTGGTATAAGAAAGGACTGATTTCTGAAAAAAGACTGACTAAAAAGGAAATACCTATTTAAAAACAAAACAAAACTGTTTCCTGCTTTAACCACTTCAGCCCCGGAAGATTTTACCCCCTTCCTGACCAGAGCACTTTTTGCAATTCAGCACTGCGTCGCTTTAACTGACAATTGCGCGGTCGTGTGACATTGTACCCAAACAAAATTGACGTCCTTTTTTTCCCACAAATAGAGCTTTCTTTTGGAGGTATTTGATCACCTCTGTGGTTTTTATTTTTTGTGCTATAAACATAAAAAAATAGCGACAATTTTGAAAAAAAAAAAACAGCATTCTTCTACATATTTTAGGTAAAAAAAAAAAAATCGCAATAAGAGTATATTGATTGGTTTGCGCAAAAGTTATAGCGTCTACAAAATAGAGGATAGTTTTATGGCATTTTTATTATTATTTTTTTTTATTGGTAATGGCGGCGATCTGCAATTTTTATCGTGACTGCGACATTATGGCGGACACATCGGACACTTTTGACACTATTTTGGGACCATTGTCATTTATACAGTGATCAGTGCTATAAAAATGCACTGATTACTGTGTAAAGGACACTGGCAGGGAAGGGGTTAAACACTAGGGGGCGATCAAGGGGTTACGTGTGTCCTAGGGTGGTGTTCTAACTGTGGGGGGGGGCTACCTAGGACATGACAGCGATCACTGCTCCCGATGACAGGGAGTAGTAGCTCTCTGTCATGACACAAGGCAGAACGAGGGAAATGCCTTGTTTACATAGGAATCTCCCCGTTCTACCTCTCCACACCACAATCGCGGGCTGCCAGCGAACATCGAGTCCTCGGGACCCGCGTGCACGCTCCCGCAGTGTGCGCGCGAAAAGGCGGTAAATTTAAAGGGATGTACATGTATGCCCATTTGCCTGCCTGTGCCATTCTGCCAACGTATATGTGTGTGCGGCGGTAGGCAAGCGGTTAAGAACCCTTTCATACCTTTTCAATTCAATGTATTTTTTCCTTAATGAGTTTTCCTTTGAAAATTGTGCATTGTATATGGACATGGGCATACTTCTTGCAGCCCTATAGACTGTGACTGCTTCCCATCTCTCCTGTCAAGTTACTGGAATCAGCTATAGCCTACAGAACTGCAGGGAAGCAAGCATGCAGTCACTTCTACATTCGAAAGTGATTACTTTTCTTTTCAATAGGCTAGATATGCCCTGGAAGGATGATATTTATATTCTGAAATGTATTCTATAGTTCCAAGTTTTATCCTGCATACCTTAGCTTTGCCCTCCAGGGCTCTGCTTCCTGTGAAAATCATGCTCAGGTTGTGACCATTGACAGACCACATCGATTTGTAAGACTCTTCAAAGCGCTCTATCACAGACTTCATATCGTCTAAACCAAGACTCTCAAGTTGGGTCCGCAGCACCTACAAAAAGTTACGAATCATCAAAATCTGTTTCTGTTTAAACAACTTGATGCACCCCTGCTAAGCAGTGTGGCTTGATTTGCTGGCCCCTACATCACTACTGTATCCTGTAAAGACATGGGGTTGGCGGATCAAACCCCATACTGCAGAGGGGGACCAAGCATCCCACACCCCTGAAGTGTCAGATCCTGAAGATTATTCAGAATGTTTTAATTCTTTAAAAGAGCGAATATTGGAGGTGGGAGCAGCAGGACAGGTGAGTATTAAAGTGTTACTAAACCCACAACAGTAAAATCAGTCTGTATATGCAGTAAAGCATGCTTGTTATACTCACTGTGGAATCTAAAGGATTAATCCTCTGCATTGTGTAAAAAGGCTGTTTGATCCTGCCTTCTCTGTTTCTCTCCTTCTTCCACTGTACTCAAACCATCTCCTGATAGAACAGAGCCTTGGGGGCACTCTGCACATGCTTAGTTTTGTGCGTATTGCGAGAGAGTTTTTGTTTTCTTGGAAGCATTGGCACAGGGCCAATCAGCACTGTCTAGACAGAGGGTCAGGGCTCCTGCAGCCTTATAGAACATTCAGAGGGGAATAAAAATGTCTACTACAAGCTTTAACCAGACACTGATAGAAGTCACAAGACTGCTCTAACTGCTGATGAAAAAAGGTATTTAACTGTTTATATTTACTAAAATAATAGCATTTCCATGTTCTATGTACTATGGGAGACCAGATATAGTGAATACAGGTCCTGGGTTTAGTAACACTAAGTCTTTTCTTTGCAGGTAGACCTTTTTTGCAGACTTTCACTTTATTCTAGTGATATAATAGCTTTAAAGTGTTTGTGAAGCCAATATTTTTTTTTTCTATAGTATAGAAAATACGTTCGTCGCTCAGCTGACTGCCTGCTGGTCTCCTCTCCCGATGCGACAGCTGCAGGGGGAGGTGCTGGGAAACCCCCGCCGACGTCAGCTGAGACGAGGAGAGAAGAGGAGGAGACCGGCGGGCAGTCACGTGAGCGCCGAACTGCACTCTGAAGTAAGCTATTATCTCGCATTATTTTAGAAATGACATGCACTGGGGAGCTTACTTCTATATATCAGAGATAACTACAGAAGGAAAACGCTGTTATTTCTAGTGCAGGAGGGGAGGATCAGGGAACTGACAAGCAGAGAGGGGAGGGGGAGGAGGACAGAGGAGCACATAGGAAAACAGGAGGGCTGCAGCTGACGGAGGCACGTACTCTTACCACGGTGTCAGTGCTCAGCAGACATGATAATCGTGGTCAGTTTACAGGGGGGAGGGTATAGCCAGGCAGGAACAGCAAGGTATTATAGGTGATACAGGGGGCCAAATGACACAGCACAAGCACTGTGCTGTATAACATGCTTTAAGGGAACAGGATCCATTTTTTTTTTATAAACAAACGCTTTAAGGAATACAGTCAAAATACATTTTTAAAGTACATGTGAAAAGAAAAGAAATTGCCAACAATAGCTTTCCAGCAACTCTGAAAATTTTTTAATTATGAAATTACCTTAATTCAAGGTGAGAATCAGAAAAAAAACTCTATTAAGCTTGTAGGTCTCTACAGTACGTATTCAACAGCTTAGAAACAAATTATAACTATGCAGTGTCTCAAACATAACTTAAAGCATAACTAAAGACAAAACCTTTTGTTTTGTTTTTTTAATTTGGATGAAGTGGAGAGGATTTGGAGCCCCTGTCAATTTTTATTGCTGCCTGTGTCCCCGTTAAGGGGCTTTACCCTATTTGTCCTGTTTATCATATTCATTGAAAGTGAAAGTAAAGAAAATCCCAAATTTTGGAATTTTGTCCCAAGAAAAGTAATAGAGGGGAAATCTTTGAATGGGGACACTAATTCTGGTGACCTGGGGGTCCCCAAAGAACTTCCTTAATTTGCAGGGATTTCCTTCCACTTCCTGTTTGGCTACGGGACAGGAAATTAAGGGCAATTTTTTTTTCTATAATATGTATTACTGAACCTGAATTACCAAAATTTTATTTTAAGGTGATTGTAACCACCACATTTCTAGTTACAAGGTCTATTCTGATCAGGGCTTTTTTTCAGCTGGAACTTGGTGGAACTCAGTTCCACCACCTTTGGCTCAGGTCTTCTGCTCCCAGCTCACCACTATCACTTGTAAACACGTTTGGCTTCTGTGTTTACAAGTGACAGCTCGTCTCCCATTGATCTGTTACCCCGAGCGGCTCCCACTGAGTGCAGGATGGGGACAAGGGAGATGCAGGTGCCCAGGGTGCAGTGCAGATGCCTACACCCCTACTGGATGATCTCCCTGCAAGTGAGAGAGCCGGAGCCACCTACAGTGTGTGATAGGTACTAGAGCCGGCTAGGTGTTTCAGCTTAAAGCGGGGGTTCACCCACACCGCCAAAAAAAAAAAAATATTAAAAGCCAGCAGCTACAAATACTGCAGCTGCTGACTTTTAATACATGCCCACTCACCTGTCCCAGGGTCCAGCGATGTCGGCAGGGGACGCCGAGAACCCGCTCGGTTCTCGGCAGCTGCCGCCGCCAACCTAGGTGAGGGAATCAGGAAGTGAAGCGTTGCGGCTTCACTTCCCGGTTCCCTACTGCGCATGCGCGAGTCGCGCTGCGCGTCCCTAGTGGTCCCCGCTCTCTCCTGGGAGCTGTGTGTTCCCAGCAGACAGCGCGGTCGGGACGGGAAGAGGCATAGACTCCCATGGGAGTCTATGCCGGAAGTGGGTGCAAATACCTGTCTTAGACAGGTATCTGCACCCCCCTCCCCCCTGAAAGGTGCCAAATGTGACACCGGAGGGGGGGGAGGGTTCCGAAAAGCGGAAGTTCCATTTTTTTGTGTGGAACTCCGCTTTAATACAGCAACAAAAGTACGACACATGGAAGATGGTGGCGCTTTTAATGAGGTGAAAATATGAGGCGTTGGAGGGGGGTTGCATGTAGAGGTCAGAGCTGAGAGAGGGGTTGAAGTGAGATATGGAGGAAGGCTGAACTCCCAACTCTGCACTTGGTACCTAAAGGGCCACTAAATACCAGGAGTGCATTGAGATCCTCCCACTGTTAGTAAAATTTGACCACACCTACTATTTGGTGCTGTTTGGAGGGTGTGTGGGAGTTTGGGAAGTCGTGTTCTGAGTACCTGCACCTATTTTCTGAGAAAAAAAGCCCTGATTCTGATAAAACATCAAAAGAAATACCTACCTCAAGTGCAATGTAGGCTTGAACACCATTTGTACGATGCAAGCAGTCTAGACAATTTATTCGAAAGGTTCCCTTCTGCACTCTGTTAAGAAACAATCCCTAGATCAATCAACATCATCAAAAACCTTTAGGCACTTGTATACTTTATAAGAGCTCTTGTCCAAGGAAACACTTTTTCAAAGTTTCTACAAACAGAACTGTTCAGTTCTCCAAATATTACCAGTGAATGCTAAGGTTCTCATTTAACCAGGTGATGGTAAGGCTAGTTGTATTTACTTATACGCAACTGGACCTATCCTGTAATGTTGGAAACTTAATGCCACTCATCCAAGTAGCTTCCTTACTTCTGATGAGAATGGAGGATCACACGTCTTCAACGTTACAGAACAAGTCCAGTTAAAAGTGACTAGCTACTATTAGCAATAACCTATCCACAATTTTGCCTCAGCTTCTAAAGCTCAGACAGTTAGTGATATACCAACTAGCTATTCTACTAGATACTCATAAATATTTATTAATGCTCATTCTGCTGTAAAACAGTGAAGTGTCAATGGGAGCCATGCTGTGATAAATTCATACCTTACCATTACATTTTCAAAACAGAACACAGGAAAGCATCAAAATATCTATATACTTACACCATTCCAGACTGGAAAAAATGTTTTTTTTTGTTTTTTTTTACTTCCTTTTACCTTTAAATACATAGCCAATAAAATAATGTTCAAAAGGCTGTGTCTGCAAAAGACTATATGCATGGCCCACTCCACAAGATTAAAATTCCCCTCTATATTACTGTATGAAATGACGATAGAGTTATTACTGTTACGAATTGTTAGAAATACCAAAAGCACAACTCGCCTTCGAAACTGCCCTTGCTAGCTCAAACAAACACAGAGCTTTGCTAAGGCAATTCTAAAGCCTAGTACTCACTGCAAGTTTTTTTTTCGTTCAACCCAGTGGCTGAGAGCACTAATCGGGAGCTGGTCGGCAGACCTTTTCCAGTCATGCCCCTTCGACAGGAGCCGGCCGTTCCACTGCAGTACACATAAGCCAAATGTTGGCCGGTTCAATAGAAACGTTCAATGCTGCCTTACATTCGGCACATGTGTATGGGGCTTAAAACCATGATCATAGCTTTTCCTACCCAAATTCTATGTGGCTGGAAATCTAGCGTAACAAGATAGTTTTCATTTTGCCACAAGGCAAAAATTACTTACCGCTTAGTTAGGTTTTCTCCTTTTGTAAAGATCCCAAACTCTTCCAAGTTTAGCTTTAACTGGGGTTTCAGTAAGTTTTCCAACTTCTCTATCTTTCCTCCTTTGACAATCTGATGGTAATCAAAATTAATCATTGGCACATCCTCTGCATGCTGAGATGCCCAAAGTAACTTCTAAAGACAAGGAAAAGTATAGTTAATAAAACCTGTGCATATGAAAATAGCTTCACAGAAAGAAAATGCCAAATAAATTATGTTTAGGGAACCAAGGCCCGAACTTGTTAATTTTATTTTTGCTATAAGGCGCCTTTTTCTATTTTGGGCTTTTGTCTCTCTGAACATTTGATATCCACTCCTTGACCTCATTATTGAACTGTAAAACTATTGCTGTTTACCAAGTATACTGTATTTACCAAGTGTATTGCATAGACAACTTGCATCAAAAACTACACAGTTTGACTTTATTTGACCATATAATAACCATTTTAAATATGCCCAGTCTTCCCTGGGACCTGAAATGTAAGATAACCATGCAAAATTTAAATAGCTTAGAAGATAACATGGTGCTTAAACAATAGGTAAAGCAATCAACCATCAGCACACAGGTTTCCAATAAACACAATCATATAAGTTGCAGTGGACTAGTATCAGAGCCAGATACACACAGGTTACATACGCTGCAAACGTTAGAGCGAGAGCAATAATTCTAGCACTAGATCTCCTCTGTAACTCTAAACATGTAATCTGTAAACATTTTTAAAGCGTTGTCTATGGAGATTTTTAAGTACTGAAATTTGGCGCCATTCCACAAGTGTGTGCAATTTTAAAGCGTGACAAGTTAGGTATCTATTTACTCAGCGTACCATCATCTTTCACATTATACAAAAAAAATCAGGCTAACTTTAGTATATTTTTTAATTCATAAAACAGTTTCTTTAAAAAAAATTAAAAAAAACGCGTTTGAAAAATTGCAGCACAAATAACGTGTGACATAAAAAGTTGCAATTTTATTCCCTAGGGTGTCTGCTAAAACAATATATATAATGTTTGGGGGTTCTGAGTAATTTTCTAGCAAAAAAATTATGATTTTCACATGTAGGAGAGATGTGTCAGAATTGGCCTGGGTGGCCAATATATACAAATAATTATTATATATTATTTTTAAGGTAATTTTAGTATATTTTCAAAAACTGTACTCAAGCAGGTGGCTTAACCACTTCAGCCCCGGATGATTTGGCGGCTCAATGACCAGGCCATTTTTTGCAATACGGCACTGCATCGCTTTAACTGACAATTGCGCGGTTGTGCAACTCTGTACCCAAACAAAATTGTCGTCCTTTTTTTCCCACAAATAGAACTTCCTTTTGGTGGTATTTAATCACCACTGCGGTTTTTATTTTTTGCGCTATACAGCAAACAAAAGAGGAGCGACAATTTTGAAAAAAAAACACAATATCTTTTTACTTTTTGCTATAATAAATATCCCAAATTTAAAAAAACAAAAACGAATTTTTCCCTCAGTTTAGGCCGATATGTATTCTTCTACATATTTTTGGGAAAATAAAATCGCAATAAGCGTATATTGATTGGTTTGTACAAAAGTTATAGCGTCTACAAAATAGGGGATAGATTTATGGCAATTTTATTATTTTTTTTTACTAGTAATGTCGGTGATCAGCGATTTTTATTGGGACTGCGATATTGCGGAGGACACATCGGACACTTTTGAGACCAGTGACAATTATATAGCGATCAGTGCTATAAAATTGCACTGATTACAGTATAAATGTCACTGGCAAGGAAGGGGTTAACACTAGGGGGCGATCAAGGGGTTAACTGTGTTCCCTAGTGTGTGTGTTTTAACTGTGGGGGGGGTGGGACTGACTAGGAGGAGGAGAGAGAGATCGGTGTTCATACTTAGTATGTTTTTTGTTTTCTTATGATCATGACAGGTGAGGCTCTGCCTCACCTTCCTCCCCTGACTACACATCCCTGGTCAATATATACTTTATCCCCTCAGGGGTCAAACATCTAGGAGTTATCCGAATTCTTCCTCTCAGTTACTACAGGAATGTGCAAACCAGAGGGAAGTATTATGGGTTTAGTATCATGGGTCCTCGCAGTACGCAGTGACATAGGTAGGCCCCATTGTAATCTATTGTCTGTGCCTGATCACCCTGTACAAAGGTTTACTCACATATCGCATGATTGAAGTCATTAAAGGATAAGTGCACCCCTAACACTAAAATCTCATAACATCTCAATACATACATCCATGAGCTAATACTGACCTATCTAACCCTATAAAGAAGAAATCAGAATACATACCTTTTTTGAAGCAGATCCGACCCGATCCAACGCTGAGCTGTCAGCTGCTGTGGAGGCGGGAGCTGAGGATACTGCCAACAATGGAAGCCCCATAGTATTTCTATGGGTGACGTCACTTACCATTCATTTCCCAGCCGTTGTCGGCTGTGTCTTCTGCAAGAGCTTCCGCCGCTGGAGACCAGACCGAATCAGCTTCAAAGAAGGTATGTATACGGATTTCATCTTTATAGGGCTAGATAGGTTAGGCTTATATCATGGATGTCTGTAGATTTAGCAATTTTGGTGTTAGGGTGGACTTATCCTTTAATAAGTAAACTGTAACTTAATATTTTTAACACTGCGTGTAGGTTATTATACATTTGCATCATATTGGGAGGTTGAATTAAATCTGCATAGACTACTATTTAGTGTTATGTTGAATAGCATAACTGGGGTATTTACCCCCCCCCCTTCCCCCCCGCTCATATATTGTAATTGGACTTTCTAGAAATACTGCTCATATAATAAAGAGAACAATTATAAATGAGAGAGCTCAGATAAGGATTATATTAATTTCTTTTAAATCAAATCTAACGATGCATTTAAAAAAATGAAAACATGTTAGCCCCGTCCTGTCCACAATCCCTATGTTTATGTTCCTCAGCATAGTGCCCCAAGGTAAGGGTATGTTAATAAATGTACTGTGCTCCTTTTGATTGCTATCAGCTGAAACTGTGTGTCACAAATCTGAGTGGCTCTTGATCATATGATTATGTCAGCTGTGATATAGTGTTCACATGCAGACAGGAGGATTCATTGGCAAATTAAACAATCAGCCTGAGTACTATAGAGAGCAAGGGTAGGCAACCTGGGGCCCTCCAGCTGTTGCAGAACTACAAGTCCCATCATGCCTCTGGGAGTAATTGTAACTGCCAGCCTTGCAATGCCTCATGGGAAATGTAGGTTGCCTATCTCTGATATAGAGCATGCCACTACAGCCTGAAGGTGGCAGTGTGCATCTTTTTAAAATGAACTTGCAGATGCAATTACAGTAAAAAAAAAAAATAATACAAAAAAATGACCCAAAAAAATTTTCATTGCTGTCCTAACATAAAAAAAATAAGGCCCCTTTTACACTTATACGACTTGTCCCACGATTTTGTACTGCAAAATCGTATGACAAGTCATTCTCCATGATTTTCAATGATTACCATTCATATTGGCACGAATTTAAGTCGTGCCGACTTGAAAGTATTCCCTGCACTACTTTGGTCCAACTATTATGCGAGTTGTACCCCATAGACCTCAATGTTAAACCCTCAAGTAGTATGCAAATCGTACCTGAATAATATAGACACGATTTCAGTACGACTTTGTAAGCACAAGCCTCGCGCCATGTACAGTACCTGACCGCGAGATTGTGTTTCTCGCCGACAGGGTACTGTGCATGTCGCGCTGGCTCGCTGATCGGGAAAGGAAAACTTTTTTTTCCTTTCACGATGAGTGACAAGCAGTGCTGACAGCTGTCTGGTATGAATCATGAGGGGGAATGCCGCGCCAAGTTTTTAATGAAAAAAAACGGCGTGGGTTCCCCCCAGGGGCATACCAGGCCCTTAGATCTGGTATGGATATTAAGGGGAACCCCCTGCGCGAAAAATCGGCGTGGGTGTCCCCCCAAAAATCCATACCAGACCCTTAGCCGAGCACGCAGCCCGGCTGGTCAGGAATGGGGGTGGGGACGAGCGAGCGCCCCCCCCCCCCCCCTGAACCGTACCAGGCCGCATGCCCTCAACATGGGGGGAGGGTGCTTTGGGGAGGCAGAAGATCAGGACACTGGGAGGAGACGCCGGAGAGACCCCCGACGTCGGAAGAAGACCCCCGAAGTCAGAAGAAGACCTCCGGAGCTGCCTAATAAATGACTTTTAAAACCTGTGTAGTGTGTTTTTTTATTGACACTTTTTTCCCTAGGTGAATGGGTAGGGGTACCATGTATCCCATACTCAATCACATAGGGTAGGGGGCCGGGACCTGGGGGCCTCCTTATTAAAGGGGGCTCCCAGATTCCGATAAGCCCTCCGCCCGCAGACCCTGACAACCAACGGCCAGGGTTGTTGGGAAGAGGCCCTTGTCCTCATCAACATGGGGACAAGGTGCTCTGGGGTGGGGAGGATTTCCTGGATTCCTACACACACACAGAGCCATCTCCTGGACCCAGCCGAACAGGGGTTACCAGCATCTCAGCATGCACAGCGTGATCGTTGTCCCACGGACAGTGTACTATTTACACATGCCTGCTTTTATCTACCCGATGTGAGTGGCTGCGGTGCCGACATCACTGGACTCCAGGACAGGTAAGTGTCAGATTATAAAAAAAAGTCTGCAGCTGCAGTATGTGCAGCTACTGGCTTTTATTTTTTGCAGCGGTGGGCGGACCCCCGCTTTAAGTGTCAAAAATGTGTTGCTTCTCTGTCAGTGTAATAAAAATTGACATGCAAAATCAGTAGGTTGCAGACAGGCATTTTTTTTCAACATTTTTATCTGAGAAAGCGATAATAAAAACAAATACAACAAAAATTCTTAATGTCTTACCGTTATCTAATTAATTTATAATACATACATATAATAATACTTCAGGTTACCAAATGTATCAATCTATTTACAGAATATGGGCCTGCATACTACCTTAAAGGCACGGCTTAGAACCTCTTCTCCTGCTTTGCTCCTCAATAGATTGACAATTACTTGCTTGCCGTACTGTTCTTTTAATAGCATCATGTGTCTAGAAAAACAAATTTAAAAAAAATTAAAGAATAGTTTAGTATGAATATATAAATGCAATTAAAAAGAGAGTTACAACTAACAGCTAAAATCCGATTAGCCAGCTTGGTCAATATCCTTATATTTCTTTGCACTGCTTTTTATAAATAAGACCCACTGTTTCCACTAAAACACTATTAAAACTATAACCTGAATAGAGATGGTATAGCAAATTTAAACTGGTAAGCTGCTATATGTTACATTTTTTGTATATAGAAAATATACCTTAAGGTGGTGTTAAACCTCAGTCATGGAATCTGAGCATATCTGTAGTGTTTACTTGTCTCTCTTCAAAGCTCTAAGTGTGGTTTCTCTCTGGTGCTCGCTACTCAGCTATCAGGATGAGTCACTTCTGAGAAGTTTTCTGACACAAGATAAATGTGTGTCTGGAGGGAAGGGGAGGGAGCGCTCAGCAGGCAGCCTGTCTATACAGAACACAGTTCTTCTGCTGTGTGTAGGGCGGTGTGTACCTTTCCGCCAATCAGCTCTCACACACTGTTACTGCAGCCTCTCTGCCCCCTCCTCTGTCAGATGAAAAAATATTTTTACACTTTTCTGCCATTTCGAAGGGTTGTAAAGCTCCTTTCACACTTGTAAGACTCTAAAGTTGCGCTGACTTTGGAGTGTTATGCCGCGTACACACGAGAGGACTTTCCGGCATACTTGGTCCGGCGGACAATCCGACCGTGTGTAGGCTCCGGCGGACTTTTGTGAAAACCTAGATTTGAAACATGTTTTAAATCTTTCCGTCGGACTTTCTGACGGAAAGTCCGCTCGTCTGTGTGCTGGTCTGATGGAAAGCCCGCTCGTCTGTATGCTGGTCCAACGGACCAGATACGACGCAAGGGCAGGGTACTGCATTTCATGCTCGCTGCAATAGGAAAAACAAAATTTTCCTATTGCGGCGAGCGCGGGGCATACCAGGCTCTTAGGTCTGGTATGGATTTTAAAGGGAACCCCCTACGCCTAAAAAATGGCGTGGGGTCCCCCCTAAAATCCATACCAGACCCCGATCCGAGCACGCAGCCCGGCTGGTCAGGAAAGGAGGTGGGGACGAGCGAGCGCCCCCTTCTTCCCTCTTCTCTTCTCCAGATGTTGACACGACACTCTCTCCGGCTGGACTGCTCTCTGAGCGCTCCGTTGTGACTTATATAAGCGGAGACCCCGCCCCCTTATGACGTCACAGTCCCTGGGCATGCTGGGACTGTGACGTTTTAGCGGGCATGGTCATCACCCAGTGACCACGCCCCCTAAAACGTCACAGTCCCAGCATGCCCAGGGACTGCGACGTCATAAGGGGGCGGGGTCTCCGCCTAAATAAGTCACAACGGAGCGCTCAGAGAGCAGTCCAGCCGGAGAGAGCGTCGTGTCAACATCTGGAGAAGAGAAGAGGGAAGAAGACAAGAAGCCCAGAAGTCTGGACCTCTGCTTGTAAAAGAGCGGCATGAAGACAGCGGAGGAGCCGGCAGAAGAACTGGAACACTGGGAGAAGAGGCCAGAGAGAGCGGAGAAGAACCAACTGGACGCCGGGAGAAGAGGAACCGGAGGGACCCCGAAGAAGACCCCCGAAGCCGGAGGAAGACCCCCCCGGAGTTGTTTAATAAATTATTTTAAAAACCTGTGTAGTGTGTTTTATTATTGACACTTTTTCCCTAGGTGAATGGGTAGGGGTACCATGTACCCCATACTCATTCACATAGGGTGGGGGGCCGGGATCTGGGGGCCCTCTTATAGGGGGCTCCCGGATTCCGATAAGCCCCCCGCCCGCAGACCCCGACAACCAACGGCCAGGGTTGTCGGGAAGAGGCCCTTGTCCTCATCAACATGGGGACAAGGTGCTTTTTCCTGACCGGCCGGGCTGCGTGCTCGGATCGGGGTCTGGTATGGATTTTAGGGGGGACCCCATGCCGTTTTTTCGGCATAGGGGGTTCCCTTTATAACCCATACCAGACCTAAGGGCCTGGTATGACCCGCGACAGGGCTCGCAAGGTGTCAATCTCGCCGATAGAAGCGGCAAGATTGACTTCCTTTTCTAGTCTTGTCGTACCTGAGTCACGTTCAAAATGAACGGACTTGTCCATGTGTGGGCAAGTCCGTTCATTCTGAAAAGCCGCCGTAACTCCGGCGAAAGTCCGTCGGAAAGACGGGCGGACCTAGCCCGCCGGAAAGTCCGGTCGTGTGTGGGCAAGTCCGTCCGTTTTA
Source organism: Aquarana catesbeiana (assembly GCF_042186555.1). NCBI lineage: Eukaryota > Metazoa > Chordata > Amphibia > Anura > Ranidae > Aquarana > Aquarana catesbeiana. The sequence continues at coordinate 542,892,246 of NC_133327.1, forward strand.
AAGTCCGGCGCACCTGGCGGACAAAGTCTTTCGGAAAGTCTGTTGGACCAAGTATGCCAGAAAGTCCGATCGTGTGTACGCGGCATTACTCTGACACAACTTTGGATGGGTGCAACTTGGATATGACCTTGGCTTTGAACCGTGATAATGGACAAATGTTGCACAACTGTTGGATTGTATAACATTCAGGTTCGACTTTCATGCAACTTCTGAAGGTTAACATTGAAGTCTATGGCCCTCAAGTTGTATGAAAGTTGAACCAAAGTAGTGTATGAACTACTCTGAAGTCGTTGCAACTTTAGGTCATGCATATATGAATGGTTATCATTGGAAAACATGGGGAACGACTTGTCATGCAACTTTGATGTCCACAGTTGCATGACAAGTCGCACAAGTGTGAATGGAGCCTAAGGAAGAGAAGACTGCAGATAAACAATTAAAACTTATGTAGGAGGATTGGTTTCATCTCTGTGTATCATCTGAGGCTGTTCACTTCACTGGGTATATGTGAGGGTTTACGTCCAGTTTAGGGAACATTATTTTCTTTTTACTATACTAAAGCTGGCATGGAACTTTAAAGAATATGTCATTGACCCCATGATGTAATCATTCTTTTCTAATTAGAAAGGAAATCTGGACAATTACATTTTCAGTTACTTTAACCTGATTACTTTGCTTCCTTTATTTCAATCATACAAATAAATTAAATAGAACTGAATACATAAGGTATTTCGTTAACTCCCCAACTGAAGTGCCCAACCTAGCAACCGGATCTCAAAGGAAAACTGTACACAGGATTTCATCAAAGGTTATCTTTCTGGGAATGCTGCCATCTCTATTGCAAGGAGATTAATAAAGCTGTGTTAACCGGCCTGCTGAACAAAATCACCATTCTATGCCTAGTAGAAAAATATACACATCTTGGCTGTGCTGGGGACTTAAATACAATGCACCTTTGCTCTTGGCCATTTTAGTAGAATAGGAATACAATCTTAGTTATAAGCGCACTAGTAATATACGTACAATGTTCACACAAATAGAAAATATCTTTAATAATTATGCAGCTGTACTGTAAAACTATACCTTAGGTAAACATAATTTTACAATACGCTTAATATGAATGATTTTATCAATGTGTATACATGTTCCGAAAACGTTTTTTTTTTTTCACATTGTACACATAACAATGATATACATACATAGGGGCAGCCATTTCTGCTCATTACATATGAGGACTCTGCTTTCTACTTTGCTGTGCTTCCCCTAGTGTGGCTGATATATTATTAAAGTATTCATAGCAGTTTGTAATGGTCATTGTATCAGATAAACTACCCTGCCCCTAGTGGCTAATCTGTACATTTATTACAAGTACAAAAATATGGAAAAGCAAGAATGTACCAATGTTAAAAAAGGTTATAAACCTCTGAAATGAAAACAATTAATAAACCATATCCTTTTATAGTGTGTACATGCCTCAATCCAAAGCACCCAGTGTTTTTTCTGTATGCGCTCTCATTCCTCTGCTATTTGTCACTTCCGACAATCTATGTTAACACCAAGCAATCCCGAAAGACAGCGCTGCCCCGCCCACCAACTCAGGACACATCAGGTGTGCATGTTTCCCTACAAGACCGTATAGAGGGGTTTTGTCCATTCCCTGCATTTAGGTCTCACATTACATTCAGCTCCCTGCTCTGTTGTGCAGTGTGTGACATCAGCTTCCCCCCTGCCTTCTGAAGCTCAGAAAAAGCAGTGTAAATTCTGTACTTTGAAAGGCTGTAGAGGAGAGATGGCTGCAGATAAACACATACAACTTATGTAGGAGGACTAGCTTCATCTCTGTGTATCACCTGAGGCTAGTCACTTCAGTGGGTTTATAACCATTTGATTTTCACATAAAGAATCACTTTTAAAGGATAAGTTCACCTTTCATAACAAGTTACATGTTACACCCATATTCAGGGTGTAACATGTTACAAATGGACCGGCCCCTGCATCTAACCGATCCTCGCTGTGACAGCTTGCGGGGTTCTTCTCCCTCCCCGCTAGCTGTCAGGATTTAAAAAAAACTCCACCTGCCCAGCTGTGTCACTGATTGGACAGGGCTCTGGGCATGGAAAACGACAAGGTCCGGCCTTTGCCGCTGTCGGTTTATAGTTTTCAATGAACTACCTACCTAGTTCATTTATGCTTCCTCTCAGATTGTATCTGCTTACGGATTGTACAGGCAAACAGATACACTGGCAGATCTGCTGGAGACCTGCTTTACAGGATCCAAAAAAATAAAATGAATAAATGCACATTGTTTTACCTGCAAAAAAAAATGCGTGTTTATTATTTTTTTTCCAAAAAGTGAACTTATCCTTTAAGCACACAATGTAAAAATACAAAGTGCCTACTCTTATTACTTGCCACTGCCAATTAGAAGTTCCAACAATAGGATTCAATGAGGTTAATTTTTGTTTTTAGACAAAGAAGGTACAGAACATATCCAGTGTGTCTCTAAATGCACAGACCTTTCATTTAAATATAAGCCAGTGAGTTCTGCACTACACTGCCATAAGACCTTTAGCTTCTGGACCACCACTCAATGATAATGGGTAGTGGTAGTGAATTCAAAGTGTCTGTAAAGATTTAAAAGTCCTATACCTAATAAAGCATGTGTATAATAGCAAGGAACTGCTTAAAGCATAACTACAATTTTTTGCTTTGGATAGGGTACAGAGGAATTAGAACGCTTGTCCTGTTTCACCTTCTCTATTTTTCCTGTTTATCATTATCGAAAGTGAAATTAAAAGAAGATCCCAAATTTTGGGTTGTCCTCAGAAAAGTAATATATCTTCCAATGGGGGCATGGTGACTTGGGGCCCAAGGAATTTCCTTAATTTGCAGAGATTTACCTTCACTTCCTGTTTCACTATGGGACAGGAAGTGAAGGGAAATCTCCGTAATTAGTTACATCCCTTGCTCTATCCAAATAGAGTAAAACATTTTGCCTATATTTCTACTTTAATATTAGACTCCAAAAGAAATGAGTATCTCACAAAGTACCTGCATATTGCATTATAACAAAGCAATCCTTACGTGTGTGAAGTTTAAGGATCAATAAATTCATATACTATATGACTTTCAAGGTTTTTGTAAAGAACATTTATAATTGTAAGTGTTTTTAAATGACCTGTCATACCTGTCAAACGCTGGTGCATTGGCCTCCAGTCCTCTAGTGAGTTTAAGATGATGGGAGCCGACCTGTAACAATAGAGTTTGTGAAATCGAGCCTTGTCTGAAGGTAAGCAGTACAATAGACAATATATGATAAAGTATTTTTTATCCTTTTTTTTTTTTTATATGTTAACGTTAGAGTTTGAGGGTCCAGTTTATAGTGTCATTATAATGTCTAAAGGATTCTGCCTGTCTTTATAGCATGTCACCACAAAGAGACTTCCAGGGGCAGTTCTTTCACTGCAATGAACCCTTTAAGCTAAATCGACACTGCAAAAGCAAATGATTTACAAAATTTTAAAATGTTAACACTTGCTGGAAAACCCTGATTAGGAACATGCATTACAAATTTTGCCTTTTGCCTATTGAAACCTATACAAGAATTCCACTCAATTCCTACTTCCTAACATTTCCCTGAGCAGCAGCAAAGGCTTTAACCACTTAAGGACTATATGACATACTGGTACATCATGATCTTTAAGTGGTTACAACAAGATCACATCTGCAGCAGCCTTGATCTTGGTATAATTCTTTTCAGCCAGCAATCGGGTTTCAGGTATAAGTGACCCGGGTAGCTGTGGAGCAAAGTCGACCATAGATGGTTCGAATCTTGGCTGGTTCAGCTGGATCCGGACAAGATTAGAATCATGTAAGGGCAGCCTGAATATACGCAAGTTGATCGATCAACTTGGGTACAACCAACCTGCTGGATTGCACATGCGATTATTGCTAGCAGCTGTTATAGGTTGGAGGAAATTCGCACCATCTATGGCTGGCCCAATGAAGATTTTGTCATTTCTGGCATCAGGCTGTCTTTCTTCCTGCTGTTGAGGTCAAAGAAGATGCTGGAGAAGCACAGTTAGGGATCTGATGTCTCCATAAAGAGGGTTTTCACCTCCATTATGCTATCACATAGGGGGCTTGTTAGTGAAGTTCAAAAAGTTAAAGGGGTTGTAAACCCTCGTGTTTTTTAATGCATTAAGGTGAAAAACCTTCTGTCATGCAGCAGCCCCCAGACCCCCTGTTTTACTTACCTGAACCCGTTCTCTCTCGCCCCGGGGACGAGCACACCAGCTTTAGCCGGTGTCTCGTTTCCTGATTGGATAGATTGATAGCAGCGCAGCCATTGGCTCCTGCTGCTGTCGATCAAATCCAATGACGCGGGCGCCGGGTGGGGCAGAGTCCTGCTGTCTGTGTCAATAGATGCAGCAGCAGTACACGGTAGGGCGCCCGCACGGGTGTCCTGAAGGAGAGCACTTCTCCGACGGGGTACTCGAGAAGAAGAGGATCCAGGAGCGCCGCTGAGGGACCCCAGAAGAGGGGGATCGGGGGGAACCCTGTGCAAAACCAACTGCACATAGGCGTGAAGTATGACATGTTTGTTTTAAAAAAAAAACAAAAAAAAACTGAGGGTGATGATGTCATTGGCGCATGCGCTCTGAAGGAACGGCCAAATGGGCCATTCCTTCAGAATCCTGTACTGTAAACAGCAGCTCTACTGCGCATGCGCAGGAGTGACATCATCGCAGCTCCGGCCAGTTACACAGCCAGAGTCCGCAGCAGACCCAGAATTAAGACAGGTGAAGATGAAAGCAGGCTCCAGCCATGACATCGTATTGCTGGAATGCTTCGTTTTCAGGTAAGGTTTCACATAATGTGCTAGTATGCGATGCATACTAGCACATTATGCCTTTACCTTGCAGGTAAAAAAAAAAAAAAAAAGGCACTCAGCAGTTTACAACCGCTTTAAAGTACAACATAATAATGAAAAACATGTTAAGTTCCCCTCTCCCCGTACACACACACACATACAAAGTACATGTCGGGTATGAAAAGTCCAAAAATGGAGATTGCAAACACATTATTATTATTTATTTTACAGGAATTCTTTAGCGCCAACAGTTTTGCGCAGCACTTTACAACATGAGGCAGACAGTGCAGTAACAATACAATTCAATACAGGAGGAATCAGAGGGCCCTGCTTGTTAGAGCTTACATGTTACATATTGCTCTGAATTTTGGAGTGAAAGTAATAATTCCAGGGCTATCATTCACCGTAACACTAACTATACTGTATAAGCTATATATGCTTCTAATTTGATGAAAAATATTGGGTGCCATAGTTTTTCACCATTTCATGGGCAAGTGCAATTTTAAAGCTTGACATGCTTGGTATCTATTTAAGCAATGTAACCCTATCTTTTATATCTTACCAAAAAAAAATGGGTATTACATTGTGTTTATCTGCACTAAAATTTATTAGGTGTAACTTTTCCTAAAAATATAAATTTTATAAACATTTATGCAAATATTGTGCAACATAAAAAAATGGCAATTGCCATTTTGTTATTCTACAAGGTCTCGGCTTTCAGAAAATATATGTAAGAGTTTGGGGGTTTTAAAGAATTTTCTGAGCAGAAATTCTGATTTTTAACGGCTGTGCAAATTTATTATTATTATTATACAGGATTTATATAGGGCCAACAGTTTGCGCATCGCTTTACAACATGAAGGCTGACAGTTCCAATACAATTCAATAGAGGAGGAATCAATGGGCCCTGCTCGTTAGAGCTTAAAAATGAAAAATTGTTCTGGTCCCAAAGTGGTTTATTTACTTCTGAAGATCTTATGATTTACACTGTCACACTGCATTCTGTCAAATATCATTTAGTGAAAATAAAAAGGGACTTCACAGTTATGCAATTACTAAAAAAAAAAAAAAAAACAGTGTCTTTTTTGTGCTCAACAGCCCTTGTGTCTTTCAGAATCTGAATGTCGTTACAGAAATAATTATAGAAGGATTTGTCCGGGCTTTTCAGGTAAGCTTCTTACATGTTGTAATACACAAATCCATGCCTGAATAAACGATATGTTGTACTTATGTTCCACTTCATTCTTCAGGCAGTTAAATACATATTTAATATGTTGCAATTGGGAAAAAAAATGGTTTATGCAAGCGCAATTTTCTCCAACTAATATGGAGCACAAGCTTTCCTCGCAGCATGAAGTTACCCATTCACTTTAGCACAACATAACCATTTGCAGAAGAATAAAACCATCAAGTGTCCCAAGTGCCTTACAGAAAAATGAATTAGCTCATCTAGAAAGATGTTTGAGATGTAAAGAGTAGCATGTAAAAAAATAGGGACAAACTCACCCAACAAGAGGTTTATTGCTCAGAACAACAAAGTGGATTTGTTTCAAATGGCGGATCTTATTTAAGCGCAGATGAAAAAGGTTAAACAGTGGAACAGAAGGTTTGAGTTTTGCAGTTGGCAGCAGATATTATAAAGGCGATATTCAGAAGCAAGCAGTCCAAACTCAAGAACTGCATTCTCATTTATATATACTACATAGCTGCCAACAGTGTATCCACATCAGCCTTCTGGAAATAATCTCCAGGAAAATTTAAGATTTTTTACACAACTACAAACATATCACCAGATTGCTTAGATGTTTCATACACTGCAGTACTAAGGAATGACCTCCATGGACAATCTATGGCTTTGCAGAACCATCTGACTTTTAGTATTGGTCAATATAACAGTCTGATATTAAAATTTTACTATCTACTCAAATTTTCCTGGCCTCGTTCCATAACTAGCTTGAAAAAAAGACATATTTTTAGTGAGTAAAAACCACATCTACATAAACCCTAATGCCGTGTACACACGAGCGGACTTTTTGACCGGACTTTTCTGAGGGACCGAGTCTGGCGGCCAATCCGACTGTGTGTGGGCTTCATTGGACCTGCAGTGGACTTTTTCGGTCGATGGACGGACTCGAGTCTGGTCCAAAAGTCCACTCGTTTGTATGCTAGTCCGACGGACGAAAACTGACGCTAGGGCAGCTATTTGCTACTGGCTGTCAACTTCCTTATTTTAGTCCGGTGTACGTCATCACGTACCAATCCGTCGGACTTTGGTGTGTAGGCAAGTCCGCTCTTTGGGAAAGTCCGTCGGAAGTCCGCCAAAAGTCAGTCGGATAGACCGTCGGACCAGTCCGGTCGAAAAGACCGCTCGTGTGTATGCGGCATAATTGGTTCAGGGGAATGCTACAAACCCTGTACTATACAATGGTAGATGCAACTATAACAGGTATAGAAATGGGAAATTCAACGCTGAAAGTGTAAATAAAAATAATATATTAAGTATGTTACCAATTCAGCTTAATTATAACTGGGATTCCTGAAGCTTTAATAACATGCAAAACCTTGGTTTTAGAGTAACTTGGTTTGAGAGTGTTTTGCAAGACAAGCAACATTTTTAAATAAATTTGGGCTTGATATACAAGTATCGTCATGTTACAACTGAGTATAAAAGAGAAGAAAAGCGCCTCTAAGTGTAGCAATATGGTTACATTTAATGAAGGTACAACATTTAGCAACTCACATGGTTGATGATTAAAACAGGCACATCTAAGTGTATCCGGGGTAAAGCTGTCCACGTAGACCATCCACCGCACCGACATTGACGTTGTCCCTTCCACGCTGCACTCTATGAGCGGTTCATTTGCTCTACTGCAGTGTATTCTTCCCGGTCACAATTGCAGACTGTCAGCGGTGAGAGCCGGCGGTGCGGGGGATGGTCTATGTGGGCAGCTTTACCCTGGATGCCTGCATACTTAGATGTGCCTCTTTTAATCATCAACCATGTGACCTTGCTAAATGTTGTACCTTCATTAAATGTAACCATATTGTTACACTTACACTCTCTTCTCTTTTATACTCTGGAGCTCCTGCTGGATTTTGCTTCTAATCCCCTTGTGGAGGCTTCCATTTGTGGATGGACATTTTATGATTACACAACCTGGTCACATTGCTATAATCTTTGTCTATGGACTATAAACTGAAGGACCTATGAATAAATGGTTGTGGAACAAATCATCTGAGTTCCCATTATTTCTTATGGGGAAATTTGCTTTGATATACAAGTGCTTTGGATTACAAGCATGTTTCTGGAACAAATCATGCTCGCACTCCAGGGTTTTACTGTTCAGAGAAAATTAAACCAGAGAGATTTAACCACTTCAGCCCCGGAAGAATTTACCCCCTTCCTGACCAGAGCACTTTTTGCGATTCGGCACTGCGTCGCTTTAACTGACAATTGCGCGGTTGTGCGACGTGGCCCCCAAACAAAATTGACGTCCTTTTTTTCCCACAAATAGAGCTTTCTTTTGGTTGTATTTGATCACCACTGCAGTTTTTATTTTTTGTGCTATAAACAAAAAAAATAGTGCCAATTTGGAAAAAAACCGTATTATTTTTTACTTTTTGCTATAATAAATATCCCCAAAAAATAATCAAAAAAACATTTTTTTCCCTCAGTTTAGGCCGATACGTATTCTTCTACATATTTTTGGTAAAAAAAAAATTAGCAATAATCGTTTATTGATTGGTTTGTGCAAAAGTTATAGCGTTTACAAAATAGGGGATAGTTTTACGGCATTCTTATTAATATTTTTTTTTTTTTTTACTAGTAATAGCGGCAATTTTTATTGTGACTGCGACATTATGGCGGACACATCGGACATTTTTTACACATATTTGGGACCACTGTCATTTATACAGCAATCAGTGCTATAAAAATGCACTGATTCCTGTGTAAATGGCACTAGCAGTGAAGGGGTTAACCACTAGGGGGCGGGGAGGGGTTAAGTCAGTACTAGGGGAGTGTTTTCTAACTGTAGGGGGGATGGGCAAGCTGTGACACGTCACTGATCTCTGCTCCCGATGACAGGGAGCAGAGATCAGTGACACTGTCACTAGGCAGAACGGGGAGATGCTTGTTTGCATCAGCATCTCCCCGTTCTTCCTCTCCATGAGGGGATCGCGGGTATCCCCGCAGCGATCGAGTCTGCGACACCCGCGACCCGACTCACGGAGCTCCCAGCCAGCGTGCATGCAATGGCACGGCGGGGAATTCAATGGGACTTACAGGTACGCCCATTTGCCCAGCCGTGCCATTCTGCCGATGTACATCGGCGTGCGCCGGTCAGGAAGTGGTTAATAAGGTGGCTTCAAATGGAACATGCACTGGGGGATATTTACTAAAGGCAAATCCACTTTGCACTACAAGCGCAAACTACAAGTGCAAAGTGCACTTAAAATTGCACTGAAAGTGCACTTGGAAGTGCAGTCGCTGCACAGTACTTCATTCCTTCAAGGCAAGAATTGGGGCTTATATTTATTAGCATAGATATTATGCCAAAGGGGAGAAGAAAACTGACTTTTAACCACTTAAAGACTGCACACAATGGGCAGTACAAGCGATGTACCCGTACAACACAGCCTACATCCGGGTATCAGGCATGTACGTACATGCCCACCTCAGCCGGCACCCGTTGTGATTGTACACAGTGGGAGCCTGTCGCCAAGTCCTGGCCAATGATTCACTGGCCGGGACCTGCTGATCAGTTGTGTACAATCACAACCCAGAGCGCTGTATGCATGGAACAATCTCAATACTCATCCCTGCAAACCAGGGATGAGAAACTTAGAGATCTATGCGTAAAAGCAGCACACTTTACACATATTACACATTGTTAGGCACACATTTAACTCTTGATCGCACTGGATGTTAAAAGAGAAGTATGGGAATCTGTTTTTTCCCAGGATCATACTTACCTAGTTGGATGCTGCATCTGTCCCCCGCGCCTCTGCACTAAAAACCGAGCGATTGAACATCGCCAATGGCTCGGTTCTCACAGCTCCTCAGGCAGAGAGCTGATGCCTGTTAATCAGAATCTCTCCGCTCTGCTCCTCCATGTGCACTGAAGCGCTGAGCTGTGGAGGGGTGGGGAGCGGCCATGTCTCGGGTTCTCAGCAGCTCGCTGAGAGGCTGAGTGGGGTATTGGTCCAGGCACCTGGTGGATCCTGACTTCCATTGTCACGATGACGGGTGCCTGTACTGATTTCTGTGACGTCAGCAGAGAGTGGACTTCAGTCCGCTCTCTGCTGAAAACTGGTCACAGGAGTTCAAAACGAATTGCACTCCTGTGATCCATAGGAGAAGCCCAGCCAAACGAGCTTAGGCTGGACTTCTCCTTTAACCCCTTTACCAGACAGTGTCATTAGTACAGTGACCGTGTATAGTATCATTGATCACTGTATTAATGCCACTGGTGATGTCGTTGGCAGTTAGTCAGTTTGCCCCAGCGTCAGTTAGTGTCAGATTGGCCGCCTCAGTCCCATTGTAAGGTACTGGTCACCGCCATTGGCAGTATAAAAAAAAAAAAGAAATCCAGTATACAACCATAGTTTGTAGACACTAGAACTTTCACACAAACCAATCAATATACACATACAGTATTTGGATTTTTATTTTTACCAGACATGTAGCAGAATACATTTTGCCCAAAATTTATGAAGACATTTGATAATTTTATTTTTTTTTATTGTATGTGTTTTATAGCAGTAAGTAAAAAATATTGTTTTTTTTTTTTTTTTAAATTGTTGTTGTCTTTTTTCGTTTATATCACAAAATATAAAAAAACCAGTGGTGAATAAAGTGATTGTAAAGTCTTGTTTTTTTAAATTAAAAATAACAAACATGTTATACTTACCTGCTCTGTGAAGTGGTTTTGCACAGAGCAGCCCGGATCCTCCTCTTCTTGGAGGATCCCTTCCTCTTCAGTGCTCCTGGCCCCTCTCTCCTGTTGAGTCCTCCCACATCTCCCTGTGTCCATTCAGACATGGAGCCGTGGCCCGTCCCCTTTCGATTCTCATTGGCTGACTGACTTTGATTGACAGCAGCGGGAGCCAATGGCGACGCGCTGCTGTAACAGCCAATGAGGAAGGGAGTGCCGGGCAGCTGAGACATTCCTACAACATCGCTGGAACTAGAGGGGGCTCAGGTAAGTATTAGGGAGGCTAAGAGGGGCTGCTGCACACAGAAGGCTTTTTATCTTAATGCTTAGAATACATTAAGATAAAAAAAAACTTCTGACTTTACAATCACTTAAAATACCGCCAAAAGAAAGCTCTATTTGTGTGAAAAAAAATAATATCAATTTAATTTGGGTACAGCGTTGCATGACCGTGCAATTACCAGTTAAAATAGCGCAGTGCAATATTGTAAAAAATGGCCAATGATGAAGGGGGTAAAATCTTCCGGAGCTCAAGTGATTAAAGTCCCCAACAACATGTAAACATGTAATAGATAAAACAATATACATCCAAAAATCTATAACATTTAAGTGCATTAAAAAAAAAAAAAATACAATGTTCTCAGCCATTATTGGGCTTATACTTTCCTCATCATTCAGAGAGCTTGCCCCAGCCCCCGCCTGTTATAGCAAATTGGTGACATTATGAATTATGCAATTGGCCCTAAGTCTACACCTCCTCCTTTTCTGGTCTTGACTGTTTCTCTCTCTCTTTCCCAGGCCTAGTTCTACATCTCCTTTTCGCTCCATTTTTTTTCCTACTGGTCTCTCACTTTTTCTCTTCCCACGCCACCCTCTACCATCCTATCCCTTCCTATTCCACCCCTTCACCCCCCCCCCCCCCATTTTTTTTGTTCTTGTTCTACTTTTTTCTTGTTTTTTCTTGTTTTGTTTTGTTTTTTGTTAGTCTCACCATGTCTTGGACCTCCGATTCCAATTATTCATTCCCACTTCCGGCTCTTACACCGGATGCTTCTACTATTTGCTTTTAGACTTTGAAAAAGTGATTTGTTTGTATTTACGTGAAATGTGATGTTATGTTCCCCTGTGTGGACCATTTTGCCTTCTTTTCTTCAGGCCTGTATTTTGGCATTGTTTTACTCAATAAAAATGATTGTACCGAATTATGCAGTTGGCCATTATCCCCTTCCCGCCGAGCGCACGCAGATGTGCGGCCTCGGCCTTCGGGGGTTATACCGGGATGATGCCTGCAGCTGCAGGCATCTTCCCGGTACCGTTTTTTAGAGCGGGCGATCGGCTTTCCAGGTATAACAACCGATGCAGCTAAAAGCCGCTCAGCTGTTATCCTGTAGGAGCGGGAGAGGACATCCCCCCCTCCCGCCGCCTCCTGCCGCTCTGAGCGGGCCTCCCGTCCCACTGGGAGACCCAATCCGCTACTTCCAGCGCCTAGTGACAGACTGGAACAAAGCCGGAAACGCCGTTGCACAAATACATAAAATATTGCAACAATCGCCATTTTATTCTCTAGATTCTCTGCTAAAAATATATATATATATAAATGTTTATATATATTATATATTATTATATTTATAATATAAATGTTTTTTTTTTACCAACCTTTACTTGGCTATTAATTAGGCTTTCTACTCTGCCACAAAAGTATAAGATTTACTTGGCAGATAATATGATTACGGTAAATGTCTCCCTTACATTATATATCACATATCTTGAAAAACTTCTTGTCAAGAAAGTATGAAACCTTTAAAGTGATTTTTAAGACATTATATCAACATATTTTACCTGTAGTCCTGATTCCCAGAATAATGGGACAGAACCCCTGATCTGAACGGAGGAGCGGGAGAGGACATCCCCCCTCCCGCCGCTCTGAGCGGGCCCCCTGTCCCACCTGGAGACCCGATCCGCTATTTCCGGCGCCTAGGCTTCGTTCCAGTCTCCTGAATGTAAACACGAAAGCGACGTCACAACGTTACTTCCTGTTTACTCGGCTGCCAATGGCGCCAGTTTAAAAAAAATATACAGTATTCAGAATCGCCGAAAACGGCGATCTGAATACTTTGAAGTGTAAAAGAGGGATATGGGGTCTTTTAGACCCCCGATCCCTCCATAAAGAGTACCTGTCAACACTTATTGCTGTCACAAGGAATGTAAACATCCCTTGTGACAGTAATAGAAGTGATCAATTTTTTTTTTTTAAACACAATTTAATAATGTAAAAAAAAAAATAAATAAGAAAAAAAATAAATACATTTTTAAAGCGCCCCCATCCCCGCGAGCTCGCGCAGCAAAGAAATCGCATACGGAAGTCGCGCCCGCATATGTCAACGGTGTTCAAATCACACATGTGAGGTATCACCGCGATCGTCAGAGCGAGAACAATAATTCTAGCACTAGACCTCCTCTGTAACTCTAACCTGGTAACCGTAAAAAAAATTTTAAGCGTTGCCTATGGAGATTTTTAGGTACCGTAGTTTGTCGTCATTCCACAAGTGCGTGCAATTATAAAGCGTGACATGTTTGGTATCTATTTACTCGGCGTAACATCATCTTTCACATTATACAAAAAAATTGGGCTATCTTTACTTTTTCATTTTTTTTTGAATTCATGAAAATTTCTTTTTTCCCAAAAAGTTTCGTTTAAAACACAGCTGCACAAATACCGTGTGCAATAAAATATTGCAACAATCGCCCTTTTATTCTCTAGATTCTATATAATGTTTATAAATTATATTATATATTATTATATTTATATATTTATAATATAAATGTTTTTTTTTTTTTTTTTGACCAACCTTTACTATTATTTAGGCTTTCTACTCTGCCACAAAAGTATAAGATTTACTTGGCAGATAATATGATTACGGTAAATGTCTCCCTTACATAATATATCACATATCTTGAAAAACTTCTTGTCAAGAAAGTATGAAACCTTTAAGTGATTTTTAAGACATTATATCAACATATTTTACCTGTAGTCCTGGTTGTTCCCAGAATAATGGGACAGATCCCCTGATCTGAACGAAGGATGATACATCATTATCATCTACATATATTGTCTATAAAGAGAAAACAAAGAATTATCAATGGCTGTACTGAACTGTTACATGCCTGATGACATAACTAGGTAAAGTATGATCATTTATTGTACAGCAGGATAAAAAGCCAAAAAATTATACCCAGCTTTGTATCAGTCAGACTACAGAAGGGCAGCAAGGACACATAAGAACGAAATATGTATATACACAAACATGTCGACTTCTTAAGAAAGGAGAGAGGTCAGATGATGCTGCATGGGGGGATATGGGGCAGATAAGTTATCGTGGAACTCCCCGGGTACTTCTGCAAGTGTCAGGGCTGGGCTCAGCCCTTCCTTCTCTGAGCTGGCCGCTCAGCTGTCGGCTAATTGCCAGCTCCCATCTCTCTCCACAGTTACTCAGCTGTTGATGATATCCTGCTCCTCAGTCCTGCCTACTTAAGCCGCCCAGTCCAGAGGATCGCTGCCTTCGCCTTGATCAACATCACAGAGACGATCTCCTGCGTTCCTGTTTAAAGACTTGTTTTGCTGACATCCCTTCTGGCTCCAGATCCTGCTTGCTGTTTCATTACGTTGATACCTGACTTCTGGCTTGGCTGACTATACGTTCGGGTTACTGAACTTTGGCTATGTTTTGACTACGTTTATTCTTTTTACGTTTATTATTAAACAAGTGTGATTTAACTGTTGTTCTGTCTCGGTCTGATTTCATGGTTTCTGACAGTATTATAAAATGTATTGTTTGTATATGCCTAATATACTTCACTGCTAAAGCATTTTTGTTATGTGGTGTGCTTACTCTATATATTTAAAAATATTGTACAAATTGTGTGGGGAGGTTTAAGCACCCTAAATAATAATCTGTTGTTGGTTGCTGGATGGGATAATTAAAGTGGTTCTAAAGCCTTAAATTGATACTAAAGTATAAATAACAAACACATTATACTTTTGTGCTCTGTACAGTGGTTTTGCACAGAGCAGCCCAGATCCTCCTCTTCTCTGGTCCCTCGTCGGCGCTCCCTCGTGTTGAGTGCCCCCACAGCAAGCAGCTTGCTATGTGGGGCACCCGAGCCAAGCCGCAGCTTTGTGTGTCCATTTAGACATGGAGCCGTGGTTCGGCCCCACCCCCTCCCTCTCTCTCCTGATTGGTTAACTTTGATTGAGAGCAGTGGAAGCCAATGGTGCTGCCGCTGTGTCTCAGCCAGGGCTTTTTTTCAGAAGGAACGCGGGGAAATGCAGTTCCGGCACCTCCTGGACTGGCTGTATGTAATGGTAAGGGGTGCTGGGGTGTTCTGCAGGGTATTGATGCTCACTGCTGGGGGATCTATTCTAGCTGGAGGGGATCTATTTTTACGTCGGGGGGTCTATTGTTGCTAAGGAGGTCTATTGTTGCTGGTGGGGGACCTATTGTTGCTGGGGGTGGGTCTTATGTTGCTGGGGGGTCAGATGTTGCTGAAAGATCTACTGTTGGGGGGAGGGGTCTATTGTTGATGGCTGCCGGAGAGTCTATTAATGCTGGCTGTGCGGAGATCTGTTGATGCTGCCGGGAGTCTATTGTTGCTGGGGGGGAGGGGGGGAATTTTGTTGTGGGTTGCTCCACTGCCGTTAGGGGGATCTATTGTTGCTGGCTGCAGGGAATCTATTTTACTGCTTTTCTTGATATTATTACCAAATTCCATACAAATTACTTAGCAACACAAAATGACACTTGGTTCTGTATTGTCTATAAGGGGCGGTACTGGCAGGTGGGTAGGGGGTGGAACCAAAGGATGGTGCTCAGAGGTGGGTAGGGACAGAGAAAAAGGGGTGACTCGGAAAGGAGTTCCTGCACCTATTGTCTGAGAAAAAAAGCTCTAGTCTCAGCCAATCAGGAGGGAGAGTCCTGGATGGCTGAGGCACTCGTGCACATCGCTGGATAGAGATGGGGCTCAGGTAAGTATTAGGGGGGCTAGTAAACACAGTTTTTTTGCCTTAAAGCATTCTATGCACCTTCTGTGCTGCAGCTACCTCCTCAGACCCCCCCCCCCCCTTTTTCCTCACCTAAGCCCATCTGATCCAGCAATGTGCACAAGTGCAGCGGCTCCCACCACTGTCTTTCCTCATTGGACAGATTGATAATAGCAGGAGCAATTGGCTCCAGCTGCTGTCAATCAGACCCGGTGAAGCGGGAGCAGGGGGCAGGGCCTAGTCTCGTTGTCTGTGTCAATGGACACAGCAGCGGGACTCAGGAGCTAGCACGCATGGGTGTCCCCAGGGAAAGCGGCTTTTCCTGGGGGCACCCAATGAAGAGGAGGGGCCTGGAATACCAGTGGGGGACTTCAGAAGAAGAGGATCAGGGCTGCTCTGTGCAAAACTATTACACAGAGCAGGGAAGTATAGGCATGTTTGTTATTTAAAAAAACAAAAAACAAAGCTTTATAACCACTTTAATAGTGGTGTGCAGACCTTTATTGCTAATTACATAAACAGGGGCTTATACCAATGATATGCATGTCGTGAGAAGAAGTATGCCATGTTAGTATGGTGCTTATAGAAAGTTGAGGATGAAATGACTGCCTCTAGTACTTAAAGGATAAGCTTACCTTTCATAACATGTTACACCCATATTCAGGGGGTAACATGTAACATGTTATGAACAGACTGTCCCCCGAACCCCCCGATTCCCTGAGCTGATGGCTAGCAAGGATCTTCCCCTCCCGCTAGCTGTCACAATTTAAAATAAATGTGCACACAGATACACAGACAGATCTGTAGGAGGCCTGCATGGCACCAGCGATCTGCTGATCACCGGTGCCATGCTTTAGAGGCTCCAGAAACAAAAAATAATATATGCACTTTTTTTTTACCTGCAAAAAAAGTTAGCATTTATTACTTTTTGCTAAAAGGTGAACTTATCCTTTAAAGTAGAACTAAAGGCAATGGTTCTCATTTTGCATAGAGACCTCTGTCAGGTTTTTTTTTTTTTATTGCCATCTGCTTACCATTGGGGAGATTTTCCTTTACTTCCTGTCTCCCAGCCAAAACAGGAAGTGAGAGGAAATCCTCTAAAGTGAGAGAATCCATGGCTGTCACCAGAACTAGTTTCCATATTGGAAGATTTCCCCTCTATTACTGTACTAGGGACAACCCAAAATTTGGGATTTTCTTTCATTTTCAGTGATAATGGTAAACATAAAAATAGAGAGGGTTAATATCCCTAACACAGACAGCAATAAAAATCCAACAGGTGTTCTAATCCCTCTCCACTCTATCCAAAACTTAAAAAAAACACATGCCTCTTAGAACCACAAAAATAAACCAAGGTACACCAAGAGATAGGTTCATGGCATTTCTTTAGTTATTTGAAAATACAACTTTTTTTTAAGCTGAACTCCAAGCAGATAAAAAAAAGACAAACACCGGCAGCTCTATATTAATGAATACATACGTAAATGTATTTTTAAAGGTGAATGTATCTGAATTGATCCGGATCAAGCTTTCCAAATGCGCTGCACAGCAAAACTTAAGCCTCCTACACACCATCTAATCAGACAAAGCATCGGACTTTTGTCCGAAGGGCGCTGGGCAGGAACTTGTCGTGCATACAAAGGGCAAGGAATTGTCGGCCAACAAACACGAACGTAGTGACGTAATAGACATACTACTAGCCTTTGGGCTCCTTCTGCTAATTTCGTGTTAGTAGAAGTTTGGTGAGTGTTGATTCGCGCTTTTCATTTTGCGCTTTTCATTTCGTGATTTTCTGCTCGCTTCTGAATGGCCGTTCGTCAACCAGCCATGTTGCGGAATCGGAGGAGATAACGTGTTATTTATTATTGGCCTTGGAGTTATTGCTTTGACCCAAGTCCAGTCCATGAACAGGAGGAGGAGGATTTCTGGGACTAAAATTGGTTGCTTTAATAATCGTGATCAATTATGTCATATGCCTTTGCTGCGGGAGCACCAGGAGAATAATCCGGATGATTTTCGGACTTATCTCCGGATGACGGACCCCTGTTTTCACCAACTCTTGGCATTGTTGACCCCCTATCTTAAGAAGCATGACACATACATGAGGCTTTTATTTTATTTTTTGGTTGAATAATAATGATTTGATTTGTTATATTTTCTATATTTTTGGATGCATAGAATGCACTTTTTGGTTACGTTCTATTGGCAGATAGCATGTCTAATTTTATTTGTTTTCTTTTATTAATGCACAATAAAAAAATTGTGGAGAATACTACTTGGCTATGTGTTTTACTTCAAATGACAGTTTGGGAGTAGGCAGTTACATTTTAAAAAATACAATGTAAAATTAAAAAGGGACACCAACATAGTGTCTTTGATCTTAAAAACTACGGGATAATGGTGTTGTGGTAACTTGCACCAAAAAAAAAAAAAAAAAAAAACAACAAGCATAATAATATTATTCTTGATATCACTAGAAAAAAAAAAGCCTTTGAAAATTCATTTGCAATAACTCCATCAGTATCACCAGCAAAGCAGCTTCATTATTATCCCATTAAAGAAGAAGAGAATGTGCGCTGTATTTCGAGATTTCATAATTTGCCACGTCACGAACGTTAATTCTCCATTACGAACGCTAGTTTACAAGACCGACCGCTTCTGGCTCGTCCTTGCTACGGAGCATGCGTGTTTGTACTTTGGACTTTCTTTTTTCTTTTTTTTAACTCCTGCAGAAAAATGACTGCTCTCCAGCGGTGTCAAATAAGGCAATGATTTATGGCAGAGCTGTGCAAATATCAGAAATTGGATGGTGAAAAATGCAAAGCTTCTGACAGCTAAATAAGCTCCCATATACTGTATGTATGTTATGTATGCTGTGTGCCTTAAGTTCAGTGTTTACTGTACAATGGAATATAAAGGCTTGGGTTCTTACGACTAATTGCTCCCGATATATTTTGCAAAATATGTCATCAGCATACCTTATTTGTGCAGAACTTTCCTGCATTATTACTTTAATAAAATCTTACCATACTGCAATGTTTCAGAGCCCCACAGGGCTTCAAGGCATGTGTAACTTTTGGATGGAGTCCTGAAAGTTTGATTTTGTGCAAAAATAATGTTGACTAGTCATAGGTCGTTACAGCATCCTATGCTTGCCTCTGGTATGTGATGGAAACATATTTAGTGATGTGAAAATGCACTTATATAGTTTAGTTTTGGCAGTTGGGCCATGGTCATTAACTTAAAGTAGCTGTAAACCTCAGACATTAAATATGAACAAAGCATATTCCTTTATAGTGTGTACTTGTCTCAATTAGGAGCACTAAGTGTGATTTCTGTCTGATGCCTTGTTCCTCTGCGATCAGCATGAATCACTACTGACAAGTTTTCCTGACACCAAGAAAATAATGGTGACAGGGGAGGGAGCTACAGCTGATTGACAGTCTCAGTTCTGTTCCTGTGAGCTGTGTGGAGGGGGGTGTGTCCTTTCCTCCAATCAGCTCTCAGAGCTCACCTCACTGAGCTCTGCAGTGTGTAACTTCAGCTGTCCGTCCCCTTTTTCTGGCAGCTCAGACACGCTTTAAAAATTCTGGACTTTGAAAAAAAATTCAGCGGTCTTCACCTGCAAAACCATTCCGGTTTTGGAGGTCATCTCATTGTTGCCCATCTAGTGCACCTGTTGTTAATTTCATTAACACTAAATCAGCAGAAACTGATTAACAACCCCCTCTGCCACTTAACTGACCAGATCAATGTCCCAGGAGTTTAATTGACTTAATGCTTTACTCTAAATAAAAAGGGTTCCTTTAATTTTTTTGAGCAGTGTATTTATCACATACCAGTTTTCTGTTCATCGTTATGCAGCATTCTGTTCTATGAAAGGGACGTACACACAATCAGAAAATTGTACGAAAAATACCACTTTCAAAGCAATCGTACAACAATCTGATGATTAGTACACAGCTTTTGAGAGCCGATCCCGACAGTTCATCCGATCTTATCAGATGGGACAAGCGCGAAAATTTCCCCGATACCAGATCTTACCATTTTCATTTAATCAGTACAGTTGTCATTTGAAAATACAATCCAAATACACTACAACACATTACACCACTTCCGAATTTTTATTCTGTTGTACGAGAATTTTCAGGACGTTAGTAACCTCTTCATTTTATATATGAGATGAGCATTCAAAAAAAACAAAAAAAAACAGACGATCATTCGTCTGATAATCTCATCCTGTGTACCAGACATTACACATGTTCTGGATCAGTGATTCAGAAGGTATCGCAACCAAACCATCAGCCTAATGCCGTGTACACACGAGCGGAATGTCCAACAGAAAAAGTCCGACGGGAGCTTTTCATCGTATGTTCCGATCTCATGTATGCCCCATCAGACTTTTTACGTCGAAAATTCTGATGGACCTAGAAAGAGAACATGTTCTAAATTTTTCCGATGGAACTAATTACTATTGGGAAACCCGCTCGTCTGTATGCTGTTCCGAAGTACCAAAAACGACGCATGCTCTGAAGCGAGTACGAGACGGAAGCTATTGGCTACTGGCTATTGAACTTCTGTTTACTAGTCCTGTCATACGTGTTGTATGTCACCACGTTCTGGACGGTCGGAATTTGGTGTGACCGTGTGTATGCAAGACAGCTTGAGCGGAATTCCGTCGGAAAAACCTTCAGTTTATCTTCTTCTCTTCATCTTCTTCTCTTCAGCCGCTCCGCATCCATGATGGCATGGAGGGAGGCTCCTGCTGTGTGATGCTTCTCCTCTTCTGACGGTTCTTAAAAACGGGGGGGTGGGGCCACCCGGTGACGCCACAGGGAAGTCCCGTCAAGTCACCGTGCGTCAGAGGGGGGCGGGGTCACTGGGTGCCCCGCCCCTCCCATTATTCAAGAACCGTCAGAAGAGGAGAAGCGTCACACAGCGGGAGCCTCCCTCCATGCCATCATGGATGCGGAGCGGCTGAAGAGAAGAAGATGAAGAGAAGAAGATAAACTGAAGGTTTTTCCGACGGAATTCCGCTCAAGCTGTCTTGCATACACACGGTCACACCAAATTCCGACCGTCCAGAACGTGGTGACATACAACACGTATGACAGGACTAGTAAACAGAAGTTCAATAGCCAGTAGCCAATAGCTTCCGTCTCGTACTCGCTTCAGAGCATGCGTGAAGAGAAGAGCGGGAGCCTCCCTCCATGCCATCATGG
The DNA here is from genome assembly GCF_042186555.1 of Aquarana catesbeiana. Taxonomy (NCBI): domain Eukaryota; kingdom Metazoa; phylum Chordata; class Amphibia; order Anura; family Ranidae; genus Aquarana; species Aquarana catesbeiana. The sequence continues at coordinate 542,913,315 of NC_133327.1, forward strand.
ATGCGGAGCGGCCCGGAGAAGAAGGGAAGAAGACGCCGATGCCGCGGAGGTCATCCTGTGTACCAGACATTACACATGTTCTGGATCAGTGATTCAGAAGGTATCGCAACCAAATCATCAGCCTATCAATTGGGCGTCTTTTCATATATGCCCTAACATATGTTATGAGGGTTTAGCACAGTTTTTTTCTTTGTTTTTAAACCATCAGCCTAATGCAGTGTACACACGAGCGGAATGTCCGACAGAAAAAGTCCGACGGCAGCTTTTCATCATATCTTCTGATCCCGTGTATGCCCCATCTGACTTTTTACGTCGAAAATTCTGATGGACCTAGAAAGAGAACACGTTCTAAATTTTTCCGACGGAACTAATTACTATTGGGAAACCCGCTCGTCTGTATGCTGTGCCGAAGTACCAAAAACGACGCATGCTCTGAAGCGAGTACGAGACGGAAGCTATTGGCTACTGGCTATTGAACTTCTGTTTACTAGTCCTGTCGTACGTGTTGTATGTCACCATGTTCTGGATGGTCGGAATTTGGTGTGACCGTGTGTATGCAAGACAGCTTGAGCGGAATCCCGTCGGAAAAACCTTCAGTTTATTCCGACTGGAAAACTGGTCGTGCGTACAGGGGATAACAGTCAGGCAACTAGCATTTTCAGAAGGAGAGGTCTACACTACATATTTATCACATACCAGTTTTCTATTCATCTTCATGCACCATTCTGTTCTATGAAAAAGAAGTTTATAGATTTTCTTAAAACGAAGTCCCACATGTTTTTTTAGTTTATTAAAAGTCAGCAGCTACAAAAAGTGTAGTTTTAATAAACAGACACTTGCCTGTCCCACGGTCCAGCTCGCTCCTCTCCCCCTCTTCTCCGCCGGCGCCATCATAGCCACTGTGAGCACCCGGCCGTGACAGCTCTCGGCTTGACGGCCGGGCACGCACTGCACATGCGCAAGTCGCGCTGCGCTCTGCTAGTGGCCAGGCAATTTTCTGGGACCTGTCACGTGTCCCAGAAGATTGCACAGAGGGAGGGGCTGCCTAAAGGGAGAGGAGTCGCCTAGGCAGCCAAGAGCAAGAAGGAAGAAGTGGGACACTTCCCCCCCAAAAAAATGACATGCCAAATGTGGCACGTCAGGGGGCAAGGAGTGCTTAAAGCGGAAGTTCCACTTTTGGGTGGAACTCCGCTTTAAAATGTGGCTTCTTTAGATAAAGAATACTTTTTAATAAGGCTGCATTCACATCTGAGCATTTCGTTTTTGAGGCAGAAAGTTGTGCAATTTTACCACGATTTTGATGCATTTGTTGCCGCGAGTTTGTACAGGTCAAAAGGTCACCAATGTAAAAAGCAGAAAAACTAGTGGAATCTGCCTAAACGGAAGCTCATGTATTTTTTTTTTTGAGCTTCAGGCATTTTGCTTCAGGTGACAGAACGCTCAGATGTGCACAGGGGCCATTTAAATGAATGGAATTTTGCTTGTTGGGCGTTTTGGAACTTTTGAGATTAGCGTTTTACGAACTGAAAAAGCTCAGGTGTGAATGCAGCCTAACAGAGTACTGGCTGTCCAAATAGCAAAGTGAACACTAAAAAAAGCGAATGTTCACTGTCAAAGTGAAGAATAGTATTAGAATAGTGTGTTCACTTTAAAATACCAAATATGCAATGTACATTATAAAATAACAGGTTTTCTGTTCGCAAATAATTGGCTGATTAAAGTGAAAACAGCTTCATCTTATTCACTTTGGGATGTGAACAACTGCTACCTCTTTAATAAATCAGCTGCAATGTATTTAGCTAGGAGATCACCAAAAAATGATTACAATGTTTCTCTCAACAATCTTTCTCATCCTTTTTGTAAGTACAAGCTTTGCAGCATGTTTCTTAGAAAAACAATGTGACTTTTGGCACTATCTTTTCTTTTTCCTCCACCACTACCAAGGTATCTGAGCAGACAATTTGTCAGCTATTTGCTGAAACCTGAAATGTCTTATTGTAGCAGCATTTCAGCTATTAGTCTGCTTGGGAAGCAATTGGTAGGAATTTTAAAGGACATAAGTGATTCTTGTAATAAAGGTTTCTGTTCATGTACATAATAGGTTATGAACTATATGTGTAATCATGTGAAAAGATTACACAATGATTCACCATTTGAGTGTAGAAACCTTTATATGTTATGTGTAATATACAAAGTGAAAAATGTATAAGCACAAACCGCACAAATCTAAAGAGAAACAAGCCACATGCTGAAGGTAATTCTTTGATTTTTTTTCTAAAATCATAATTTTTTCCCCAATTACCAACAAACTAGCGCAAAATGGTATAAGCTCACAACCACGTCCTTTGAGTTTCTAATATAGTAGATATAGTAGAGTAGATGTAAACCCTATCGGCCCATTGACATCTGTCTGCTCTGGTGCGTTGCAATAACGTATGCATGTTATATTGTGCATGACCATGAGTTGCATGAAAGTGGTTGTAAAGTCAGTGCTCTCAATTACTGCCAGTCCCTCTGCTATAACAAACTATGCTACACAGTGTATGTGTTTTTTTTTTTAACTCTGCAGCTAAATACCTTTTTTTACATCGCCAATGTGCGGTCATGTGTTTGCCCGCCGCTCTCCTCCCCCGATCTAAAGACTACAGTGGGAGGGGCTGAGATTCCCCTCTGATGTCAACCAAGCGGTCACATGACCGCACATCAGTGATGTGAAATAAGGTATTTAGCTGCAGAATTGTAAAAAAGCACATACATTATGTAGTATATCTTGTTATAACAGAGGGGCTGGCAGTAATTGTGATCACTAACTTTACTGCCACATGGAATAGCGGCAGGAGGGGAGGTGTGGGTTCGATCGGCTCACACACTAGGAACAGGCAGGGGTGAAGTTTTAGCATGGGGGGCGCCAGACCCCGCTCTTCCTTTTTGACCCCCCACTTCTCATAAGCCCCACCCTTTATATAGGTCAGCATTACAGATGGGGTATATAGGTCAGCATTAAACATAGGGTATATATCAGCATTACAGATAGGGTATATAGGTCAGCATTGGGTATATAGATCAGCATTACAGATCAGGGTATATAGGTCAGCATTGGGTATATAGATTACCATTACAGATAGCGTATCTAGGTCAGCATTGGGTATATTGATCAGCATTACAGATCAGGGTATATAGACCAGCATTATAGATCAGGGTATATAGGTCAGCAGTGGGTAAATAGATCAGCATTACAGATCAGGGTATATAGGTCAGAATTGAGTATATAGCACTGAGCTCATGGCTCGCAGGACTGACAGCACTCCTCTGCCCACCCCCCGCCCGCAGGACTGACAGCACCCACCCCGCTCGCGGGACCAACAGCACTGCTTCGAGCACCCAGAACGCCCCCACCCTGCTCACGCCAAGCGGGGGGGGGCTCGCGGGACTGACAGCACTGCACCAAGCCCCCCCCTTCTCCCGTGGGAGGTCTGGCACTTACCGGGCTGTGTCTTCTCCCCCTGCTGTGTCTCCTCCAGTGAGGGCAGCAGCGGCGGCGGAAAAGTCCGCTCCTCATGCTTCCTCCACTCTGTGTCTCCTCTTCTGCCATAGCGCTGGGCATCCAATAGGATTGCCCAGGGCTTTGGCCAATCGGGACACAGGTCTCACTGACCTGCCTCCTGATTGCCGGGGAGGCACTGTAGTGTTAAAATAGGGAAAATGAATTCGCTATGGGCACACAATTGGGTGGGATTGGGGCGCACTCTCTGTGCTCCGAGCCCACCCTTTTTTGAAGCCTATTAGAGCCTTAGGCTCTAATCAGGTACTTAAAAAAAATAGCACCCCCTCTCACCCCCGCCATTTAGAGTCTATGCATCCGGCGCCTTGAAAAGGGGCCGCCACTGATCAGCAGCCATGATTACCATGGTCAGCACACCTAGAGGGACACAGGAACAGGCAGGATCAACCAGGTAGTTTGCAGCGTAGAAAGGGACAAATGACACCGCACAAGCACTATTCGGTTTTACATGCTTTTTTTTTTTAGGGTTACAACCTCTTTAAGGCTCCCTATTCATTTTGAATGGGCTGCTAATGAATCAGTACAGACAGAAAAACATACCACCAATATTTTTTTTCGTATAACACATGACAATGCATGGGCTGGCATCACCAGGAGTTGAGGTGTGTTGCACAGTTGCATTGCGATACAATTTAAAATTAACGTCAAGGCAAAGCAACACAGCAAAACACCAACACACATTGGTGGACTGCATTGGTGCAATGTGGAGCTACTTATTACTGCAAAGCAAAGGTGTGGCCCACAAAGGTTCGGCCCTAACTGGATAACATCAACTCCTGTAGACTCCTTGCAACCCCTTCCTATCTACAAATATGTATTGCAGTGATGGCTGCATAGTATTTCTCTTGGTGGGTTCCCTAATGGGGACTACAGTGGGCCATGCATACCTAAAGCTTTAATTTAGGTATGCATATTTATGCATTGTTACATTGGTCCAGCTTGAATAGATGTATGTATGCAAATATCACACTTGGAAGATACCCGTGGAAACTAAAAATCATTGTAGTAGGCACCCCTACTACAGTGATTGCTGCTAACTTTTGGGTCTTCTGCCGCGGCTGTAGACCAAGCGGTCTTCTGCCAAGCGGCTGCCCTGCTAATTAGTAAAGGAAGTTGCTCACTCAGCACAGGCCCATTCAGAGAACTGTTCTCATTTTCTCAATGAAAGCAAAGTGTTTGCTGATTGGATGTGGTGGAGATTGTTATGTCAAAACCCTGCCTCTCCTCCACATCCAATCAGAGAGTGCTTTGTATTCATTGAGAAAATGCAAAGTGTTCTGAGTGGCACCTGTGCTGAACAGGTGACTTTCTTTGTCTACTAAAAAGCAGGGCAGCCACTTGGCACAGAACCCAGAAGCTAGTGGGAATCACTATAGTAGAGGTGCCTACTACAGTGATTTTCAGCTTCCACAGGGATCTTACAGATATGACACATGCATACTTATCACTGATCCAAGCTGGACCAATGTAACTAAGCAAAAATATGCATACCCGGAATTCAGCTTTAATGATATGTTGAACCAGCCACTTGTAGTCTTCACTAACCCATGTGAAAAAGTGACAGGAACACAACTGGGTAATAGAGCACCATAAAGAAAACAAAGCAAACACTAGACCGTCCCATTGTGCAAAATTTAAAAAAGTATTGACCTGTACATTAATTTTATATCATTAAGTGTGAAAGGAAAAAGTAAACAATACCTGCTCAGTTTCAACAAAGTTAGAAACATGTCCGTCATCATCTACTCCACGGATGTGGAACCTGGCACCAGCACGTACACTGCTGATACGGGAGATAAGGCAAACTTTGGCTTTCCGATGGGAGGCATAGACAGTACGGATTTCTACCCCACCACAGATGACCTTCAACAACCAGTCAGAGCAGCTGACCTGATAGTGTTTTAAAGGCACGTGCAACAATCTGTTCCTGCAAACACAAATAAATGCATTAGCTGCATTAGATCACAAGCTTCACAAGAGAAGAAGAAGGTAAATAGTAATTGCTCTGTGTTCCATTTTCACTCTGGCCGGCATTTAATTACACCCTTTAGCTGGAAGCTAGATGTTGAATTTCAAAAGTGCTAATGTGTAAAATTAGAAACACAATGTTATGAATGTTTAAAAAAGCAGAATAAAATAATTACAAATTTCATGGTTTTACCTGGGCTTACCCACTTGCTCTATCTTTCCTATTAACGCACCCACAAGGTCTCAGTGGCAGTGTCCACATAGCCCTTTGCTCAACCACTTTTATAATTTATCTTGCCTGTGCCCTCCTGCCACTTTTCCCTTCACCACAGCTGGCACTAAAATCGGTAATATCAGCATTCTGGGAGATCAGGGACATCATTGCCTTTGGTCATATGAAAGTGCTCAGATCCACCAACTGGCTACTAGGTCTGAGAATTATGAAACAGGTCACATGCTCCCTCATATCTCGGTAGCGCTGGGTAGTGTCACTGGCTGCAACAGAAAAGTGGCTGAGTAGTGTCCCTGGCTGTAATAGATGAAGGGATGACAAGAGAGTGCAGTCAAGGTGAGTATAAGTGGATCAGCCTTGGCTAAGACAATGTCATTTTGTCCTGCATGACCAAGGTGACATTGAGGGGGATTTACTAAAACTGGTATATAAAGAATCTGGTGGCTGTGCATAGTAGCCAATCAGACTCTAGGCTTTATTGTCAAAGCTTAATTGAACAATCTGAAGTCAGAAGCTGACTGGTTACTGCCCACAGATGCACCTGATTCAGTGTGCAACAATTTTAGTAAATCACCCCCATTGTCTCTTTAAGAAACACACTCCTTCCATTACCATCTCACCCTATGGAGCAGACAGGATATTACTGTCCAAGTTTGAACACACACTTTATAATTTAAAAAGCGTATGCCTGGGGAAAAAAAAAAACATTTGGTCATCTCTACAGTACAAATACATACTATTTTTTTCTCATTTTTATTCCTCTTAAAACTGTGCTATTTTTTTCTGTTTTTTTTTTAGACCTGGAGCAAGTGTGCAATATAGAGAAGTCAGAAATGTAACATATAGACATGTGAAAAAGTAAGTGCACCCTAATGGTAATTGCATTTTCAACATATTTGAACACGCAAACATTAGAACCTTATTCAAACACGATCTACAAATAAAGGTGATATGCTTTAAAAATCCTTTTTATTCATGTATTCAACATAAATATCAGTAGATGAAAAAGGGCACTGTGGAAAAAGAAGGTGGGGGTTAATTTACTAAAGGCAAATTGACGGTTCACTTTTGAAAGTGCAGTTGCACTCTGTAAGAGCAGTTGCTCCAGAGCTTAGTAAATGAGGGAGAGCTCTGCTGACTTTTAACTTATTTACTAAGCTCTGGACCAACTGCACTTTCAAAAGTGCACAGCTTATTTGCCTTTAGTAAATCAACCCCTTAGCTTCAGAATATGGTATTGCCTCCTCTAGCAGAAATGGCTACTTTTATACGTACAGCACAGGTGCCCTCCAGTCTCTGACATGGACTCTGCGTAATTTTTTATCGCTCTTCAAGACTGCAAATGTCTGTGTGTGGGTTTCCTTGCATGAACTACCCATTTCAAATCCCCCCCCACAGCATTTCAATAATTTAACCATAATCCTCCTTTTTGTAGATTTGATTTTGATCTTAAGGTCATTATCATGTTAAAACACCCATTTTTGCGTTCAACTTAAACTTTCAAAAAAGCCTCTCATAGCATCTGATATGATGTAGAATCCATAGTTGTCTTGATGACTGCAGGCTGCCAAGGCCCAGCAGAAGCAAAGCAACCCCAAGCCATAACATTTCCACCACCATGTTTCAAAACTAGTATGAGGTTCTTCTTCTAAAATGCTGTCTTTGGTTTGTGCCACACATGTCTACTGCTGCTGTGGCCAAACTACCTTTGATTCATCAGCTCACAGTGCATTGTTCCAGAAGGCTTGGTCTCTGCCTTTATATCTGAAGGCAGACTGTACTGTAGTCTTGCTCCAATGTTTATTTTGGACAGCAAAGGCTGTTCCTAGCACACCTCCTATGCAGGTCCTTCGGATTATAGAATTGTAGAGGCATACACTTACGTTAACACCAACTTTTAAAAGTGTTACCTGCAGATCCTTCAAAGAAATGTTGGGGTTCTTGGATTAAAAGTCAACTCTGGGCTTATTTTGCTTGGCTGGCCAGTCCTGGACAAATTAGCAGTTGTTTGAAGGCTACTCCACTTGAAGGTTATTTTCTTTACAGTGGAATTATTAATTTCAAATAATTTGGCGATCACTGCCAGAGCACTGCACCCCGAGACCACCCATTTGTGTGCCAATAGCGAATATTAATTCACTATTGTCTTCCTGCTTTTCCTCCCGGCCAATCATAAGACCCAACTGGCTGAGAGGAGAAGCGACTGTATTGGCCAGGAGGCATAGAAGAGAAGAAGCTGCCCGCAACCTAAATGGGGTAAGTGTGGGGCTGATGGGTAGGCGGGCGAGCGACGGGGGGGTTTGTTCGCCGATCGACGGGGGGGATGGGCGTTCGACTGACCAACCGGAGATGGTTGGTTTGCTCCCCCCCCCAAAAAAAATAGCAGCAGCCGACATTTTTCATAGGCATCCATAACAATCTTTCTGAGGGCCTTAGAGAGCTCTATTAATCTTGCCATGATGCATTCATGCACACCAAAGAGGTCACGTGACCCTAAATTTAAGATTTAAAAAAAAAGTTCCCTTAGCATACTCCCTTCGGAAGTTCTAATCATTGTCATGTCATGTAATATCTAAAGCCCGCTGTCAGCTTCTATCACACAGCTGGTCCAGGCTGGGGAAAGATCGCAACCATAGTCATAGACCATGGTCGGGATCCACCCAGAAGCCTGGATCGGCACTTGGTTCAGCCTCTCATTGACCTGCTGAGAGCCTAAGCCTGCCGCTCCCGCCCCCTCCACACCCCAGCGCTCCAGTTAGTGCGTGGATAAGGGGGGACAGAGCAGACAGCGGTGACTGATAGTCATCAGCTCTCTGCTCAAGAAGCACTAATAACTGAGCGATCAGCAGTCTTTGATTGCTCGGTTCTCAGACTCAGAGTCGGCAGGGGACAGTTGCAGCATCGGTTCGATGAGGTATGATTTAAAAAAAAAAAAAAAACACAGACTCCACTTTTAATTTTTCCACATAGCAAATCTTGAATCATTTGTCATTTGGACCAGGAGAATTAATACATCACGTCATTTGTTTAAGTACGTTACCTTTATCTGTAGGCGCTGTTTAAAAGAAGGTCTAATGTTTGCCTGTTCAAATATGTTGAACAAGGTCGACAATTTCCATGGAGTATATTTACTTTATATTTACTTATTTACTTTATTACATGACTGTGTGGGTTTATTCTGGGCCAGTGACTTAAATGGTGTCAGTCTGTAGTCATTGAGTTTCGCAACAGGGTCAACATATCAAGCATACAACTAGGAGTTTAGGAAGTGCATGTGCATGATGTTGCAGTCACCTGGACAGACAGGGTTTTTCACTAACATACTAACAGATCAAAAAGTTTAAAGTGGAACTATACTCACCTTCAGTCCACTGATGTGGTGTCCTGGAGCCCCACAACAGTTCCTGATATCTTTGAGCAGCTGGCTTCTGGGTATTGATCACCAGCTGCTTTCATTTGCCGGGCCGACATGACGTCACTCCCACACATGTGCCGTAGTTCAGTCAGCTTCGGCATTGACAAATTTCTATGGTGAGCTCACTGTACAGGGGCAGACAAGCAAGTAGGTAACTTTAATACAGAAGAGACAAAGTATGTTTCTTCTGCATTATAAAACTTGCTTGTTCGCCCATTTCTTATGTAAAGTTCCACTTTAAGAAGACAGCTTGCACCACAAACTCTTCAATTAGCTCTGATTGTTGGCTCATCAATTAGTGTGATGGCTCATGTCAGAGCCAAAGTGTTTCATGAATAGGAAGAAGAAGACTAATTTTACAAATAATGTTTCTCCTGAAGAGAATTTGTGCAGTAATTACAGACGGAGATTGACAACCATTAGTAATTTGAGATTATCCTCATTTTAATAAACTGACAACACTACATTATGTGCACTGGAATAAGAAGTTTATCTTACGCTATTAAGTATTTAAGAATCATCATCTTTGTGGTTAAGCCAAATCATTTTTTTTTTTTTGCATAAAACCGTAGTACTCAAAGTTTTCAAGGATGCATAATAAATCCCCCTTAGAAATTAAAAAACTGTACATTCACCGGCTTTATGTTTTAAGCCAATAATAAATGAAAAATACTCAATGGGAGAAAGTGAAGGAACATATTTGTAATCTCTTTTTCCCTTCCGTTCAAACAAAGTCTCACTAAATGCATGATGGATCTGATGGTATCTGTTTACACACACCAACACAAGTGAAACCAAACTAGGAAAGAGATACGTGATTAGTCATTAATGAGTAACATCCAGATTTACTTACAGTACACCTTTTCAAATGTGTAGCAGTGTGTTTCCATCCATGTATTCAATATTTTATGCCACTTTCTTAAGCTTAAAGTCTGTGCACTGGAAAGGGGTTGTAAAGTCTCGTTTTTTTCTTCTTTAAAATAACAAACAAGTCATACTTACCTCCTCTGTGCAAGGGTTTTGCACAGAGTGGCCCCAATCCTCCTCTTCTGGGGTCCCCCAGCAGCGCTCATGGCTCCTCCCTGCATTGAGTGCCCAGATGGAGAAGCTCTTTCCCGGGGGGGGGGGCACTTGTGCGGGCGCGCTCCCGAGCCCTGCTGCTGCGTCCGTAGACACAGACAGCAAGACTCGGCCCTGCCCCCGGCTCTTGCATCATTGGATTTGATGACAGCAGTGGGAGCCAATGGCTGAGCTGCTATCAATCTATCCAATCAGGAAAATAAAACATGGAAGGCGGAGTTTGCTTTAAAAATTAAAATAAATAGCGTTTTTAGTTTGTGGTGCTCAGATGCAGTATAGTTCTGCTTTAAGGATGTTTGCTTACATATACGTATCAATAAACAAATTAGCTTAAAGGAAATCTTTTGTGTTTTGATACTTCAAAAACCTTTAAAAAAATGTTTAAATCATATTTGCACATTGACAAGGAACGTCTGGCCTTCAAAAAGACAAATGGATCCTCTGATAGGCCCGGATCCTCTGTTCGGCCCCAATCCAGTACAAGGAGTGACACTCCCGCGCTAACCAATAACAAATATGTGTGATGATATTTCACAACCAAATTAAATACATGTGAATACAAGAATAAAAATAAAAAATCATGTGAATATACAAAAAAATATAAAATAAAATTAGTGGAAGCAAACAAACTTGTGTTCCCACAATGCTCAAAACATTGATACAGTCATGGATAATGCTGCGCCAACTAGAAATCAATCCTTCTCATGTGAAAATTACTATGTATTCAAAATGTCTAATATAATTATTGCAATAGCATAAATAAAGTGAGTTAAAAAAAAAAAAAACAAACAAAAAAAAACAACAGTCTCTGGTGTTTTCTTAATTACTAATAAGTGTCTTAGATTATCCAATTCCCACCACGTGTACTAGAGTATATATCAATTAATCAAACTGCTCAGTGACTCCCTATACTGTTGTATCAATGCGCTCACCTCCAGCTGTGGACCTGCACACAATCAGGTAAAAATGCACCTTCCCCACCAGGGGATCAATCCTACTGGTTGGGCGGAGCTGGGTGACGTGGTTACCGATAGTAATGCGGGAGCGCTGTTTTAAGTGCAATTTTTAATATAATAAATTCAATTATTACATACTACACCATGAGGGGTCCCTATGTATTATGAGCTTGATTGCAGAGTGCATGTCCGAGTTCTTACAGAGGCCACATACCCATTTTTCCTAATGTTCCATACATCATCACTGATAGGATCTTAAGGAAGAATACTACCAGTAACATCACCGAAGTGGAGGTTGGCTTGATCCCCTGATGGGGAAGGCAAATGTTTTAGTTGATGCAGCATTATCTACGTATTATTATTCTGACTAACCTGTATAAGAAAGATCTGTATACTTACCTATTTTTAGACCACTCTGTTTCAGTCACATGATCTCTCCTATGACAGCCAGCACCGGCTGCAGAGAAGAGATAGCTCGGCTGATAAAGCTTGGGAGCGGTGACGTCACCCATAGACTCTTATGGCCCATTCGTTGTTGGCGTGCCTTCCTCTCCCCTGCAGCTGCTGCTGGCTGGCACAGGAAGCCTGATCACGTGACCAGACCGGAGTGACCTAAAAATAGGTAAGTGTACTGATCTTTCTTACATGGGTTAGTCATAATATGAGTAGTTAGGTTTTGCATGGAATTCTACTTTAAGTCCAGGGCTAGACTGGTCTTTTGCCTGGCACTACTTTCATAGGTCTAGCATGGACGTCATGCTTCTAAGCAATCTGTGTCAATCTTTGTAATGGATTATTGCATTGGATTACAGACAGAGTCAGCTATCCTGCGACTGAAAATCAAAAAATGTTTGTGATCAAAAACATTTTACATAAAACTGGCCCTAAATTTCTATATGGATTTAGAAGACACCACTGTGATTCAGAGCACCTACCCACAGTGAGACATGCCCACTTTTTCTACAGTATTCCGAGCCCGCTATTTGAAGGTGGACCTTTTCTCTCATTTCTCTGGTGAGCCCCTGCCTGACCATGTACATGGGGGCAAACTTTATACAATAAAACCTTGGATTGCGAGCATAATTTGTTCCGGAAACATGCACTTGTATATCAAATCGGCTTTCCCCATAAGATATAATGGAAACTCAGATTATTCATTCCACAACCATTTATTCACAGGTCTTTCAGTTTATAGTCCATATAAAAAGACTATAGCAATGTGACCAGGTTGTGTAACCATAAAATGTCCATCCATAAATGGAAGTCTCCACAAGGGGATTAGAAGCAAAATCCAGCAGGAGCCAAAGAGAAGAGAGGCACCTCTAAGTGTAGCAATATGGTTACATTTAATGAAGGTACAACATTTAGCAACTCACATGGTTGATGATTAAAACAGGCACATCTAAGTATGCAGGCACCCGGGGTAAAGCTGTCCACATAGACCATCCCCCGCACGCCATCTCTCACCGATGTTATTCTGCAATGATGACCGGGAAGACCACCCTGCAGTAGAGCGATCTGAAAGCGAGGCTTGAAGCGCTGGTGGAACAGGATGATGTCGATGGTGGTGCGGAGGACGGTCTATGTGGACAGCTTTACCCTGGATGCCTACACATTTAGATGTGCCTGTTTTAATCATCAACCATGTGAGTTGCTAAATGTTGTACCTTCATTAAATGTAACCATATTGCTACACTTAGAGGTCCCTCTCTTCTCTTTTTTACTCAGTTGTGACATGACGCTACTTGTATATCAATTCATCGCTTGTATATCAAGTCAAAATGTATTAAAAAATGTTGCTCGTCTTGCAAAATGCTCTCAAACCAAGTTACTCTCAAACCAAGGTTTTACTGTATGTTCCTTCTATATGTAGGCCCTTTTTACTTATACTTTTGACCTAATTTAGTGTGTTTCTTTTAAAAAAAAAAAAATTTAGAAAAATGTGTTTCCTAAAATGTGTTAATCATAATCACTGTCTGAAAGTGCTCTGTCACCTGAAGTATATAAATAGTTACCAGGCATGGGGATTGCAACAGTAGAAAAGCTTACTAAATTCTGGATACGTTCATCTATGTTGTACATGATCTCTTTTAACCACTTGCCGTCTGCCCCATAGCAGTTTTACTGCTACAGGGCGGCAGATGTGCGCCGGATCAAGTATATACACGTGATCCGGCTTCTCCCTTGTGGGAGGCGCACATACGCTCTACCGGTGGCTCGCTACCGCTGTGATCACTCGATGTCCACCGGTACCCGCCCGATCATCTAGCACAGAGGCAGAATGGCGGTCTGCCTATGTAAACAGGGCAGATCACCATTCTGACGGGAGGGAAGGCATGGATCCTGTGTTCCTGCACCATGACTTCCCCTAGTAAAAGCCCCACCCTCACTGTAGTAAAACACAGGCTAGGCACACAGATAACCCCTTTTGATCGCCCCTGATGTTAACCCCTTCCCAGCCAATGTTATTAGTACAGTGACAGTGCATATTTTTTGGCACTAATCACTGTATTCGTGTCACTAAAATAAACAAAAAATAAATAAATATATCCCATAGTTTGTAGATGCTATAACCAATCAATATACGCTTATTGGGATTTTCTTTACCAAAAATATGAGAATACTGAAAATGAATGAATGAAAAATATAAGAATACATATTGGCCTAAAGTGATGAGGAAATTAGATTTTTTTCAATTTTGTTTAGCAGAAAGCAAAAAATAATGTTTGTTTTTTTTTCAAAATTGTCTGTCTTTTTTTTGTTTATAGCGCAAATAGGTGATATAGCGCAGAGGTAATCAAATATCACCAAGAGGTTTATAGCACAGAGGTGATCAAATACCACCAAAAGAAAGCTCTATTTGTGGGAAAAAAAGGACATCAATTTTATTCGGGTACAGCGTTGAAAGACCGCGCAATTGTCAGTTAAAATAATGCAGTGCTGTATCGCAAAAAAATGGCCTGGTCATGAAGGGGGGTAAACCTTTCAGAGGTCAAGTGGTTAAAGTGTATGTAAGCGCTAACCAATGTGTAAATATCCCATGATCCAGCTGGAAATCTTTTGAGCTGATAACTTTCTGTGCTGCACTGACATCTCAAGCAGTGTTATCTTCCCTGCCTAGTTCACCTCCGTGAACTACAGAACACTTCCTCCTATGTGCTGGAGATGACAGGGGAATTGTAGTTCAAATCAAAAGCGAGCAGCCTAGAGAAAATGCTGCTCCTCCATAGATACAGTATAATGAGTGAGCATTGTCACTCTAGGATAGAAAGTGTGTTACTGGCAGGATCACCAGCTAAATATAAAAGGAAAAAAAAACAAAAAGGAATGCACCAATAGATCCATGAACTGGCAAGCTGTAATATGTTACGTTTTTGTTCTTGGGTTCAGATACACTTTAATATATTCCAAAGAAGTATATTGAGACCATAAGATATGATGCGCTTTTTGCGGTCTACCATTTCCTAGTATTGTTATAAACCTGTTACTGCAAGTTAGGTATTAGATTTCCACCAGGAAACACATACATTTTATCGATACACTTTGTTATTTGCTGAAATCCCAAAGTTGGGCTTCAAACCTAAAAAACAAAGTAGTACAGTGCCTGACCCCTCAACACTCCTGTGCTTTAAGCCACCATACATGGATCGAAAAGTCCACGCTGAACTGACCAAATTTTGCTCCATGTAGGGGGCAAGGTGATTGTACAGAGTCGATCTACAGATCAACTTCTGTAAAACCCTACTTTTGAATTTTTTCCGCTCGATCGGCTATAGCCGGCAGCGCTGATCAGTGTATTCTTATGGTGGAGAAGCTTCCCTGCTGTCATATTACAATAGCTGAGTGGGGAGGATTCCCCCATCCACATCGAGTGTGTGGATGAGGGAATCAAGTTGTTTTTTTTTTTCGTTTAACCCTCTGGTTGACTCACATATGTATGGGCTCCTTTACTACTGGCACATCCTTGTGGCCTTTAAAGCTAATAGTAAGGTGCATGAGGAGTAGGTCAAAGTCCAACACCAGTAATTTGGTTGGTAGTATACATTACAAAATACCCATTGTAGCCAGTGAGCTCAAACCAGGAAATACCTGAAAAGCACTGTAATTGGTGTCTACCTCCATGTACCACCACTTTAAAGGTAGGTGGCAGCAATATATTTCTGCTATGTTACATTGTTTGTAATGTTAAAAGGAAATTGCTGTTGGATTACTGCCTGCACCTTGGCATTTTACCAGCCATTATAAAACAGGAATTGTGACATATAAATCAGGATCTGGTGATCTTATAGGAAGTGTCATTCCAAAAGGCAGACAATAAGGTTTCTAGTAAATAGCACAATGCTTTGTTAAATCTGTGCTGTGTTGTAGCAGCCTAATGAAATACATTAACCGGTAAAATTTACTTTGTTTTTTACCTACTGCATGTAAAATACCATTGTTTCTTTTTTAGAGAAACAGATATACATCATAAGAAAAAAAATTTAATGTCTAAACTTTGAAGACATTTACTTACCATGAGAAAAGTGTTGAATGTCTAAAATTTGAATACATTTACTTAAAGCAATATTAAACCCAAAAGCAAAAATGCATTATATTACAGCTTACCAATTCTTACATGTGATGGCTGCATTCGTTTTCTTTTTTAAGCTTTCCTTTATTTTCACCTGGTGATCTTTCCAGTAAGTCTGTCTTTTTTTTTTTTTTACAGAATAAACGGTCCTACAGATTAGCAGTTAAGAGGCTTGAGATAAATCATTTACCACTGACATGAGTACTTTCAATGATCAGTTTTTATTTATTCATGCAAAACCTTTATCCCAATAGGAAAAAAAATGTTTTTCTGTAACTGCTTATTAGGTGTGAGCTGGAGTGTGGCTTCAGCTTGTAAGTAAAGCAGCTGCAAAACGGCTCACATATACATATTTTATCTGTGTATTTAGCTCTTTGCCTTGAGTTCTGCTTTAGGCTCGGTATACACTCCTGCATATTAGGATCCGATTTGTGAGACCCAAAGTCGCAAGACATGTGAAATGTCATGTATCTCTATGAGAACCATTCTAATTGACACTACTGAAGTCGCTGCAACTTTAGGAAAGGTTCCTGCACTACTTTGATGCGACTTTGATGCGGCTTCAGTGCCAGAGAATGTAAACGTCCTAACAAAGTCACATTAAAGTCATATAAAAGTCGGACTTCAAAGTCACACTGAAAATCATGTGACTTTGGAGTCGGCTAATGTGAACCGAGCCTTAATATTTGGGCATAAGCAGTTTCTTTATACAGTATGTACACAATAAACTTGGATGATGGACGCAAGGAAGAATTTAAATACCTATCTTAATATAATAGTTGATATAAAAAATACCTACCAGAAGAACCAGTTGCCAGGCTCGCAGCCACTCTCATCAGCTTGTTTCTGAGCCCGAACAGTAAGGTCAAAGTTGGATCCTGCATTTGGCCATGAGAAATAAAACATCCCTGAATTCAAAAACTTCCTTAGTGCTGTCACCCGTTCCTCCTCTTTGGGGTCTTCTTGAAGTGGGCAGAAGTCAATAGCTGTGATTTTGTAAACTTCAGCATCTAAAATTTTTCCCACAGTGGTGCATCCACTTACTAAGACAAGAAAGTGCAAATAAGAGTTCCCTAGGAGAAATACAAAGACAGAAGTATGTAAGTATATGCAAACATATAACCCCTTTTTCTATGGGCATGGAGAAACATGCAATCAATTTTTCTGAGGATGGTCATAGACCCATGGGTCTGAATGAGAAAAATCGATTGATTCCCCCATTCACACTAAACAGTGTGGATGGAAGAATCTCCTGCTGCTGGCTACTGTAATCCGACAGTTGGCATACCTGAACAGTCACTGTTTGCCAATGGCGTTTTTACCTGGCTACTCTGATTTTCAGATTGAAAGATGTAAAGTATAAAGGTGCCAACAAGGCCACTCATGGCTTGAATTTCATCTAGCTCATCAGCAGCTGGCAAAAATTCTCTGTGTATCACCAGGTTAAAGTGGTATTAAACCTGTTTAACATTTTTTATCCAGGCCTCCTGCAGCTTTATACCATAATGCAGTAGACCAACACTGTATACTAACACTGCATACTAGCACATTATAACAGACTTACCTGTCAAAGGAAGACCTCCAGCGCTGTGCTGTCACTGCTCCAGTACTTCCATCTTCACCCAGTCTTCCTTCCGAGTTGATTCCAAGTGGCCGCTTGAATGGCTGGACCAAAATGACATCACTCTCACTTATGCACACTGGAGTCAAATCACCACGGCACAGAGTGCATGTCGTAATGGACGCTGAGCTTTGCTTGCATGGCTCAGCGTACATTACTGCTGACAGGCAGGAGGAAGCATTGACAGGTAGGGTTTTTTTATGGCGGAAGAGACCCTGATGGTCCCTTCTGCCATAAAAATCCTACCTGTCAGCATATTGTTTGAATTTCAAGTTTAATACTACTTTAATCCATCATGCTGCTCAGAAGAAGTCATAGAAGTCATGGAGACCATGAGATATTTACATCGGCTCTAGAAGAAGAGAGCAGCAGTGATTGGCCTTTATTATAGGAAGCCGACTACTGGACTATTGCACAGATCTGGTAGAAATACACAAAACACACAGAGTCAAGTAAGATTACACATGACTCTTTTATTTGGATAATATTTGCTTAATAGGAAAATCAGATTTAGACAAAAGACTACCCTCTTTGTGTCCTGATGACTTGAATTAGAATATATGGTCAGTAGGTGGAAATAAAATATATAAATATATATATATATATATATATATATATATATATATATATATATATATATATATATATATATATATTAAATAAACTAAACCCTGCAATTATTCCTACTTGTTGGAAGTGTCACAAAGACACTAGAAAAACATACAAATAGAAGGCAATTTGCCCTTTTTTGTCCCCACTGCATTTTCATCATTATGAAATCTTGCGTGAAATTATCGCCAGAACTACTTATGCTAAATACTAAATCACGATATAGTACAGATTGCCCAACATCCAAAGACTTCTTTTTGACATGTTAATTTAAACCACACTTTCACATGTGCAAGACCTACTGCCCAACCCATCATCCTATATCTTCTACATATATTATATTGTTTTTAATTTTATTTTCACTTTTTATGGCTTCCACAAAAGATAGCATTGCTTTAAACCCCACTATTCCATCCCAGTCAAGGGTGGGACAAGGCCAGGCCAATGTTCTTGCAAAAGAGGTCACACACCAAAGACATCACCTTATTAAAACACTTGGGGTGATATACTAAAGGAAAATATACTGTGCACTTCAGAAGTGCAGTTGCTCCAGAGCTTAGTAAATGAGTGGGAGTTCTGCTGACTTCCATCATCCAATCATGTGCAAGCAAAAATGCTGTTTTTTTTCCTTGAAAGTGATTGGGTATTCTTTGCAAAATAAAACTTCACCTCATTCACTAAGCTCGGGAACAACTGCACTTGCACAGTATATTTGCCTTTAGTAAATCAACCCTATGAGTGCCAAGCAAGTTTGCGGAGCTTCCCCACCTGTAGTCACACATCTGGTGCCACTGTGCAAATCTGGCTCTTCCTAGCCCTTCCCCATTGACATCACACAGAATTCTCTGTTCCTGGTGGAATTCCACCTCCAGCACACACATTGGTCTTGCCCCGATATCCCTTATCCAGTATGCACGCCCCAGTTACTCTTCAGTATACATCCCCACCACACACTTTGCATACTGAACACCGTCCACACTGAGCTCATACACCCAGGGCTTGATATACTATATGCCAATAGGCAATAGGCTGATCATTTTGCAATGGAATTTTCACTTGACAAGGGAATAATTTTACGTTCGCTTAGTGAATGTGGTAAAATTTTACTTTGCAAAGAAAACTCAATCACATGCAAAAAATATAATATAATCTCTCTCTGATTTTTTATATATATATATATATATATATAGATATATATATATAGATATATATATATCTATATATACATATATACAGAGAGAGAGAGAGAGAGAGAGAGAGAGAGAGAGAGAGAGAGAGAGAGAGAGAGAGAGAGAGAGAGAGAGAGAGAGAGAGAGAGAGAGAGATACATATATACACACAGTGGGGACGGAAAGTATTCAGACCCCCTTAAATTTTTCATGTACATACAGCACCCCATATTGACAGAAAAACACAGAATTGTTGACATTTTTGCAGATTTATTAAAAAAGAAAAACTGAAATATCACATGGTCCTAAGTATTCAGACCCTTTGCTGTGACACTCATATATTTAACTCAGGTGCTGTCCGTTTCTTCTGATCATCCTTGAGATGGTTCTACACCTTCATTTGAGTCCAGCTGTGATTGATTATACTGAATGGACTTGATTAGGAAAGCCACACACCTGTCTGAGCTGTAAGGTCTTATACACAGTGCATGCCAGAGCAAATGAGAATCATGAGGTCAAAGGAACTGCCCGAAGAGCTCAGAGACAGAATTGTGGCAAGACACAGATCTGGCCAAGGTTACAAAAAAATTTCTGCTGCACTTAAGGTTCCTAAGAGCACAGTGGTGTTGCTGAGCTCACCGGTGCATTCTTTTTTTTAAGGATGTTCCAAACAGTTGTTTTGGCCACACCTAATGTTTTTGCTATCTCTCTGATGGGTTTGTTTTGTTTTTCAGCCTAATGATGGCTTGCTTCACTGATAGTGACAGCTCTTTGGATCTCATATTGAGAGTTGACAGCAACAGATTCCAAATGCAAATAGCACACTTGAAATTAACTGTGGACCTTTTATCTGCTCCTTGTAAATGGGATAATGAGGGAATAACACACACCTGGCCATGGAACAGCTGAGCAGCCAATTGTCCCATTACTTTTGGTCCCTTAAAAAGTGGGAGGCACATATACAAACTGTTCCTACACCATAGGAATTCCTACATCGTTCACCTGATTTGGACGTAAATACCCTCAAATTAAAACTGAAAGTCTGCAGTTAAAGCACATCTTGTTTGTTTCATTTCAAATCCATTGTGGTGGTGTATAGAGCCAAAAAGATTAGAATTGTGTCGATGTCCCAATATTTATGGACCTGACTGTACGCATACAGTTGTGCTCATAAGTTTACATACCCTGGCAGAATTTATGATTTCTTGGCCATTTTTCAGAGAATATGAATGACACCACAAAAACATTTCTTTCACTCACGGTTATGGTTTGGCCAAAGCCATTTATTATTAATCAACTGTGTTTACTCTTTTTAAATCATAATGGCAACAGAAACTACCCAAATGACCCTGATCAAAACTTTACATACCCTAGTGATTTTGGCCTGATAACATGCACGTCCTGATATAAAAAGATATCCAAGGAATTGAGAATGCCAATCAGCAGTGTTCAAACTCTAATCAAGAAGTGAAAAATTAGGGATTCTGTTGAAACCAAATCACGGTCAGGTAGACTAACTAATATTTCAGCCACAACTGTGGGTTAATGATCTAAACATCAGTGGGGCAACCTGGTAGACACCATTGAAATTAATTAATTTTTTGGTTTGCAGGACCCTGGTTTTAATTTTTTCCTTATATGATCTGAGGCCCTTTGTTCATTTTTATTTTTATTTGTAATATTCATTTATTTTTAATTTTGGGGCTATTCCCCTTTGTGTGTATTTTTAGCTCATCTAGATGTCTTAATCTGTTCCCCTCCTTTATATTAGGAGCGCCACATTTTTATATTAAGAACGCCATCTTTTTAAATGTACTTTTGTTAAACGAAAAGAATTTCTAAATTTAATGTTTAAAGAATTTTTGCCATTATTACATATGGGAGATTCGGCTTCATGCCCGTCTTCCATGGGCTATGCCTGGGGTTCCGGTCTGTGACTCACATCGAGGCTTGGTTTGCTCTGGCTCTATTTAATACGCGATACGTCAGCGCGTTGCCCGTTCCCCCGACGATGTCATTGTATTGACGAAACGTGCGTCAGGAGGAGTTGACGTGCTGACGTCACCGCGTACCAGTGTTTCCAGTGGACGTGTGTCCATGCACAGCCGGCCGGCCATTTACTGCTATTTTGTTTTTAACCACATTGTAAGTGTTATTTTTTATTTCTTTATTAAACCTTTTTATAGTATAGTATAACGCTATGGTGAGCGTTTCTTTTCTAAGTCCTGTATGACCGCCTGTTGGAGGTCCTCGGCTTAGGAGCGCCTGTTGAGTTACCCATAGTATCCGGTGGAGCGTTGATCCCCCTGAGACACCTGCTTTGTCTCTAGGACACCAGCCCGGGATTAGAGTTACCTGTTTACCTTGGGATAAAGGCCCTGACCGGGTGCGAGGTCACAAGCTCCATTTGCTTGCTATTTGGCAAGCTTGCATTTCTTATGGTGGTCACTTTTTTGATGCGGTGGTGGATTTGTCACAAAATTAGCATTTTATTCATTTTATCCTTTTTCTGAACACTTGATTTATTAATTTGAATTGATATCACGAAGGGGAAATCAATTTATATCCTCCCATCTAAGGACTCTTTATTTACATGATTCACTTTCATGATGATTCGCTTTTATGATTATTCATTTAATTTTTATGTGTATATTCTTTATATATAATCAATTTATGTATTTAATTTTTAAATTTTTAGCAGTTGGTTTGATTTATTGATTTTATCACTAGTTTTCATTATTGGTATATTTACTTATTAATTTTGTGTCAGTACACTTCCTTACTATTTTTTCATCATTCAGCACTAGTGATATTCATTTATCACTCATTCCTTATTCTTAGCGCTGCTACATTTCTCTTTCTTCAGCCACAACTGCCAGGAAAATTGTTCGGGATGCAAAGAAAAACCCACAAATAACTTCAGGTGAAATACAGGACTCTCTGAAAACATGTGGTGTGGCTGTTTCAAGATGCACAATAAGGAGGTACTTGAATAAAGATGGGCTGCATGGTGGAGTCGCCAGAAGAAAGCCATTACTATGCAAATGCCACAAAGTATCCCACTTACAATACGCCAAACAGAACAGAGACAAGCCTCAAACCTTCTAGCACAAAGTCATTTGGAGTGATGAGACCAAAATTGAGCTTTTTGGCCACAACCATAAACGCTTCATTTGGAGAGGAGTCAACAAGGCCTATAATGAAAGGTACACCTACTGTGAAACACGGAGGTGGATTGCTGATGTTTTGGGGGATGTGTGGGCTACAAAGGCACAGGAAATTTGATCAAAATTGATGGCAAGATGAATGCAATGTGTTATCAAAAAACACTGGAGGAACATTTGCATTCATCAGCCAGGAAGCTGCGCATGGGACGTACTTGGTCATTTCAACATGACAATGATCCAAAACACAAGGCCAATTTGATCTGTCATTGGCTACAGCAGAATAAAGTGAAGGTTCTGGAGTGGCCATCTCAGTCTCCTGACCTCAATATCATTGAGCCACTCTGGGGAGTTCTCAAATGTGCAGTTCATGCAGGACAGCCCAAGAATTTACAGGAACGGGAAGCTTTTTGCCAAGAGGAATGGGCAGCTTTACCATCTGAATAGATAAAGAGCCTCATCCACAAATACCACAAAAGACTTAAAGCTGTCATTGATGTTAAAGGGGGCAAAACACGGTATTAAGAACTGGGGTATGTAAACTTTTGATCAGGGTCATTTGGGTAGTTTCTGTTGTGATTATGATTTAAAGCGGGGGTCCACCTATCTATCGTTTTTTTTTTTTTTTTTTTTGAGTTCATTCACAAACTTTTCTTCTCAGCATTACATACTCACATATTGTATGTAATATATCCGCCTGTGTCAGATTTTGTCGGAAAGAATAATTTATATTATTCACTGCAGGCGGTTTCCATCTTCATTGTGGGCATTTGAAGCCCACAAGCATTTATTTCCTGGATATGGTGAATGCTGTGCTCCCAGCATTCACCGCTCGTTCCCGCACATGCTCAGTGGCATCCTGGGAAGCCTGAGACTAGCTCCCAGGAGTCTGAGAGAGGCTAGAAACACGCCCACTCCCATGGGAGGAGAACCAGGAAGTGCAAAGAAGAATAGAAAAATAAAAGGTAATTACGGCGATTTAAATTTTTTTAAACGGCATGTCAGCATCTAGGCAAGGAAGAGAATACATACAGATATTGTTCAAAATTTGGGTGGAACTCCGCTTTAAAAAGAGTAAACACAGTTGACTGATAATAAATGGCTTCAGCCAAACACTAACATGAGTGATAGAAACGTTTGCGTTATGATTCATATTCTCTGAAAAATGGCCAAGAAATCACAAATTCTGCCAGGGTATGTAAACATATATATATATATGATTTTTTTATATAATGTTTCTTATTGTGTAGTCCAGGATTGCGTTTGTGTGTTAGGGCACACATTGGTTTCTCATCTGTATCCTGCCCCCTAGTATTCACAGCAGCAGTAGGATGTCGCTCCAGTACATGCCCCACCCTCTTCTCTCCAGTGTCTACTGCCTGCAGTCATACCCTAGCTACTACTGCACATACTGCTCACTGTCATACCCTTCTTGTAATATCCTCAGCCTTCCCCATTCTGGAATCCCTTTGCTTTTTTCTTTTAATTTTGGTAATTATTTCTGGTAAAAGCTTCTTACTATTTTCTAACCCACTTAACATCCTCTCCATTAACAATTTTATACATGGATGTAAATTCTGGGATCTTCTTGTTCAACTACCAACTGTCAAAACAAATGCTTTGGTTGGATTTTGTGTTTATATGAATTACTAGTTCTAATGGTTTATTGCAGTCTTATGAAAGATGGTCTATGACCCACGAAAGATTGGTGTCACATTTGTGTCTAATCGAAGTAACTCTCTATCCAATAACTACAATTTCATATAAGTTTTAACATGTTGATGTCATTTTAAAAGTTTTTTTTAATTTTTTTTAAAGTGATTGTAAAGTCTCATTAAAAATAATATAACAGTCATGTTATACTTACCTCCTTTGTGCAGCTGGTTTTGCACAGGGCAGCCCAGATCCTCCTCTTCTCGGGTCCCTCTTTGCTGCTCCTGGTATTGAGTGCACCCACAGTTATCAGTATCCTATGGGGGCATTGGAGCCGAGTCACAGCTCTGCGTGCCCCTTCAGACACAAAGCCCCGACCCGACCCCTCTCTCCCCTGATTGGCTCACTGACTTTGATTGACAGCCGCGGGAGCCAATGGCGCTGCTGCTGTGTCTCAGCCAATCAAGAGGAGTGTCCCAGACGGCTAAGGCACTCATGAACATTGCTAGAGAGAGATGGGGTTCAGGTAAGTAATTAGGGGGTGCTGGGGGGGGGGCTGCTACATACAGAAGTTTTATCTTAATGCATAGAATCTGCCTTTACAACTCCTTTAATGAAAGCTGCAGATTTAAAACAAGGACTATCTTGTGATTCTGCCATGAAGGTCCTTATTCAGTCCTTATTCAGGTACTCCCTGTTATGAAATGAGAACTGTCTCTCCATTAAACGTCTATGTTGTCACCCCGTCACATAAGCCCTGGTGGAGACTACAAGCGGAAGTGCCAACACATTGCACAGGAAGCCAGTCTACAGCAATGATGTGCAGCCAACACTGAAGCAAGTGCATGTAGAATGGAAGTAGCTAAAAAAGGCTGGAAAAGGTTAGCAGTACTGATATGCAAAACAGTTGAAAACAGTATTTAACAGAAAAAAACACATGGCAAATTTTTATGATACATTGTGCTCTAGAAAAACTGTAATCTAGGTAAAATTTAAAGTAATTTAAAACCGAATACATTTGCTAGGTAGTTAAAAAATAAAGATCAATCTTTCATTTTCATTTATGTTAATGTAGACCTTACATTTTTGAGTTGCCACAAAATAATAAGACGGGAAAAAGTCATCCAATCTTCCTGATCAGTTGAATTACCTGTACAGACAGTACAGAGTACGATGAAAGATAAAACTTGACAAACCGGTTTATTAAAGCCTCTTGGAACGTACTGCATTTTCCTTAAGTCTCTAATGACATTTGTAAACCTAAACTCTTCAGTTGCAGTCATTATAAATGTACTTTTGTCAGATAAAACCTTAGAAATACCCTTTAACACTGAGTTAAAGGGCATCCATCCAAAAAGAATATAATAGGTTGGTTGAATCACCTGCCAGATTTTCAATGACTCCACAAAGCAGTTTTATCTCCACCACACTGCCAGCTTATAAGATCCCTGCACTGTTTCTGATATTAAAAACACATCTAGCTTACTATATACACATCTTTTCGATTTTACGTGACATTGCGTCAAATTGATTAATCCCAAAGATAACAGCTGAGCCACTATAAACCAGATAGACAGACAGCTGTCAATTTTAAACTCTTTTCATTCTCCAAAAATATAATCATAAATAATCCCTTAGAAACTAAGCAATGCACCATTCAGTAGTTCAATCGACTACCAGAATATGGTTGATTTTGAAGTAAAAACCTAATTGAAAGCGTATATATATTTTATTTAACCACTTGACCTCCAGTTCTTTTCTGGCACTTTTTGTTTACATGTAACAGTAATTTTTGCTTGAAAATTACTCAGAACCCCCAAAGATTATATATTAAAGCAGAGGCCCTAGAGAATAACTTGGTAGGTGTTGCAATTTTTTATGTCACTTGGTATTTGCACAGCAGTTTTTCAAATGCAATTTGTTTGGAAAAAATACACTTTTTTGAGTTTTAAATGCACCAAAACACAACATAATACCCAATTGTTTGGTAAAATTTAAAAGATGATGTTATGCCGAGTAAATAGCTACCAAATATGTCATGTTTTAAAATTGTGCACAACCGTGCAATGGCGACAAACATAATTATTACTATCCATAGGGGATGTTTAACCCCCTTAGCGGTATTCCCGAGTCTGGCTCGGGGTGGATTTTCAATACCAAAAGTAGTATCACATCGCAGGATCCTTGTAGATGTTACTTACCTTGTCCCCTGGATCCTGCGATGTCTCCCCGCTGTGATCGGCGAGCAGCCGTGTCTCGCTTGATTCACAGTGCCGAGCTCCGTTCCCTGCGAGCGTTGCGACGCACAGGGACAGAGTTTGGCGCCAAATTCAAAAAGTAAAACACACAGTACAGATACAGTATACTGTAATCTTACAGATTACAGTACTGTATCAAATAATTACACATCCCCTTTGTCCCTAGTGGTCTGCCCAGTGTCCTGCATGAAGTTTTATATTGTAAAAACTGTTCTTTCTGCCTGGAAACTGGAGATTGTCCATAGCAACCAAAACTGTCCCTTTACATCAAAAGGGGTTTCAGACTAGCTAGAAAACAGCGATAATAAATTAGAATCAGTCGCAGAATTTAGTGATAGTGATTTGTGGGGAAATCCGTCATCAAACACTAAAAGTAACGAAAGTGACAATTCTGCAACTGAGCAAATTGATTACATTATTGAATAATTTTTATTATTATTATATTATTATTTGTTATAATTATTTATAGTTATTTATTATATTATAATTTTTGATTTCGTTTTTCAAACTTTATCATACCCGGGATGTCTACTAGACTCTTGTTTGAACAGATTTAAGTGAATTATTCCAGCCTGCGTTCCAAAGCCGAGATTTACGGGCGCCTTTGATAACGTCCTATGATGAAATGCGTAAGGCGGAGCCACGCTCTCACGTCACACCCGTAAATCTTGTCTTTGGAACGCAGGCTGGTGCACACGCTACGGACAGCTTCCATCCATAGCTCCCAGACGCCCCTGCTTACTTGCAATTCGTGCCGGACGGGTTTTTATGTATGCTTTTATACAAATAAATCTTTCTACTACACTATGGGAGTCCTTTGTGTTTTCCGGTAACGAACAGACCGTTTGTGGAGAAGTACCTCGAGGCACCCTGGTTTAAAATTTGGGCTGGAAAATCTTGATCTAACACTACAAGTGACGGTGGTGCAGACAATCACTATGGCTATCTAAAAGGAAGATCCCTATTAGAGCTACCCACTCTATGTCTACTACCCCTGCAGGGGTTATCATCTCCGGAGAGTGGGGACACATTGGGGGAGCACTCAGTCACGATATTTGCTACACACAGAAGTCACTGGAAGTCACATTTTGGAACTTTATCACGTATTGCTCTGCTTATAACTATCTTTTCATGTAATATAAGGTGGTTTCACAATAGAAACATAGTATCTATGGACTTATATCACAGACTGGATAATTATTTATGTATGTAGCACAGTGGAAGCTGGTTGCACAAATTAATGGTTGATCAATTATTTTTCAATATACATAGACACTTTAGCAACTATTTTTATGTTATAGTATGTTATCTATTATGCCAGTTTTAAATTTTTGTTTTTTGCAGTAGAATTTTTGATTTTAATAATAGGGGTGTGGATATATGGGGTTCTAGGGGCTAGATAAGTGATTTTGGTTGTATGGGGGTGCCGCCCAGCTTACACCCTACCCATTACACCCGTTTATACCCTATACGTTAACCCACATTCACTGGTGGAATATAAACATACTTGAGTCTTATGCTACAGGGTTTTTTGGATCTATTTACACACTGTTTATTACGTTTTGACACATTGGGTAGCGCCACTTCCCCACTTTCCTTTACATACACACACACACATTATATATATATATATATATATATATATATATATATATATATATATATATATATATATATATATATATATATACACACACACACACACACACACACACACACACACACACACACACACACATCCATACATATACACACACTATATAAAACGAGGTATAAGGAAGTTAATAATCTTCCTCTTTCCTCCTCAGATCCCCCGGGATTCTCTCTTCACTCCCTGATTCTCCACCTCCGAGCTGGTGAATCAGGAGTGTGAATTCTGACACAGATCGCCAGTGAAGCGCTGAGATTGCAGCTTCATAAACTGGCCGTTTCTGTGTCAGTCAATGACAGATTCTCAGTGTGCGGAAATCATCGGCGGGAGAACATGTTCAAACTTGTTCTCCCTCAATTATCTCGGTTTCATAAATCGTTTATGGACTGATCAGTGGCGATCCTCGGAATCACTGCTGTTCACTGCTTCATAAACAGACACCAGTGTCCTGTTAGGGCCAGTTTACACCAGAAGGCGGTGCCAGAAAGGAAAGTTCCATGTGTGTTTTCTGCACCGTGTTAAAAACGCACTGCCTTTGTGATCTACTGTGGGTGATAATACATTGTTAACCCCAAACGTAGATCACAAACGTAGTGTGTGTGTGAGCAAAAAAATAAAATAAGTATTACAAGAGTGCAGGGTTCATGAGTGCATTACGCTCAGAATGCAGGGTTCATGAGTGCGTTACGCTTAGAATGCAGGGTTCATGAGTGCGTTACGCTTAGAATGCAGAGTTCACGAGTGCGTTACGCTCAGAATGCAGGGTTCACAAGTGCGTTACGCTCAGAATGCAGGGTTCACAAGTGCGTTACGCTCAGAATGCAGGGTTCACAAGTGTGTTACGCTAAGCATGCAGGGTTCACAAGTGCGTTACGCTCAGAATGCAGGGTTCACGTGTGTGCAATACGCTCAGAATGCAGGGTTCATGCGTGCATTACGCTAAGAATGCAGGATTCATGCGTGCGTTACGCTTGGAATTGGACGAAACGCCGCGTTGGGAGGAGTTCTGACGTTACGACACTGCAACCTGTCGACCGTGGCCATCTTTATAGTTAAAAACAAATGCTGCTTATACAGACTGCTGTTTTTTACATGCCCTTCTTTATCTGATGAAATGTGAGTACCCTGGTTTTTTCTTTGAATAAATATGACCCTGGTTCATAATACTACACCATGAGGAGTTCCTTCTTTTATATTTTATGCATGCACCTCTGATTATTTGGCGGAACTACAAGACGCAGGCATCTGTGATCTCCATTAATGGTTTTGTGGCTCTGTGGATTTATCATGCCTTTTTGACCACCTGTGATTAAGTGGTCCACTCTTTTTGGTAAGAGGCCTGGTGTGTTGATGTTCGGTGGAGGATAAGTCCGTATTCACCTAATTTGTATTTTTGTCTACACTGTGGGTGATTCCAGTGTTTTCTCCTGAACAAGGACTTTATTTCAAACACTATGGACTTTTTATTTGTAATGCTACATTTATAGTGCTGCATATCATTATATTTTTCAATATACATACAATAGCTCTGTATTTAGAGTAGATGCTATTCACTTAGCAAAGTGACTATTATCAAACACTGGGAAGCTGTGCCTATTTTAATACCCAAGGTTTTGGCTGGACATACTGTAACTTTCATTTGCATAGTAAATATATATAAACAGATGCATAGCTGTAAAAGTACACATTTGACTAAGTACTTAGACAAACACATTTGAACTGTTTCACAAAAGTTTGTCAAAGGTGTGGGGGCGGTCCTTGTTGGGAATTCGCAGTAGATCCTTACACGGGCCAAATGCCGGGTGACATTGATAAAAATAATAAAAAATGATTAAAAAATAAAATAAATAAAATAAATAATATAAATACAAAATTATAAAAACTAGTCGACATATGGCCCGTGTGTATGGCAGCTGTAAACCAGCAGCCGACCAGCTCCCAATCAGCGCTCTCAGCCAATGCCAGAGAGTGCTGATCAGAGTGTTGTGGCGGGGGGGGGGGGGTGTCTCCCTGTCAGAACACAACTCAGCGGGGAAGATTGCTGTACTAACGTCAGATTGTTAGTGCAGCGCTCCAGCCGAGCTGACAGTTATATTACACTCAACCCGCTGGGTTGAACAGAAAAAAACTCATAGGGGGTTATTTACTAAAGGCAAATCCACTTTGCACTGCAAGTGCACTTGGAAGTAAAGTCACTGTAGATCCGAGGGGGACATGCAAGGAAAGTAAAAAACAGCAGTTTAGCTTGCACATGATTGGATGATAAAATCAGCAGAGCTTCCACTTATTTCAGATCTATCCCTTAGATTAAGAGCGACTGCACTTTCAAGTGCACTTGCAGTGCAAAGTGGATTTGCCTTTCATAAATAACCCCCATAGTGTGTACCAGGCTTTAAAGTAAAATTCCAGCTTACACCTAACTAGTCTATAAATTGTCTGCCAGCACAGCTGCAGGAGAGAGGAGGGACCACTGACAACGAACAGGCCATTGAAGCCTATGGGTGACATCACCACTCCAGGATTTACTAGTCATTGTTGCCTGACACAGGGGATCACGTGACCAGACTTGAGCAGCCTTAAAAAAGGGAAGTATATTCATCTTTCTTACGAATTAGGTTATGCGCACTAGGCTCCTCTGAACAGGAGAAAAGCAGCATCAAAATGTTCCTAAAGCCACATTTTATAAAACACATTTGGAAGCATTCAGCAGCCGTGTCAAGCATTTGGGCATTCATTTCTTTCATTGGCTAGAATATTAATTTATTCTGGCCTTTGAAATGAATGAGCGCTCAAGCACTACACATGCCTAGAGTTTAGATGCGTTTACACACAGTTAGGCCTCATGTACACTGCTTCTGGTAAACGGACATTCAGAGGCAGTTGTATACTTTTTTCAGCTGCCCCTGAACTCATCCAATGTTATCTTATGTGTACATGTACACAGGTTCATTTAATGTCTTTTTAGGCTCCATTCACACTAGCGCGTTTTTTGATGCATTTTGCAGAAATGCATGGGAATTTTTTAACATGGGTTCCTATGGAACATGTTCACATAAATGCTTTTTTGTATCTCTGCGTTTTTGGAAAGGGTCGGGGACTTTTTTTCATGCAAAAAGCAGCGTTTTGCATGTAATGGATTTCAATGGACAAGCATCAAAAACGCAAGTGCACCGTTTTTGCAGCGTTTTTGCAGCGTTTTTGCCGTTTTTTTTTTTTTTTTTTGTAATTTTTTTTTAAGACTGTAAAAAACCGCAAAACGCAAATCGCGGCAAAAACGTGCCAAGCATGAAAAAAAAACCTCCAAAAACGCTCAAAAGCAACATGCATAGGTGTGAATCGAGCCTCAGGCAGCTGAGTTTAGAGGCCTTTTTTGGAAAGAGGCATTTCAAGCGCTAAACGCTTCTAAACGCGGCTAAATGTGCTAACTCGCAATTAGCTGCATTTCGTTTACAGGCGTTTTAAATTTTTGGCCATTTTGAAAAAAAAAAAAAATAAATTTTTTTTCAAACGCTTCTAAAACGCAAACGTGGCATGTAAACGCGGCAAAACTGACATTTTAAATGTGAGTTACTATCTGTCAAGTTAAATCGTTCAGGAGAGGTTGTAAAAACGTCCCGTGTACATTAAGCCTTAGGCGCATCAGATGTTTTTTCTGCCCAAATGCTCTCTTGAACGTGATTTTGGTGCATTCAGATCTCTGCTTCTAAATGCCTCTGTGTGCATGGACACATAGGCTAACATAAAGGGGCGCTTAGGAGCAGAAAAATAAAACATCTATTACCCGTATAGCGGGTGTTTGACAGCTGCAGTGTGCATGAGGCCTTAGTTTTTTTAAGAGGGGGAAGGGTGCAGTGTTAAAGCGGTTGTATACCCTGCTTGGTGATTTTTACCTACAGGTAAGCCTATAATAAGGCTTGCCTGTAGGTAAAACGAATATCTTCTAAACCTGCACGGTTTGGGAGATATTGATCCTGCATGCAAACGCTGACGTCAGCGGCGCATGCGCTCTGCAGGTCCGGTGTATCCTGCTGGAACAGAGGGCTCCCGCGTGCATACGCAGGAGTGACGTCATCGCAGCTCCGGCCGCTCACAGCACCGGAGCCAACAATCATGGAAGAAAAGCCGAGGGAACATGTCAGCTCCCTCAGTAGCAACCGGGCGCCACTGCAGGGCTTGGTTCCAAGGTATTTCATAAAGAGCTAGTATGCAATGCATACTAGCACATTATGCTATTGTCTTGCAAGTTTTTTTTTTCGCAGTTTACTACCGCTTTAAGTCTAGTTAGAGGAGTAAGCTGGAACTCCACTTTAAAGAGACTATCATGGGAAAATTAAAATGCTGCAGTTATGAAATGTAGTGACATTGAAGTGCCTGCCAAAACCTCCATAACCTTGCTGTTATTGTCCTATGCCAACGGTAACGATAGGCACTTTCTCAGAGAGCCAAACTTGCACACCTTATAGTTTTCTGAACATTCTGGCTGGACACTAAAGCAGTGTATTACAGTTATGGATCAACAAGGTTGTGTAAAGGTAGAAGGGGGTAGGTAGCATAAAAGTTGAACTTCACTCTGTCAATCAGCGTTGAATATTTTTAATCTTTATGCTAGATAGGAAAGTATATCATATTTACTTGTTTAAAACTTTTTCTTTTTTTTACGTTTCTTCAGTTACTTCTTGGTTCCCAGGCCTAGGAAAATGATGTCATACATCCCAGGAGTGTTCAGAAGGGGAGGAGGGGTTTTCTCAAGCACACCCTCCTGCTTGCATGCCTGAGCTAAGGCCAAATTTCAAGAAGTAAATGCTATATGAATTGTTTGCCCTTTCTCAAGATGGCTACGGCAAGAAATGCTAGGGGGGGGGGGGGGGGGTTCAAAGTGATTTCTGAGTAAAATAAAGCATGGAGACCTGGATGGATGGGTGCGTTTGCGTTGAATATTAAAAGTAAATTAAATAGTGTTTTTGGTTTGTGGTGCTCACATGCAGTGTAGTTCCGCTTTAAGCTCCAACATTGCTTGGAAGGGTCAGAGCTTTGTGTCTGTCTGTGTAGTCCAGCAGCAAGGTTTGGAGGCTGCTACAAGTATGTGTCGATACATCTAAATGCCTGCACTTGACAAATGCCGCAGTTTTGTGTTTTTTCCCAATGACAAAGAGGAGAAAATGGCAAATTAAAGGGGTTGTAAAGGTAACTTTTTTTATCTTTAAAAATAACAAACATGTTATACTTACCTTCACTGTGCAGCTCGTTCTGCACAGGGTGGCCCCAAACCTGCTCTTCTGGGGTCCCTCGGCGGCTGTCTCAGCTCCTCCCCGCAATAACTAACCACCTTAATGCGAGCTCCCTCGCATGGTGGTTAGTTATTGCGGGCGCGCTCCCGTGATACAGCCGGCGGCTATAGCCGCTCGCTGTATTACTCGGCCCCACCCCCGGCGCGCCGCGTCATTGGATGTGATTGACAGCAGCGCGAGCCAATGGCTGCGCTGCTTTCAATCCATCCACTATAGCCAATCAGCGACCAGGCTGATCGGCTGAATGACGGTCGGGAACGAGCGGCCGAGTTTCGAGGTGTCAGGTAAGTAAAACGGGGGGGCTGGGGGCGGCGGTATTATCAAAAGTTTTTTCACCTTAATGCATAGAATGCATTAAGGTGAAAAAATGTATACCTTTACAACCCCTTTAATGTTACTAAACCTAAAAACATTTTTTACCTTAATGCATTGTTTGCATCAAGGTAAAAAAAGTTTTCAGTCTCCCTGTGCCCCCCTTTCCCTGTGTGAAGGGGAAGAGAGGGGAGAAGAGATCAGCATTGCACATGGGTGCATCTATTCTCCTCTCTTTTCCTATTTACACAGCATTTGAACAGCAGCAGGAGCCATTGGCTCTTGCTGCTGTCAATCAAATGCAGTGAGGAGGAAGTGGGGGGTGGGCCTAAGTCCCACTGTGCAAGTCTATGGAGCGTGGCTCTTTAGAGACACAGGTCGGGAGTGCGGGGACTAGGTTTCTCCCCATAGCCAACGGCTGGCTATGGTAGTCCCAAGAAGAAGAGGAGGAGCCAAGATCACCGCTGGGGACCCGAGAAGAGGAGGATCGGGACCGCTCTGAGCAATACCACTGCACAGAGCAGGTAAGTATAACATGTTTGTTATTTTTAAACAAAAACAAAAAAAAGTTGCCTTTAGTAACACTTTAAGTATGTCACTCATGCAACATCAAAATATATTTTCCAGATGATAAATTAAAGCTTGCCATACACTATACAAATTTTGGCCCATGGCCGAAATCCAATGGATTGATGGCTCACAGGCCAGATCCACTGGATTCATGGCAGTCCGGGGTGACAGTATTTTAAGCAGAAGTTTAGATTTCAGCATATGGCTGAACCACTCCATACAGCAAACCCTTCATCAACCAACCTTTGATTTGAGGCTGGCCATTTTTTTCCGCTAGAAAGATATTACCTGATTTCAACTGAAGTTCTCCCAAGCATCCATAGGCTTCTTGGTGCCTTTCATATTGTCCTTTGATTGCCTCCTTTTCATCGGGTGCTAGAAATAAAATAAATAATGATGAAAATGATGTATGATGACTACATCAAGCTTTTATTATACTGTGTTACTCACTACTGGACCATAGTATTGAAGAAGCAGAATTTACAACTCCAATGCCAACTAATCAGTTATAGAACATTAGTGGAATTAATATGTTCTAGAACATTTATTGAAGTAATTGCCATTCCTTTTTCTGCAATGTTTTAGGTTATATTCAAATTACTGAGTTATTACAGGATGGCCTTCATTCACTAAACAGCAGCACTGGTACAACAGAGGTGGAGTGAATGGTCATTCTAGACCAGTGGTCTCCAAATTGTGGCCCGGGGGGGGGGGGGGGGGGGGGGGGCTGGATGTGGCCTTTTGCTTGCTTTTATCTGGCCCTTGGGGCACTATTCCACCAACTGACACCAATGAAGGGGCACCATTCCCCCTACTGACACCATCAATGGGGCACTATTCTCCTATTGACACCAACAATGGGGCACTATTTCTTCCATTAAAACCATTGATGGGGCACTGATGGGGCATTTTCTACTCCCACTGGCAACAGTTCCCCCCCCCCCCCCCCCCCATAGCCTAATAGACAGTAAACTGGCCCTTTGCTTAGAAAGTTTGGAGACTCCTGTTCTAGACATATTATTTAGGACTCATTCACACCAACACACTACAAACCATGCACAATGGTAAATGTTGTGCAGGGATGATGTGAGATGGATCACTATTTCATTTTAAAACTTCATGCAAGGCTATGCAACATGCTGTGGTGCGGTTAGTTGCCTTGCGTAAAAATGCTTACATGATGGATTTTTTATACTGTTTACTGCATCTCAATGCATTGTGTGTAAATTGCGAACATAAAGAAAAAAAATTTTTGAGACTGCAATAATCTATGCACAACAACGTAGTTCAACTGATATTGTGTGAAGGAGCCCTTAAAAATAGGAAGGATTAAAAAAACAAGGTAAAACAGTTAATGTACAGTATTTTTATTTTACTGTGTAATTAACCACTTCCCGCCCTTAGGTCATTTATAGTCAGCCTAAGTTTGAAGTGGTTATACCACAATCGTGACTGCCTGGTAAGGATGCGACCCGCGCCATCCGGTTAGGGGCACACAGAGGAACTGATGTTATTCCTCCCACTGTGTGACGTCAGGATTCGGAAACGATGAGGATTTTGTCACATCGTCTCTTGTAAAGAAGTCATTACCAGCTTGTGAAAGCATCAGATCAAACTGATCTCAGTTTGATTTGATGCTTTGGAGGCCAGAGGAGAAAACTGGGGTCTAAAAGACCTGTCATGGCCCATGCCATCATAAGGGATGTTGTCCATCCCTTGTGACAATAAAATTGATAAAAGCATACAGTGTTAAAATGAAAAAATTACTTGCAAAAGCAAATGTGTGCGTCAGTCCCGCACGCATATGTAAAGGGCTATCGCACCACATATGTGAGATATCATCACAAATGTCAGAGCAAGAGCAATAATTCTAGCACCAGACCTCCAGTATTACTTTAAACCTGCAAAGGCTTTTAAAGTATTGCCTATGGAGGTTTTTAGATACCGTAGTTTGGCACAGTTCCATGGGCATATGCATGGGCATTTTAATGCTTGACATGTTTGGTATTTATTTACTCGGTGTAACATTTATTTTCCCAAAAAGCTGGGTATTATAGTGTATTTTTGCGCATTAAAATTCATTAAAGTGGGCTTTTTTTCCAAATAAAATTTTGTTTGAAAACCGCTGTGCAAATATCATGATCCATAGAAATATGAAACTACCATTTTATTTTTTATGGCCTCTTCTTAAAAATATATGTTTGGGGTTGTAAGTAGTTTTCTAGGCCATCTATGAAGACGGAAAAATGGCAAAAGTACATAATTTATGCAATATCAAAACCTGTATTTTTCCAGCAGATGCATTACAGTTGATCATACACTATACTAATTTCAGCTGGTTCCTGATCAACTGTCTCAGTGAGTGGCCTCATCAATCACCCCCCAACCCAACATTCCTCGACTGAAATACGAAGAAGCCAGGCAGAAAACGGTCAGCTGAAAAACATTTGCATCTGATCAGCCACCAGCTAAAGCATGGATGGAGAAATCTTTCTTTTTTTTCTAACCTTCAGGCTGCACCAAAAAAAAAAAAAAAATAATAATAATAAAAAAAAATAAATAAATTATATATATATATATAAAATGGCCGTATGACCGAGAATGATGTGGATCACATAAACAAGCGACAAGGCTTACAACAAAAATAGACCTCAAGTGTGCCTTAGTGGTCTGGTTGGTATGCCAAGAAAAGGGGGCATACCCAAGGTAAGTAATGGGTAGTTTATGAAGAAGAATGTGCTTGAGAAGTGCCCTGAAAAAGGGAAGGGTGGGGAGTATCGTGCACTGAACCGACAAAGAGCATGGGCGAGTGCTTAAATAACCTCCGGGCTCCTCCCATAAATTCAGGCCATCGTACTGGCCTTCTTATGTATGGTCCTGGCCCTATGACCGAGAGAGATGTGGATCACATAAACACGCGACAAGACTTACAACATAAATAGCCCTGAAGTGTGCCTTGGTGGTCTGGTAAGTATGCCAAGAAAAGGGGGCAAAAGACTCAGATAGGGGAATAACTCTTTATTGATTCTTGTGGTTATTTGGCCAGCTTGGTGAAGGCTTGTGCTATTAATTCCTGAGGATTTGGGATTATGTGGCAAAACAAGCGGACTTTCATCGGCCTAGTTTCTTGATTACATGGTCTGGTACTCCATGCTGGAAGGCAGCTGAGGCTGCTCCAATCCGGCAGGAAATGTCGAGACAACTGACTGGGGTTGAAGCCCAAGTTGCTTAGAAGGATCCTGACATGCTTGATCAACTGGCTGGTTAGAAAGGGTAGCAATGAGCTACCATCAGATTGGCTGGGTAGATGGGACAGTAGTCGGACGAGCACCGTCATTGGGCACCCAGCATTGTTAGTCTAAAACAGGTTGATGTCAACCCTGGGTCCGGTTTGTTGCATTTTGCAGACTGGGAGATGAAGGGTATAATGTTGTTTCAAAAGCGAGTCAGGTGGCGTCGGAGCAGTGTCTGACTGCCAGAGCCACTGACGGTAAATTCACTAGGTCGTAGGAAACCGTAGAAGGCCTGGTAGAAGCCCCAAATGGAGAACAAGTAAGGATTTCAAACATGTCTCTGAAGAGGGCACTCGTGATAGGTAGGCATTTGCTACTGACTACGGGTTGGTGCTTCAGTATGCCCTGTAGGAGGGACTTGACTGCATGGGCCGAGAATACTAACGGTTTACTGGGGTCCTGTAAGGACAGGAAATGCTGGATGCCGGCTAGATATAGCCGGATAGTATTGTGAGAAAGGGCCAGCTGCGTTGTGGCAATATGATGTAAAGGCTAGGACGTGTCTAACGTCGCCTATCGGTGCTCCAGGGCAAGAGGCCAAAAACTTGCGGTAGGTGTTCCAAGCAGTGTGATAGGCATTCAGTGTGTTGCATGCCAAGGAGTGGTTAACGAACTGGGTTGCATTGGCGAGATGCGACTTCAGTCCATCGTCAGCAACGACCATGGTGGGACAGGTGTAGTTGCTGGGTCAGCTCCAGGCTCCTGCTGGAAAAACAAAGTAAGGTTGAAACGGCACAGCGCATCAGCTCGATTTTGCATTTGCCTGGAATATGTCTACAGAAGATATTAAACTGGTGACGGAGTGACAGCTGCGCGAGCCTGCGAAGGAAGGATATGATGGGGAGTGACTTGGATCTACCTTTACTGATGATGTCGGCCGTGGCCTGATTGTCCGTGGTGAAGAGCATCGTCTGTCCTGTACAAGTGTGGCCCCAGACCTGGGGAGCTGCCACGATGGGATACAGTTGAGCCATTTGTGACCGTGCGACTGGTTCACATTGAACTGGAGCGGGTGTGCAACACATCCGAAAAGTGTGGTGCCGTGCAGGACGCACGGAAAGTAACTTTGGTTTGGTAAATAAATGAAAGAAGAACCGTGTACAAACGATTCGTAAGTTCCGCTGCGGGAACTAAAACACACGGCATGGGGTATACAACGAATGGCAATGGTAGAAAGTATGCAATGCAATGTATCTGATACAAATCGGTTGTAAAGAGAAATGACTCTGATACAAAATCGGTTTTAAAATGTATGAAATGAATCCATTCCGAATTGGTTGTGGAGTATATGCAGCCCCTTACTTTGAAACCGAACACCTACCAACCACCCAGCCCCCCCAGGCTAATCAAGTGCAGACAAGGCACTAGGTGGGCCTAATTACCACCAGCCACAGAACCCGTACAAACAAGACATGCTCATCTCCAAAATGGATGAGACGGTAACCGCATGGACAGTAAATCTTATAACCAGTGAAGCCTATGGCGAGTGATATCGGACAACGACCGAGAGCGGCTCGGAGGCTTGAATCTACAAATGAATCGTGTTTGGCAGAAGGAACTTACAAATGTACTACGCCTGTGCTGAATGATGTCGGGACATGACCAAAAACAACTCGGGGCAGGTTTTTTACGAAGGGATGCAGGATAGGAAGCATAACGAATCACAAGATTGCACATGATACAAAAAGGTTTGAATACTATCTGCAACAGTGAGAGGGAACCACCGACGAAGACCACGAACAGAAAAGCCGCAACGTACTTGCGATCGAATGCAGAGACTCACGAACATGAGGTGAGCTGGGAAGAGTCGGCCCAGCGATGTGTAGTATCGTGCACTGAACCGACAAAGAGAATGGGCGAGTGGGCTGCTTAAATACCCTCCGGGCTCCTCCCATAAATTCAGGCCACCATACTGGCCTTTATATATACAATATATATATATATATATATATATATATATTACACACACACACACACTGAGAAAAATTGCCCCTATTTATCACGAGGAGGTGAAGATGCTGGATGTGGAGGTCCTGGGCTGGTGTGGTTACATGTGGTCTGCAGTTGTGAGGCCGGTTGGATGTACTACCAAGTTCTCTAGAACGCCGTTGGAGATGTCTTATGGTAGAGAAACGAACATTCAATTCAAGGGCAACAGCTCTGGTGAACATTCTTGCAGTCAGCATGCCTATTGCATGCTCCCTCAAAACTTGTGACATCTGTGGCATTGTGCTGTGTGTTAAAACTGCACATTTTAAAGTGGCGTTTTATTGTGGTCAGCCTAAGGCACACCTGTGCTATAATCATGCTGTCTAATCAGCATCTTGATATGCCACACCTGTGAGGTGGATGGATTATCTTGGCAAAGAAGAAGTGCTCACTAACACAGATTTAGACAGATTTGTGAACAATATTTGAGAGAAATAGGCCTTTTGTATGCATAGAAAAAGTCATAGATCTTTGTGTTCAGCTCATGATAAATAGGGGCAAACACAAAAGTGTTGCGTATATTATATATATATATATATATATATATATTTATATATTATAGATAGATAGATAGTAAAGCGCTGCGTAAAATGACGGCGCTATATAAGTAACTGAAATTTAAAAAAATAAAATACCGGTATTATATACATAATATATATATAATAAAATGATCAACGTATGGCCGGCTTTACACAAGACTTACCACAAACAGCAGTTATGTAAGTTGAAAACAAGTGTCTGGGCTTGTTTTTTACCCTCCAATCAAAGTTACAATATTCTCCCCATCTTTAAGAAAACTTATGCTAGCATATCAGTCCATAAGCCACCAATGATTATGCAGTTCACCATATCAATACCATCCAAAATAACACCCACTATCAATATGCTGGCATTTATTACAGAGGTATAGCAAACAAATTTGTGTATTTTCCCAGCTGATCCTGGGTATTGGTACAATAGTACTTAAAGTGGATGTAAACCCAAATTTTTTCTTTTTTTTTATGTCATAATTGTAGAGTATAAGATTTCCTATCATTTGAGCCCAGTCTTGCCACAAAGAGTTAATCCATCTCTGAGCAATCCTCTTTTATTGTTCAGTGAGATAAAACAGAGAAAAACTTTGTCAAATCCTCCCCCTTGCTGTGAGTGACAGGTGATTTACATGCATTAGCCTGACACACAGGCATTATTTTTTAATTCCCTCCGCAACTCCTTTCTTTAGCAGCTCTGCAAGGATTGGCTGTTCCACACCTCACCATGATTTGGCATTCTGAAGTCATGTGGTCACTTTCCTGTCTTTTTACTGGATGTTAGAGATCATAGCAGAAGTTCAGCAGAAGTTCAGTGTTAGAAATACACAGGATAAATGCATATTGACAAGGGGAGTGTAGAGGTGGGCGGGGAGTCTACTGACATCACGACTCCACCCACCAAGCTCCAGACAACAGACCCACCCACAGAATATACAGTTTTTCAGGTCTAATAACAGACAGAGGGGAGACATTTGACAGGTAAAGATACATTCAGGAGACATGTATATCCTTATAGATAACCCCTATGGCAGTAGTTTAGAAAGGATGACATTGGGTTTACATCCACTTTACATAAAGTACACAATTTAATTATGTGCAAGACCCCCCCCCCTTTTTTTTTTTTTTTAATTCTCCCACACCTGATTTGTTTTTTAGATGTTAACACAGAAACTGACTGCATCGGTGTGAACTAGAGCCATTGGAATACATGGAAAACATTGTGCATGCATTTTTAGTGCAGAAAAAAAAACCTACGGAACTGCAACTGGTGTGAACTGGCCCTAAAAGTTTTTAGATGTGTTTTCTTCCTTTTTGCATGCAGTGTTATCATCCCAGGCTGTTCTTCTGATTTGGACTACAAACGCCTTCTCTTCCTATCCCCATTACATTCAATGAAGCGATTTTCTAGTCCCCAGAAGACAGTAAGGAAATATAATTACACTGTTTAAGATATACGAGTTCAGTCCACAGGGAATTACAAGAATACTGGAATTCTGGCAAGAAAAACAGATATTCCTCTGTTCTTCAGGAAAGATTTTTATCCTGAAAGAAAAACAAATGCAGCCACCATATCTAAGAACTGGTAAGCTGCAATATATTACAGTTTTAGTCTTGAGTATCTTTTTTTTTTTGGCTCTGGGTGATCCTTGCATCTTTGTTTTTGCCTTTTTATTCAGAAGTTGTCACATTGTGGGTGGATGTTTCGTCCCTCTGTATCTTCCAGTTTATGGAACTATTGCCAACACTAGGACCACATTTCCCAGCAGGCTCGGATATGTGACTCAGTTGAGAGTGTGTATGTGGGAAAGGAGTTAGGCTGGCATAACCAAGTACAAAGCATGTGACAGCTAAGCAGCTGCTGTTCAAGTCTAAGAGCAAGAAAATTGGCTGCCACTACCATGGAAAAAGTTTTAAACACACATATACCTAATCATTGTGGAATGTTTATACTTTATATTTCTAGTTTCTTATTCTATCACTTTTTCATTCAATTGGAAAACAGTGTGTTGTATAAAAACAAAAAACAGAAATTAAAAAGAAAATACTGCTAACAAAATATTTTTGTGTGTCAGTTGGTTTGGCTGATCTCAGGCCCTCATTTGTTTTTTGAAGGAACTTTTTTATTTAACAAGGCTCTGAGGTGCATCAATAGAGAGCTCACAACCGGGAGGCTTAAAGTGGTTCTAAAGGATGAAGGTTTTATTTTACCATAAGGCCCCTTTCACACATGCGGACAGTATGTCCGTATTTCATCCATCCGTTTTCGGATGAAATACAGACATACATGCATCCCTATGGGATAGCGGGTGTCAGCGGATGTACATCCGCTAACACCCGATGTTGTCCGGCTCCGCTCTCGTCCGATTCTGCGGACGGAAGAAAATCCTATTTTTCTATCCATCTGCAGAGCGGATCGGATGAACACAGACAGACGGTCCGTGTTCCTCCGATCCCCCATAGAGGAGAGCGGAGATCTGACAGGGCGGTCCCTGCACAGTGTGCGGGTCCCGCCCTGTCATCTGCCTGCTCAGCTGGGGAAAACGGAGCGATCCCCGCTGAGCAGCGGATAAACACGGGGCGGATCAACACGGATCCGTCCCGTGTGAAAGGGGTCTAATTCATTTACTGCTTCAGTATGCAGCTAGTATCACAAGATGGATCACCAACAGAAAGAAGGAGATACTAATTCCTCTATATATATATATCATCTTTAGTCATCACTAGATTTATCACCATCAGGAGGATGGAGGTCCTGATTCCAGTGGCCG
This sequence comes from Aquarana catesbeiana, assembly GCF_042186555.1. NCBI lineage: Eukaryota > Metazoa > Chordata > Amphibia > Anura > Ranidae > Aquarana > Aquarana catesbeiana. Next base: position 542,955,976 of record NC_133327.1, read on the forward strand.
ATGGTGCTAAACTTTTTGAAGGGGGTGGCAAACAAACCCCCCCCCCCCCGGTCCACACTCGCCCCTCCAGGGTCCCGGCACCGCAGCTTCCCCAGCTTCTCCCGCCTTCTTCTCCCGGCCAACCCGGTCTTCTTTAGATCCGCCTTCTGTCCCGATTGGCCAGGAGGAGAAGCCGCAAACCAGTAGTGAATATTGATTCGTTAGTGTCACAAGTGGGTGGGTTCACTGCACCCCGAGCCCAACCTTTTTCAAGCCAATCAGAGCCTCAGGCTCAAAGCATGTGCTTGGGAAAAAAAAAAACCTCATAGAAACCTATGAGTCTGGTGCCCCGCATGCAACCCCGCATGCAAACTAGGGGGGCAGCTCCTGCCTGATTCCATTATAGAGTTCCTTAGTTAATACTAGAAGGGTCACCAGAAGAAGGAAGGAGGTTGTTATTCCTCTATATAGATCTTTAGTCATTACTAGAGGGAACATCAGCAGGAGGAAGGAGTCCCTGATTCTCGTATATAGATCCTTAGTTATCACTAGAGGGATCACCAGCAGGAGGAAGAAGGTCCTGATTCTCCTATATAGATACTTAGTTATCAACAGAGGGGTCACCAGCAGGACGAAAGAGGTCCTGATTCACAGGCTAGGTTTAGGGCAGCGGAAATGGGTAAATTATAATTGTTTCTGAGGAAGTCCTGACTTCCTTACTGTATATAGACCTTTATTTATCACTAGAGGGGATCACCAGCAGGAGAAAGGAGGAACTGATTCCCCTATATATAGAGCATTAGTTATCACTAGAGGGGTCATTAGTAGGAGGAAGGAGGTCCTGATTCCCCTATATATTTAGGTATCATTAGAGGGGTCACCAGCAGGAGGAAAGAGGTTCTGATTCCCCTATATAGATCTTTAGTTAATACTAGAGGGATCACCAGCAGGACGAAAGAGGTCCGGATTCACAGGCTAGGTTTAGGGCAGCGGAAATGGGTTAATAATAATTAATTGTTTCTGAGTCAGTCCTGACTTCCCTACTGTATATAGACCTTTAGTTATCACTAGAGGGATCACCAGTAAGAGGAAGGAGGTCCTGATTCCCCTATATAGATCCTTAATTATCACTAGAGGGATCACCAACAGGAGGAAGGAGGTCATGATTCCCCTGTATAGATCTTTGGTTATCACTAGATGGATCACCTGAAGAAATAAGGAGGTCCTTATTCCTCTATATAGATCCTTAATTATCACTAGAGGTATCACCGGCAGGACGAAAGAGGCCCTGGTTCAAAGGCTAGGTTTAGGGCAGCAGAAATGGGTTAATAAGTCTCTCTATCTGGTTTATAATGAATTAAAATCCTGGTATTGCTATGCAGCTGTATTTTTAACCTTGAAGACAAGAAGAGTGTTGATGGTACCCAACTGAAGCTGAATTCCAGGCAGATATACAATAAGTTGTACATATATATGAGTATTTTTTATAATAAATCTGTGTAAATATCCTTCAGCTTCTCACCCTCACTCAGCTAATGTGACCCCCAGTGCTGATGGAGAGGGCAAACAAGGATGCTGTGCAGGCGCCCAACGTCCTCCTTATCAACCAATGGCATCACTGATTGTTAGGATGCCAATGGGTAGGAGACTGTAATGATGCACAATGAAAACCTGTGGCTTTGTGTAACTAAAACTCAGATTTATATCACCTGCTGGTTTGTATACAATTTTGGGGCAATTTTAAAGGATTTTTTCAAGGCACCCTTAAAGAAACCTGAAGGCACCCTGGTTGAAAAAGGCAGGTCTATGGGAACCAAGGAATAGTAATTTCATTATAAGAGATGTAAATGGTGGAATTAACTACTGTTTATGATTAGGACTCTTCCTCTCTTTGCAATATACTTAAAAGCGAAGTTCCACCCATAAATGGAATTTTTGCTGATCGCATTCCTCCCTCCCTCCGGGGTGCCACATTTGGCACCTTTTCAGGGGAGGGGGGGTTGGGGGGCTGATAGCTGTCAAATCCACGTATCTGCTCCCACTTCCGGGGAAAGATCGCCACACATTGTGCAGTGAACTACCTGATGTCTCTTGCCCCTCTTCCCCTCCCCCCGCTGTCTTCTGGGAGACACACAGGTCCCAGAAGACAGCAGGGACCATTCAGAAAGCGCAGTAGCAAACAGGCTGTGACGCCGTAAGGCTTCACTTCCTGTTTCCCTTAGAGCCCTTTCACACCCACAGCTCCTAGGCGTCGGCGGTAAAGCGCTGCTATTTTTAGCAGCTCTTTATCGTCGTTTTAGGAGTGCTTTTTGGCCACTAGCGAGGCACATTTAACCCCCTGTAGTGGCAGAAAAAGGTTTAAAAGCACCGGCAAAGCAATGGGCAGGGGTGCTCCTAAAGCACCTCAAATATGCTGCTTGCAGGACTTTTTTTGACGTCCTGCCAGCGCAGCACTCCAGTGTGAAAGCACTCGGGCTTTCACATTGGATTGACAGGAGAGGCGCTTTATAGGCACTTTGCAGGTGCTATTTTTAGCACTATAGCGCCTGTAAATCGCTTCATTGTGAAAGGGGTTTTAGTAATGATGCCAGCATCTGTACACGGAGCCGAGGGACGGATCGGCTTCAGGTGCCGACATCACAGGCTCTCTGGACAAGTGGCCTTATATTAAAAGTCAGCAACTACAGGATTTGTAGCCGCTGACTTATTTTTTTTTTTACCCAGGCAGAACTCCGCTTTAAGTATAGCTAAAAGCAAAATGTGTTTTAAGTTTTGGACAGAATGAGGAGATATTAGAAGATTTATTACAAATTTTCTGTCTAGCCCCATTAGGTAGATTTATCCTCTCTATTTTTCTGGTTTACCGTTATCACTGAGAGTGAAAGTGAAAGAAAATCTAAAATTTTGGGTTGTCACCAGAGCAAGAACAGAGGCGGCAACAGCAAGGGATTCCCTCATTGCTGAAGAGATTCCTCCCACTACCTGTTTTGGCTATGGCACAGGAAGTGAAGGAAATTCTCCCCAATGGGACACAAATGGCAAAAAAAAAAAATAAAGCTGACAGGGGTTATAATTATCATTTCTGTATAGATAATTTTAAAAAATGCCTTTAGTTCTGCTTTAAAATGTTAATAATGCTGTGTCCATGTTGTAATCACCACTGGAACACATTTACAGTATGATAATGTTTGGGACAAAGACATTAGCTTTGGAACAATACTTTGGACAAGTTAAAGTGGTTGTAACAGCTCAAGGTTTTTAACCTTCATACATTCTATGCAGGAAGGTAAAAAACCTGCCCCCCCCCCCCCACCTCAGCTCCCCTAATACTTACCTGAGGCCCATCTCGATTCAGTGATGTGCACAAGAGCAGTGGATCTCCCAGGTAGCTCCCGCTACTGTCAATCACTGCCAGTGAGCCAATGAGGAGAGAGCACCGACAGGGTCAAGCCACATTCTGTGTGTATAGACACAAAGCAGTGGCTCAGAAGTGAGCCTGTTCAGGTGCCCCCGTAACAAGCTGCTTGCTATGGGGGCATTTGGCAGAAGAGGTTCGGGGGTGCTATGTGCAAAAACCACTGCAAAGTGGAGATAAGTATAATATATATATATATATTTTTTTTTTTTTTGTAAAAGCAGCCTTTCACTTTAATCACAACTGTATGGAGTGATGGATCCATATTGAATGATCAGGCATCTGTTTTTCAACTTCTAGTAAGTGTGGTCAGGTCAAGACCATCTATCAGTCCATGGTCTGCTGAACTCCATAGTTATTAGATAGCCCACAGAGACATGTACTTTACATAAAAAGGATAGTACAGTATGCTGCAATGTGTATAACATGTAGAAGATTGGGTAACTATTGCATCATAGTTTTAATTAAGGCCTTGCCTTGCAGTTAAACAGTAAAATGTTTTTAGACTGTATGTGCTTCATTTTATAATGCCAAGGAGTGTAAACATGGCACAGCAATTAGGAAAACTGTCCTGTGCTGAGCTTGAGGTTAGCAGGAGGAACCACTGAGAGCAGCAAGAGATACAGGAGATCAACTCACTGGAAGTGGCAGTTTCTAAGCAGACTTCCAAGGAAGTGCCATTTGGCGGTACACACAGTGGTAGAGGTAAAGATAGACATGCTTCAAATTTCTCTTTCTCATCCGCGTGAAATCCATCAATGACCCACAAGCATCCTAAGCAATGTGAATTAAAAATGTCAGCTGCTGGCTACTGAATTCAGCAGCTACTGCTCCAGCGGCTGCTGAATACCTGTAGAGTGCTTGTATCTGACTGGATGTAAGCAGTGTTCGGCCCAAAAAGTTTTGGAATGGCTCCTTGAAAAATTAACTTTTGTAAATCAGCGCTCACTTGTGAACATCTCAAGTTTTGGCCAAGTGTATGGTCAGCTTAAGGAGGAAGAAACCCTACACTATATTTATTCTTAAGCACTTCAGCCGCAGAAGGATTTACCCCCTTCCTGACCAGAGCACTTTTTGCGATACAGCACTGCGTCGCTTTAACTGACAATTGCACGGTCATGCAACGTTGCACCCAAACAAAATTGATGTCCTTTTTTCCCCACAAATAGAGCTTTCTTTTGGTGGTATTTGATCACCTCTGCGGTTTTTATTTTTTGCGCTATAAACAAAAAAGTGCGACAATTTTGAAAAAAAAAAAGCTATGTTTTTTACTTTTTGCTATAATAAATATCCCCCAAAAATATATAAAAAAACAAATTTCTTTCTCAGTTTAAGCAGATATTCTTCTACATATTTTTGCTAAAAAAAAAAAAAAAAAAAAAAAAAAAAAAAAAAAATCGCAATAAGCGTATACTGATTGTTTTGCACGAAAGTTATAGCGTCTACAAAATAGGGAATAGATTTATGGCATTTTTATTAAATTTTTTTTTTTATTATTAGTAATGGCGGCGATCTGCGATTTTTATCGTGACTGCGACATTATGGCGGACACATCAGACACTTTTGACACCATTTTGGGACCATTGTCCTTTATACAGCGATCGGTGCTATAAAAATGCACTCATTACTGTGTAAATGACACTGGCAGGGAAGGGCTTAAACACTAGGAGGCGATCAAGGTGTTAAGTGTATCCTAGGGAGGTGTTCTAACTGTGTGGGGATGTCCTACCACTGACATGACAGGGATCACTGCTCCCGATGTCAGGGAGCAGTAGATCCCTGTCATGTCACTAGGCAGAACGGGGAAATGCCTTGTTTACAAAGGCATCTCCCTGTTCTTCTGCTCCGTGACACGATCACGGGCCCCCGGCGGACACCGAGTTCATGGGACCCACGGGCACGGAGTACGTGGCGGGCCACAATGCCACGATTTAAAGGGGACGTACCTGTACGCCCATTTGCCGAGCCGTGCCATTGTATGCATGAAGGTAAAAAACCTCCTTTGTGCAGCAGCCCCCCACCCCCCAATACTTACCTGAGCCTAATCTTCCTCCAGCGCTATGCACAGGAGCCTCGGCTCTCTCGACTCTCTCCCTCTTTATTGGCTGAGACAGCAGTGGGAACCATTGGCTCCTACTACTGTCAATTACAGCCAGTGAGCCAATGAGGAGAGGAGCGGGAGCAGGAGAGGGGCGGAGTTGCACTCCATGTGTGAATGGACACACAGAGCAGTGGCTCGGGAGCAAGTCTGCTCAGATGTCCCTGTAGCAAGATGCTTGCTCTGGGGGCATTTGGCAGAAGGGAAGGGCCAGGGGCTGGGGTGGACCTGAGAAAAAACACTGCGCAGAGCAGGTAAGTATGACACGTCTGTTATTTAACAAAAAAAAAAAAAAACCATGAATTTGCCTTTAATATCACTTTAATCACAACCGTATGGAGTTTTAAAGACTGTACACAAAGATAGAAAATGGCTGTGCTGGATTTCTTATCCTTTTCTAAGCACAAAACCAGAGCAAAAACAGGGACTGCACATCAGTCTTTATTTTTACATGCCACGTGAAGCAATATTAGGGCAGTGAACTTTTTGCCATTACAATACAGTTTTATTTATTCAAGCGTTAATCATGCTAGGCAAAAAAAAAAGACTTTTAAATTCCAGCAACAGCAGACATTGTAGTATGAATAATATAAAATAATAATAATAATATTATTATTAATACAAAAAAAAAAAAAAAAGATTAGGTGCTACTTTTCTACTACAGGACCAGTGACCTAATAAACTAAATAATTTTATTTTTTTTTTTTTTCAGGAATTCCAGGCAAGGAAGTTGAAATAAATACATAGAAATTGTTTGACAAACCTTCACGATTTTGCCCAGCCAGTAAAGGGAATTACAAGAGGTTAATACAGTTAAAATGACGTACTTGCACGAGCTGCATTGAAAATAAATGTATGATTTTTAACCTGCATTTTTTCTCCAAACTTCAGCTTAAAGAGAACAGGTTTGTTGAGTGAACACAATGCCATTATTAAATTAGCCTGTAAAAAAATGGGAAATCTTAAGGGTTTTAGGCAGGCATTCCACATTTACTGCTTTCTGAATAATTATCTAAAATGTGTTTGCATGTACATAATTGACATTTTTTTTTCCTTGGCACTCACAGGCTTTGAAAGCATTTCATATTTTCTTTCCCTTATTCAGGGTTTTAGATGTTAGCGATTTTCTCACACATACCACTAATATATGGGTAAGTGGTTTGCACTTCTGCCTTCCAGCACTGGGTTCGTATCCCGGTTAGGACACTATCTGCATGGAATTTGTATTGTTCTCCTAGTGCTTGCATGGGTTTCCGCTGTAGTTTTCTCCCAACACTCCAAAGACAAGCTAGTAGGTGAATTGTCCAAATTGGCTCTAGTATGTGTATTGTATAAATGTGAGATAGGGACCTTAGATTGTAAACTCATTGAGGGCAGCAAATGATGTGAATGTGCAATATCTAAAGCACGGTGTAAATTGTTGACACTATATATATGTCTGTGTTAAATACAAATACTAACAAACAACTGATTCATAGCTACAAGGACTACATAATGTTAAAGCGGAGTTCCACCCAACTTTGAGAGGTGGTCTTAAAACGAAAGACCACGCCTCGTTTTTGATATTTAAAAAAATTTATTTACTTTTTCTAGTACCTTTTTTGGAAGTACTAAGAGTACTTCCGATCCAGCCGGGCCGCGGCCCAGAACGTCACATCCTCTTCTGCGAGAGAGCACCCACGTTGTCTTCTGGGACCTGTGTGTGTCCCAGAAGACAAGCTGGCCATTCACAAAGCGCCGCGCGACTCGCGCATGCGCAGTCGGAAACCGGCAGTGAAGCCACAAGGCTTTTGCCTTTGCGTTGGAATGGCGGCGCCTGCACCTGATCCGATGGACGGATCGGCCTTGGGGGGCCGACATCGCGGGCTGCCTGGACAGGTAAGTGTACTTATTAAAAGTCAGCAGCTACCGTGTGCATTTTCTGCATTACAGAGTATTTTCAGTCTGTACAATTAAAGCCAGTTATTTTCAGTAGTAGCAAGGAAAGAAAGATATCAGATCAGGAACAAACATCCCTCCACGCTGGAAGCGACAGGTGCCGGCAATGCTAGTACAATGAAGTAAGTGAGAAAAAGTTTTGGATAGCCACACTCAAAAAAAATGTTCGCCTTTATTGAATGTAGATCAACAAAAATACATGCCACAGCAGAAAAATGCAGGAAAGCTAGGCAAAGGGAGTAAATCCGGGCCTGACTACATGGTTTTGGTAAATCTAAAAGGAACTCATTTCCACCACCTCTGGCTCAGGCCCTCTGCTCCCTAAACACCACTATCTCTTGCAAACACAGATGTCCGGCTTCTGTGTTTACAAGTGAAAGCTTGACTCCCAATGGCTCCCATAGATCTGATCTCCTGAGTGACTGCCACTCAGTGCAGGATGGGGACCAGGGAGATGCAGGTGCAGATCCCAAAACCCCAACTGAATGATCTCTCTGCATGTGAGAGAGGCAGAGCCACCTACAGTATGTGGGGAGGTACTAGAGCTGGCTGGGTGCTTCAGCTTAATAAACCAAACACAAGTAAGACAAGTGGAAGATGGCAAAGCTTTTAAGGAAGGAAGGAGAAGATGGAGACAGTGGAAGGGGGTTGCATGCAGAGGTCAAAGTTGAAGAGGGGTGAAAGTGAGCAGGATAGGGGATGCAGAGGTAACCAGCTGTGGAAGAAGGCTGAACTCTGCACTCTGTGTAACACCCCCATCGCCCCCCCCCCCCAAAAAAAAACTCTGCACTCTGTACATAATGCACCCCTGGTATTTATTGCCCCTTCCACTGTTAGTGAAATATGACCACACTCACTATTTGATGCGGTTTGGAGGGTTTGTGTGGGGTGGGGAGGGTTTTTTTGAGAAGTCGTTGTCGAGTTCATGCACCTATTTTCTGAGAAAAAAAAGCCCCGTGTGTTTGTGTGTGTGTGTGTAATATTATATATACACACACACACACAAACACACACACAGCGGGTAAAATAAGTATTGAATACCTCAACATTTTTTTAAGGTAAATATATTTCTAAAAGGTGCTATTGACATTTTCACCAGATGTCGGTAAATCCATACATATTCAGCAACCAAAACAAATAAGTTCAGAAATTAAGTCATGTGTAAATAAATGGCATGATACAGGGAAAAAAAGTATTGAACACGCTAACTGAAATGTATTTAATACTTTGTGTAAAATCCTTTGTTGGTAATGACAGCTTCAGGACGCCTCCCTTAAGCCCCGTACACACGATAAGAATATCGTAAAGAACGTTCTTCCAAATATAATCGTATGCAAGTCTAGAATCGAATCGTATCCGCGTACACATGTTTAGAATATCGTACGAATGTTCTTCCAAATATAAATCGTATGCAAGTCTAGAATCGAATAGCATAGTTTATATCCGTCAATTCCCGTACGATCAACTCAAACGTTGTTCCCTCTATAAATTTCGTACAACTGGCCTTAATCAAATGCGACAGATGTGTACTAATGATTAGATTATCGAACGATCTATCCGAAAGCGGGATTTTTCGTACGATATTCTTATCGTGTGTACGGGACATTATAGTGAAACTAATCGCATGCATTGCTCGGGTGTGATTTTGGTCCAGTCTTCAAATCTTGAAGGTTCCGTGGGCCTGTTCTATGAACTCTGATCTTTAGTTCTTTACATATTCTACATTTTCTATTGGATTCTAGTCAGGTGATTGGCTGGGCCGTTCTAGCAGTTTTATTTTTTGTTCTTTGAAACCAATTGAGAATTTCCTTGGCTTTGTGTGTGGGATCATGGTCTTGCTGAAATGTCCAAACTCATCTCATCTTCATCATCCTGGTAGATGGCAGCAGATTTTTATCAAGAATGTCTTGGTCCATTTTTCCATTCATCCTTCCTTTAGCGATATGAAGTTTGCCAGTACCGTAGCCTGAAAAACAGCTGTTGGTATGGGGGTGTTTTTAGGGTTGGTACGGGGGTGTTTTTGGGGTGATGTGCAGTGCTATTTGACCTCCCAACATTTAACTTTAAAGAAGCTTCAATGTGCTTTTTCTTCAGCAATGGAGTCTTGCACGGTGAGCGTGCATACAGTCCATGTCAGTTGACTGGATTACTTATTGATTTCTTTGAAACAATTGTACCTGCTACTGTAATTCCAGGTCTTTCTGAAGCTCTCCACAAGTGGTCCTTGGCTCTTGGACAACTCTTCTGATAATTCTTTTCACTCCTCTGTCAGAAATCTTGCGAGGAGCACCTGGTTGTGGCAGGTGTATGATGAAATCATGTTTGTTCCACTTCCAGATTATGGACCCAACAGTGCTTACTGGAACATTCAGTTTAGAAATCCTTCTGTAACCAATGCCTTCAGTATGTTTTGCAACACTAAGGTTGCAAAGGTCATGAGAGAACTCTTTGCTTTTACCCATCATGAGATGTTTCTTGTGTGACACCTTGGTAATGAGATAGCTTTTTATAGGCCATCAGTTTAGACTGAACCAGCTGATATTAATTTGCACTGACAAGGGGCATAGTTGCTTTCTAATTACTGACAGATTTCAGCTGGTGTCTTGGCTTCCATGCCTTTTTGCACCTCCCTTTCTTTATGTGTGCAATACTTTTTCCTGTGTCATTTCATTTTATCACATGTAACTTCACTTCTGAACTTATTTGTTTTGGTTTCTTTGTACGTATGGATTACATGGGTTGTTACCGACATGTGGTTAAAATTTCATGTCAATAGCACTATAGAAATATATTTACCTAGAAAAATGGTGACGTGTTTGTTACTTATTTTATCCGCTCTATATTTATATTATACTGTACACACATATACATATATATTAACATGCATACATACACAAAGAGTCACCTTTGTCATGCTACCCCACTACCACAGCCCTTGTAAACCCCATACTGTACAGTATACGATTTCTGAATATGTACTCCCAAAATGCAGTATTAGGAGCTGAATGCCCAATTGCTAGGCCTGAACATGAGGGACGAAATTAGACCCAGGGCTCCGACAGACTACTTGAGAAGTGGGGGAATCTGGCAAAGGGAAGTATCAGTTGGGAATGGGGAAATGGTTGGCCAAAAAATGAAAGATTCTCTCTAAAGCAGATCAGACATTGTAGTTTGAAGGACAGCTTATATATGTACCTAGATCTGTCTTTATATCCGCTTCCTATAGTTCTCAAAAAATAGCATAAGGACTGGAAGAGTGAGGGAGAGCAGCACTTGGAGCCAATCAAGGCTCTACTAAAAACATGCTTACAGTAGAGAGCACAGGGATGGCCTCGCCAGTGTTCTGCTGCTCTTCCACTGTCCAGTAGGTGCATGAGATGATCAAAGATGCGGAACTTCCATTTTATCTATAGTCACCTTCTTAAATAGGAGAGACCATTACCATGATTTCACAGGGTAGAAGGGTGTGCACAGAGGACCTCTGCCATTAAAAAGATTAAGGTGGCACATAGACAGTATGTGGGCCATAGAATTGAGAATTTTGCCTGCAGTTTAGAATTATTTCTCCAGTTTTCCTTTCTTTCTTCATTTTTTAGACTGACTCATGTATTTGGTATTTAAATTTAGGGGTCATCATTAACACTGTATTCTTTTCTAAGAAGGCAGGATGTGCAAAAAGAACCTGATAAAGACTTGTAACACATGTCAAGATATTTTAAGAAACAAGCTGCCATTCAGCCAAACCCCCAGCTTTTCTGAGATAAAGTGTTTGTTGACTGCTATGAACTGGTATGTTAATGATCAGGCATCTGTTTTTTTACTTCTACTAAGTGTGGTCAGGTCAGGACCATCTATTATCCATGGTCTGCTGAACTCCGTAGTTATTAGATAGCACACAGAAACATGTACTTTACATAAAAAGGGTAGTACAGTATGCTGCAATGTACATAACAACATGAAGAAGGTTGGGTAACTATTGCATCATAGTTTTAATAAAGGCTTTGCATGCTGTTAAACAGTACAATGATTTTAGACTTTATAGTGCCAAGGAGTGTAAACATGGCATGGCAATTAGGAAAACTTACGGTAGTGAGCTTGAGGTTAGCAGGAGGAACCACTGAGAGCAGCATGAGGGTACAGGAGATCAACACACCGGAAGTGACAGTTTCTAAGCAGACTTCCAAGGAAGTGCCATTTGGTGGTATGCACAGTAGGAGTGGTAAAGATGGACATACATGATTCAAATTTCTATTTCTCAGCCTATCAAAATCCTTGAATGACCCACAAGCATCCTAAGCAATGTCAATAGAAACTGTCAGCTGCTAGCTACTGAATTCAGCAGCTACTGCTCCAGAGGCTGCTGAATAACTACTGCATAGTGCTTGTATCTGATTGGATGTATGCAGTGTTCAGCCAAAAAGTTTTGGCATGGCTCCTTGAGAAATAAAATTTAGTAAATCAGGCTCACTCATGAAGAGCTCAAGTTTTGGCCGAGTGTATGATCAGCTTAAAGTGGAAGAAACCCTACACTATAATTATTCTTAAAAATATGTTTCCTTCCCCCTCCTCATACCTATCCTGCCTACCTTGTATAAAAAGATCTGTGTACTCACTTATTTTTAATCGACTCCAATCACGTGATCTTACAGCTCTGGCTCCCCTGTGTCAGTGATCTGCTGCTGCAGGGGAGAGAAGGGAGCGCTCGATAATAGCTGTGAATCTTGGGAGTCGTGATGTCACCCATAGGCTCACATGGCCCAGCTGTTGTCAACGCTTCTGCTGCAGGGGAGAGAAGGAAGCGTTGACAACAGCTGGGCCATGTGAGCCTATGGGTGACATCACGACTCCCAAGATTCACAGCTATTATCGAGCGCTCCCTTCTCTCCCCTGCAGCAGCAGATCACTGACACAGGGGAGCCGGAGCCGCATAATCAAGTGACCAGTGTGGATTAAAAAAAAAAAAAAAAGGTAAGAACATACATCTATTTTTATACAGGTTAGGCAGGGTAGGTAGGAGAAGAAGGGAGGGAATATTTTTTAGAATAGTTAGTGTTAGGTTTTTTGTACACTTTATGTACTTTCTTATTCTGCAGGGGCAGCTTCGTACACATTTGTTAACAAGGGTTGTTTTAATTTTAAAAAGCTGGAAATTAAAGGGCCGTGCGGTTTTATTGTTAGATTTGCTTGCCTTTCTCAAGTTTCTAAAGCCTCGTACACACGGTACAATTGTTGGCAGTTGTCTGTTGACAGACTGTTGTCCTAAAATCTTAACGTACTACACTCCTTTTGGATAATTGTTGTCCAACTTTCGGCCAACAAATGTTGGATGACAGGCTAGTAATTTTTGCGGCGGACAAAGGTTTGACGTCAGATTTTCGTATGGTCAGTACACAAATCCATCACACAAAAGTCGAAAGTACAAACACACATGCTCGGAATCAATGCTCACCAAACATGAAATTAGCAGAAGGGGCCCAAAGGGTGGCGCTCAAGAGCTGAAATTCCTCATAGTACGTCACTGCGTTCGTGTTTGTGGCACAATAATTGTGTACCGTTAGTATGCAAGACAAAATCCTGGCAACGCCCTTTTGACAAAAATCAGACATTCGGTTGGCCAACAATTGTACCGTGTGTACGAGGCTTAAGTGTTTAAATGGCAATGTGTCTGATGATAGGTTTCCTTTAACAAAGGGGCCAGTGACAGTAAAATTCAGAACAAATAGTTTGTAATGCCACTTTTTCCAGAAGAACCTGTTTTTTGAAGATGACACTTATTCAGGAGCTAATCTGCATCCTTTTCCCAGTATCTTTGCAAGGTGATTTTCACTTAGCTTGGTAAACGAGATAAAAAAAGCTTTGGCTTCCATCATTCAATCATGTGCAAGCAAAAATACAGCGTTTTATTTTCCTTGTATGTGTTTGGGTGTTCTTTGTAAAGTGAATTTTCACCACATTCACTAAAGCTGGCCATACATGGAGCAAATTCTTCTGGTTCCTGATGAACTGGCTGAACGTTGCTCAGTGGGTGGTTCTGTTGGCTGCCTCCCACCAGACATCCATCAACTGAAAAATCAAAGGAGCCAGGCGGAAAAACGGTCAGCTGAACAATAGCTTCATCCAATGAGATGCAGGCACTGTTCAAGTACTTTGACAGCTGATGGAGCCAGCTATCAGAATACAATAGCTCTAGTGGAAGAGTCATCCACTTGGTCACCTACAGAACCTGTATAACGTGAATGGAGAAATCTATTCGATTTTTGTATGTATGGTCATCTAAATATAGTACTAAAGGCTTAATGTTTTTCACTTAATGCATTCACAGCATTAAAGCGGAATTCCACCCATATAAAAGTCAGCAGCTACAAAAAGTGTAGCTACTGGCATCTATTATTCGGACACTCGCCTGTCCCACGGTCTAGCGATGCGGGCAAATGAAGCCCCGCTCCTCTCCCCCTCCTCTCTGCGGCGCCGGCATTGTCACTGTGGGCGCCTGGCTGTGGCTTCACAGCCGGGCACGCACTGCGCATGCGCGAGCCGCGCTGCGCACTGTGACTGGTCGGGCAATCAACTGGGACCCGTGACGTGGCCCAGATGATTGCTGAGAGGGAGGGGGGAGAGGTGAACTTCCTTCTGGCGCGGCGGTGCCCCGGGAGGAAGTGGGAGCTGGAACCCTCAAATGTTGCATGTCAGGGGGTCACCTTCACTTAAAGCGGAAGTTCCATTTTTGGGTGGAACTCCGCTTTAAGCTATAAAAACAAAACAAAAAAAACCCCTAGTACATGTGGTACCTCCCTGTCTTCAATCACTTACCTGCTGTCCTGGTCACTGCAGCTGGCTTCAGAATTGATCATCGCCAGTCCCCGAACATCCTAGATCCACAGTAGACACTGAGGGAGGCTCCTCCTGTCATCAGTCCAACAGATAGGAAGAGGAGGGAGCCGGGGAGGGAAGGAGGGTAGTGACTCTTTGGTAGCACATAGCTCAGCACAGGTCCCAGATCGAAGCGTGCATGTGCTGTGTTTTCTTAGCATCTAGCCAGCTAAAAGAGACGCCCGCAAACAGGGTTGAGGGGGCAGTGACTTTCTGACCCTCCACGAGGAGAAAAGGGACAGTTTTAGGATGAATGTACACAGCAACAACATGCCGGAGTGATTCCCCACTCCAGGAGGTCTCCATTGTCAACTGCAGTAGGGGGCAGTGTGGTGCACAATTCAGCGCATAACACGGCTGCTTTTTTTTGCACATACCATTTATTTAGGCTGGTTTCCCACCATTGCGAATTGGATGCAGGTTCTCCACATCCAATTTGCAATAGCAGGAGATCTTGACTGGCTCTCTATGGAGCCGGTTCACATATCTCCGCTGCGGCTCCAGTGCAAATTTGCACAAGAGTCCTGTGCGTCTTTTGGTCCGTTTCAGGTCCAAATTCAAACCAAAATTCAGGCTGAAATCAGACCTGAAACAGTGAACGGGGACGCACATGACCCCTGCAGGGAGCCGCATCAGTATTGGGTGTGAACCCAGCCTTAAAGTGTAAAAAAAACAAACACTTCATTCATGGCAATGTACCGCAGCGCGATTAGATTCAGCACGGTGCGCTGCGATAAAATGCAGCAGGGTGAATCCTAATAACAGTAGGGGTTTTTTTTTACGTTAATGCAGAGCATACATTAAAAAAAAAAACTACTAAAAGAAGACGTTATAAACATATACCCAGTGAAGCGACTGGCATCAGGTGATATACAGAAATTAAAGAGGAGGGCCAGTCAAAAAAAAAAAAATTAAAAAAGTCAGCAGCTACAAATACTGCAGCTGCTGACTTTTAATTGGACACTTACCTGTCCCAGGGTCCAGCGATGTGGGGGATCGAAGCCCCGCTCGTCTCCCCCTCCGTTCGGTGGCGCCGGCATTGCAACTGTGGGCACCGAGCTGTGGCTTCACAGCCTGGCACCCACTGCGCATGCGCGAGCGGCGCCGTGCGCCGAGATTGGCCGCTCAGTCACCTGGAACTTGTAATGGGTCCCAGATGATTGACAGGGGGGAGGGAGCAGAGCTGAGCCCTTCCTGTGCGTGGGAAGTGATGTCACCAGCCCAGGCACTGGAAGAGGCAGACTACGAGGGACCCCCTAGCAACAGGCATTTAGAGGTAAGTAAAAAAAAAAATATATATCCAAATGTTTTTTTTTATTTTTTTTTTTAGGCACAAGCATGACTTTTTTTTTTTTTTTAGGGTGGAACACCACTTTAAACAAATCCTCCTACATAATTTGTACCCGTTTATCTGTAGTCTTCTCTCTTCTACATTTGTTCAAAGTCCAGAATTGATAATGCTTGTCTCAGCTGTCAGCAAAAGCAGGGGATGGAATTTACACTCTGCAAAGCTCAGTAATTGGAGGGAAGGGACACACCCTCTTCACAAAGGAACAGAGCTGAGGCTGCCAACCACAGGCTGAGTGCTGAAGATGCCTCCTCTGTCACCTTCTTTCTCTTGGAGTCAGGAAAACTTGTCAGAAGTGACTCGTGCTGATAGCAGAGGAACAAAGCAGCAGACCGAAATGACACTTCGTGCTCTGGATTGAGACAAGTACACACTGCTTTGTTCATATTTCATGTCTGAGGTTTACAACCACATTAAGCCTTTAGAACCACTGCAACAGCTAGGAACCTTCCATTTCCAAGGAGAATTTTTTAATGAAAGTCCACATATTTTCTCAGAACCAGGCTTAAAAATTACTTTTCCATTTTAACCTACAGATGCTATAGTATTTTAAAACATAATCGTATTTTCCTATTATTAAAAGGAACCAGGAATGTCTCTATCTGCCCAGGCTACTGATGGAGGGTAAAATTGTCAATTACAAAGCCTTTTCTTCTCTTTCATGGAATTCTGTCAGCAGCTTGTTAGATGACAGTTTTTACAGTGAATGTTATCAGCTATGAGCTAGATATAGCTTGGCGGTTTTACATTTAGCTGACATTTCTACACCGACAAGAGAAAAAAAAAAAAAAAAAAATTCAGTGAAAAAGGTAAGGCTGCATTATTATAACATTTCTAAAGTTTAGATACAGATTACAACAAATAGTGATTAGTGATTGGTTCTCTTTAAAATTCAAATGCAGAATCCCAGGCTGCAAACTAGCAAGTTAAAGCTAAAATGCAGACGACAAAGATGCAGAATGACCAAAACAGAATAAAAACAGACAGAAATAAAATAAAAATATAGAATTAAATTCATTTAGCACATGATATACATTTAATGCTATAATGTAAAAAATCTCCAATAGTGTCAATTTAATGTTTAAAAGCTACAAAACCAACTGTTTTTTTTTGTTTTGTTTTTTAATAGTACTGTACATACAATTGTATCCATCTCTAAAAAATATGAAACACAAGGGCCCCCTCCCAGCCAGCTGAAAGCACAGCAGGTGCTGCCAAAATCAAATCTTTGTGCAGTTGTCTTTGCTGACTTTATTCTTTAGGAATGCCAATAAGTCACTAAGGACAGCAACTGAACAGCACTTCTTTCACTATATATTTATGCTGGAGTCCCTTTGTCACTCACTTTGATGGGAAAATCAAAGTCACGTTGTCACTTAAAGCTGAATTAAAATCAATTACCTATTCTTAAAAAGGAACTGCAGTCTGCTCACATAATTTGTAATAAAAAAAATATTTGCCATTCTGAAGCTTCCCTTCAACCACTTTGCATATTATTTTTTATATACTGTGATTCTGCACTTGCCAAATATGCTGCAGAAATCTCCCTCTGCTAAGTCTGGCTGCAGCCATTTTAACTGTGAGCAGCTGAAGCTGCTGCCTGTTCACTTCCTGGATTTACACAAAGGCATACCTCCAGCCCTGCAGCTCTCATTGGCCCTCTTATGACTCATCCCCCCTCCCTTCCGGGCAAACTCTCACAAGAGTGAGAGAGCTGTGCATGATGTCATAAGCCTAGGCTTTTAACCAGACAAGAAACAGGAAGTGGGGTGTATAAGGTATTTACTGGAAGAAAAACATTTTTTACGATCCAAAGTTAAAAAACAATAAGGGCAGAAGATTTAATAGATGGAAAGAAGAAAAATGATTGAAGTTCTGCTAGTGGTACTAAACCCAGGACCTTATATGAGGTCTCCCACAGACTCAGTACACAGAACATGGGAATGCAATTATTTAAGTAAAAATAAAGTGCTAAATACCTTTTCTCATCAGCGGTTATAGCAGTCCTGTGACTTCTATCAGTGTCCGGCACTGGTTGAAGCTTGTAGGAGTTTTCATTCTCCTCTGACTATCCTATGAGGCTGCATTAACCCTGACCTTTTGTCTGGACAGTGCTGATTGGCCCTGTGCTGATCACATGCACTCTCCCCAAAAAAAAAAAAAAACTCTAGCAATACACACCAAACTGAGCATGTGCAGAGTGCCCCCAAGGCTCTGTTCTATCAGCAGATGTATTAGGGACTGTGGAATAAGGGGGGGGGGGGGTCAGAGAAGACAGGATCAAACAGCCTTTTTACACAATACAGAGGATTAACCCCTTAGATTGTACAGTGAGTATAACAAGCATGCTTTACTGCATATACAGACTGATTTTACTGTTCTGGGTTTAGTAACACTTTTTAAACATATTCCTCCTGTCTACCCCGTGTTAAAAAAGATCTGTATACTTACCTTTTCTTAGCTCACTCCAGTCAAGTGATCCTGTAGCTCCAACTCCCCTTTGTCAATGAGTGGTGGCTGCAGGGGAGAAGAGCAAGCACCGACAACGGAGGGGCAATATGAGCAAATGAGTGATGTCACAGCTCCCAGAATTCCAAGCCATTGTTAAGTGCTCACTGTAACAGGGAAGTCAGAGCTGCATGATCAAGTGACCAGAGCAGATTAAAAAATCGATAACTATACAGATCTTTTTTTACACAGGTTAGGCAGGAGGAGGGGGAGGGAACATTTTTAAGAATAGCAAGACGGGCCACACACGAAGAGAAATTTGCTTGATTGAATTTGCTTGATTCCCCCCCATCAACACTATGTGTGTTGATGGGGGAATCCCTCCTGCTGGCCTGTCTTTTCCTGATGGAAGGGGGAAGCCGTCCCCTCTGGGAGAAGACAGTGATTATCGCTAGCAGCTATAGCAGCCACTTGTGATAACCACAAGTGAATCTGGCAGGCTGGTTGTTCCCAAGTTGGTCAACCGATCAACTTGGCACATTCAGCTTGCCCATTAATGGTTAGAATCTCTCCTGGTTCCTGCTGAACTGGCCGAGATTTGAACCGTGTATGGGCGGCCTTAGTGTTAGGCTTGAATTCCACTTTAAATATCTAGCTAAAAAAATCTGTGAGGCTGAAGCCCCCTTGTTACACCTTTTATCATATTCTACATCCTGTATAGGAAAAACAATTTAAACAAAAAATATATGAGTTTAGTAAACATCAGTCTCTTACCTCTACAGGCACGTATACTGAACAGACACGTTAGTGCATTGAAAGGTAGGGCACGAGCAGGTTTCACAATATGTGGTGTATGTAGATGCCAAATATAGTTACATAAACTTGGGCGCAGACGGAGTTTTAGTACTATATTGCAATAGTCTAAACAAAGTTTTAAGTGTAGCTTTGCTTTAAACCCTTAACACCACTTCCAAAGCATTAAAGCCCACTTAAAGGGCCACCGGGAGGCGGCTTGGTCATGTGACCACCGTGATTAGCTCTCACAGTGGTCATAAGATTGGAAACCCATCCCAATGGCTCCCAATCAGAAGCTGAGAGCTGTCAGGAAGTGCGCAAAGAAGGCAAGAGTCAAGGCAGATGGCTTGCAAGAGAGTACTGTGAGTCCAGGCAGAGGTCAAGGCAAGCAGCTGGAAAACAGGAGAACCAGAATGGGCAGGAGACATGAGCTGAGTCAGGTGATTGGGGTTAGAACCAGGTATTTGGGAACATCAGCAATCTCAACACACAGGGTAGCTGGCAAAAAGACACAGCAGCAATCACCAGGAAGAACGGGGTTTAAATACCTTTATTATCAGTGAGCATTCCCAGCGTCAAGGATGCATGCCAATGAACGCTGACACATGAAAACAGAAACCCAACAGTCTGTAGAGTCTCTCTCAGTAATCATGCAGTCCAAGCAGTCTCCCATTAACTCATTAATCTGGCCAGTCTGTCTCATTAACCCATCAGTCTCCCCCAGTAACTCTGCAACCTCTTTTAATAAATTCCATGACCTGGGCATTCTTTCTCAGTAGCTCGGCACTTGGAAGTTTCCTAATCCTTTGGTAACATGGCAGTGGTAAAAGTAGGTATCATAATAGTTGCAAGCTCCACAGGTTGGTTTGTAGGTATAATTAGACTGAAAAGCAGGTTTTATGGTGGGTACAGATCTACAGAACTCCACAGGTTTCTAGGGAACAGCTAAAAACCCTCGAACGGTGATGGCTTATAGGCGGTTGGGCCGCCGGTTTTTACTGAACCCAACCCGCCCACCTAAAACAAGCACAGGCAGCTGATCAGGGCTGTACACATGCCATGGCCGCGATGCTTTGATTGCCAAGGTAAAAATTAAACCTCCTGTTGTAGTTGGCATGCAGTACCACCACTGAACACGACCCATTCATATTAAAAGGGCCAAAGGCGCATTTGTGTGCAATGCATGTGGTTGCTGTGCGGTGGTTCAGCATTTTGAGGGTACAACAAGTAGCAAGGAGGCATCATATAGCCTCAAAGCTCCTTGTCAACCACCCTCTGAGAATGCAATCCACCATAGATCACTTTTCAGAGGGGCCTGCAAGGCCTACTGCACGGCTGAATAAGCTTTAAAGCGAACCTGTACTGGCAATAAACAATCAAATAGATTTGCTGGATAGCAAGCACTGCTAGAGTCCATAACTGATCATTTACTGTTTGGTCCAGCCAGCACCTAGAGCACTACATTTGTTATCTCTTTAAAGCGGAAGTAAACCCATCAACCCATGCTTGAAATGCTAACTGTCACATTGGTTCAACTGTCAAACCATCCAATGGTTGGTGTCATAACTGATCACATGTGCAGCATCATGACAGTTGAAGATTAAACAGAGGCCAAGATGGCAGCTTCCTTGGCTGAAAACAATAGGAGGGTTTACTTCCACTTTAAGCCCTCGTTCACACTGAGCATGGCTTTGAAATCGTGCGAGTTCAGATTTCAAAGCTGCATTTCAGTCCGACTTCAGGGGCGACTTGAAAGACATCTGTGCGGGTTCATGCACAGAAGTCTATCGAAATCACCCCTGAAGTTGCCAAAAGTAGTGCAGGAACTACTTTTGGAAATTGATGTGGCGCCGCAAAGTCGGCATCTCACCAGTTGGAACGCTCCCATTCAAGAAAGAAAGGGGTAGCCCCTGGAAGTCGCACATCTAAGATGTCCTAGAGACGTGAATGGAGTGGCAACCTCAGCCTGGACCCCAACCAGGCCACACCCCCAACATGTTTCACCCCGCCCCCCGGAGCTTAGTCATGGCAATAGGCTCCGATTTGACATGTGATTTGACCTGTCAAATCGCATGTCAAATCGTGCCAATGTGAACTGGGGTTGTAACTTGTGTCAATAATTTAACTTGAACTATGATATGAATATGTGACAATTCAGATCATAAAATGGCATCCCCTGCCTAACTTGTAACTTTTGTTAAAGACTAAGTTAAATTTTTCAATAAATGTAGCCAAAGGGCACAAAGTAGATTAAACTGTGCAGCTTTGAAAAATGTTGCTTAGGGCTTGTTCACATCAAAATGTGATGCGGGGAATCCGTGTTCCATGAACGTTTCCTGCACCGTGTTTAAAACACACTGGGTCTGCAATTTGCTGTTGACGTCAATGTATTCCTAAGAACCCCCAAAACGCAGATCACAAACGTAGAACAATCGCATGCTACTCTGGTGCAGTGCGTTTTAAAAAAAAAAGTAGTGCATGCTTTACTTTTGCTGCAATCCAGTACGATTTCAGCTCATTCAAATGAGTCGCACAGGAATGTAGATCGTATTCCTGTGTGATTCAGGTATGAACTGGCCCTAAAAGTGTAAACTCACCTTTTGAGCTACAATTAAAAAGGTGCACACCCTACACCCTCCCAACCCCCACCCTGGTCCCCGCTGTACTTACCTCCATGGGTGATAAGCGGGCAGTGCCCACACAGTAGAGCTGCACGATTCTGGCCAAAATGAGAATCACGATTTTTTTGCTTAGAATAAAAATATCACAATTCTCGTGGCGTAAAATCTTTCACATTATACAAAAAAAAAAATGGACTAACTTTACTGTTTTTTTTTTTTTTTTTACTTCATTAAAGTGTAATTTTTCCCAAAAAACTGCATTTGAACGATTGCTGAGCAAATACAGTGTGACATAAAATATTGCAACAACCACCATTTTATTCTCTAGGGTCTCTACTAAAAAAAAATATATAATGTTTGGGGGTTCCAAGTAATTTTTTAGCAAAAAAAAAAATGGTTTTAACTTGAAACCAACAAATGTCAGAAAAAGGTTTAATGTTTAAGTGGTTAAACTTCCCTCATTTTCACACCAAAGTTTATTCCTTTCATCTAAAGGACAAATTGTTACAATGTTTATACTTAAGGCTGCCCATACACGGTTTAATTTCGAAAGAATTTTCTTTTGAAAATCAGAAAATTTGTGCGTTTTATGATCCGATGGTGCCATCATTGATTTCCAAATTCGACCAACCAAGCCTTCAATTTCACCTGATGTTGCTACAGAAAAGAATTTTCGTGGCAGGGAATCTTCTTTTCTTTCCAGGAATTTTCTTTTCTTGCACATGCGCATTTTTTTTTTTTTTTTTTATTATTACATTTCTCGCACGATTCTCCCATCATTGATTAAAAAATCATTCGTTTTTCAAAAAATTTCCAACATGTCCGATTACTCAAATTCGATGGCCGCACGAAAATTGGCTGTTGCTGCAAAATGGTGCGAAATACGAACGAAAATTCTTAGATAAGATTTTTTGAAAGAAAATTCTTTCGAAAATCAACCCATGTATGGCCTGCCTAAGTTTCACTACTAAAGAATGTTGTGATTCGTGACAGACTGCCTTTAGCAGAGCAGAGAGAATTCCCTGCATAGAAAGAATCGGGAAATACTTTGTCAAGATCGCAACGGGGGGAACAAATAAAAATTTTTTAAAAATGTAAAAATCGCAATAACGATTCCTAACGATTAATCGTGCAGCTCTACCACGCAGTCAGTGTAGCTTTTCGGGGATTTGAAACCCCCACTCTTCTCACCTTTCTTTCTGCAGGTATTCCGGGATTAGAGTGATTCTGATTGGTCAGCGCTGATACAGAGAATCGCTACAACAAACCTACAACATATATTTGATTTTCCATTTATGCATCAGATTTGATCTACAGAATAATCATTAAAGAGCTGATTTGTTGCAGGATATACATGATTTATGGCCCAAACACGTTGGTACTGCAGGATATATGAAACTAGAGAGCGTCCTATGATTGTATTTATAACTACAATGAGGTGAGGGTGCAATAACAGGAAACACAATGGGGGAGATTTACTAAAAACAGGTGCACACCGAATCTGGTGCAGCTGTGCATGGTAGCCAATCAGCTTCTTACTTCAGCTTGTTCAATTAAGCTTTGACAATAAAACCTTGAAGGTAATCGGTTACTATGCACAGCTTCACCAGATTCTGTGTGCACCAATACCTATATGTGATTATATATCATTTCCTGTTATCAAGTACTGCAAAATGTCCCGTGGCGTGGCCTATTACACAAAAATGTGTCTACACTTGCTGGCTCGCTGACTCATTCTTCCTTAGCAGTTCTGTACACAAACTTCCTCCCCTCTTCACTTTCAGCAGCTTTTCTCAATTACCATCCTCCCAGCAAGTTTAGCTTTCCTTGGATAAGGAGCATACATTGTCCCATTTCACAACCAGGCTCTTTTTTTATTAACTGCCGTGTGCTAGGCCTAACAAAAAAAATGGATAGCATTGTAGCTTACTTAGATGGTGACTGCATTTGTTTCTTTTTTTCCCTTTTTTTTTACCTGGAAATCCTACCATTACCACACTTCCTGTCCTAGGGTGACAACCGTACTGAGCAGCATGGTTACCCTAAAACTAAGTTTAGACATGCAGCTAAATTGCCACACCTCTAAAGAGCGATCGGTGTTCAGAACGTTTTACGGAGGCGTTTGACAGGTGATATGATGCCTCACCACCACCTGTTAAAACATAATGCCACACTGGCACATTGTTTGCAGTTGCAGAGTGTCTTCACTAGCTACGAGTTGCATTCACTGACCACCAAACACAATGGGGGGGGTCATTTTTGCTGCATCACGACCACGACATATGAACACCCCCATCCACTGCCTTCTCAGCTTAGAGGCAAGCAGGAGAAAAAAAATGGGCAAAATTGTAGCTCAACCATGCATTTTTAATGCCCCCTAACCACTACCTAACGCTTTGTTT
This sequence comes from Aquarana catesbeiana, assembly GCF_042186555.1. NCBI lineage: Eukaryota > Metazoa > Chordata > Amphibia > Anura > Ranidae > Aquarana > Aquarana catesbeiana. Next base: position 542,979,890 of record NC_133327.1, read on the forward strand.
TTAGGATGCCACTCTTTCTTCTCCATAATAAGAGAAGGTGTTTTGTCGTCCACAGAGGTAGCAAGAAAAAAAAATGCTTTGGCCAGCCATAGACAGAGCAAATTTCTTGCAACCGTAGGCTCGCTTGATTGCCCCCATGAACACAGTCAGTGCTGACAGGGGAATCCCTCTCGCTGAGCCATTGTGTTCTCCTGGGGTGGCGGGGGGTGGAGGAGGCACACAAAGGGATTATATTATTGGCGCTAGCAATAATTGCAAGTATAATCCAGCAGGCTGGTTGTACCTAAGTTGATCGATTGATCAACTCGGGTACATTCAGCCTAGAGCTGCACGATTAATTGCTAAGAATCAAAATTGCGATCCACCCCCCCCCCCCCCGCGATCTTAACAAAGCATTTTCCAGATTCTATGCAGAGTTCTCTGCTCAAGCCGACAGCTGTCAAAAAAAACAAAAAAAACAGGCAGTCTGACAAGTTATACAACATTCCTCAGCTGAGCTAACTATAAATATTGTAATTTTTTTTTCTTTAGATGAAAGGAATGAACATTTGTAAATGAGGGCAGTTTAACCACTTAAAGAATAAACCTTTTTCTGACACTTGTTGGTTCAAGTTCAAGTTATTATTTTTTGGTAGAAAATTACTTAGAACCTCCAAACACACACACACACACACACGCATATACATATATTATACACATATATATAAAATGGTGGTTGTTGCAATATTATATGTCATACTGTTATTGCGCAGCGGTCTTTCAAATGCAATTTCTTTGGAAAAAATACACTTAAAGTGGAGTTCCACCCACTTTTACAACTCTTCAGCATCCCTTACTAAACTGTGCACTGTAAACGAATTGGATATTTTTTTATTTTTTTTCTCAGCACTTACTGTATATCTGCTGTATTCATTTTTCACTTCCTCCTCCCTGGCCGCGGCCCATCGCATCATTTCCTGTTTGCAATGCCTTCTGGGAAGGGGCAGCAACTTCCTCTAACACTGCCGTTGCTATGGAAACCTGACCTGAAACCTATTACACTGCTTGTGCTGCACTGAGCATGTGCGAGATCTGCAAGGGTGAGATCCAGGAAGAAATCCAGTCTGGCTTCAGATGCCCAGACTTAAGATGGCCACGGCCTGCTGTAAGTTTATAAAATAACAAACTACTGCTATAAACTAACAAAACAGACCTTAGTTTACAGACTAACTTTACTAGAATACATTAAGCTTGTGTATTATAGGGGTATTTTTATTTAAAAAGTATAATTTCGGCCGGAACACCACTTTAATGAATTAAAAAAAAGCTCAACAGTAAAGTTAGTCCAATTTTTTTGTATAATGAGAAAGATGATGTTACGCCGCGAGAAGCCTGAGAGAATTGTAATCTTTATCTTAAGCAAAAAAATTGTGATTTTAATTTTTCCCAGAATCGTGCAGCTCTAATTCAGCCTACCCAAACATGGTTCAAATCTCGGCCAGTTCCTGCTGAACCAACCAAGATTCAAACAGTCTATGGCCAGCTTAACAGATAACAATCCAGAGGCAGAGAGCTCAGAATATCAGCTCCCAAGATTTCAGGTGGATAAAAACCTTTTTTCTCAAATCGCCTTTCAGGACAACCTTGGAGAGAGCGTAGCTCCGCCTTCTTCACAGGAAACACATGCAGCCTTTAAATCCCTCCTCTTCCACCATGGCCTCAGTTATTGTGTTTCCTCCGCCATGGTGGAAGCATGTGCCTGGAACCAGGGAGCTGCACTCTCTTCAAGGATGGGGAGTGTCAGGCTTACCTTTTTGCTCTTTTCTTTGTCGACCATCCCAGCAACCCCCCCAGGGGCGTGGGGTGTCCCCTGTCTCTCCATCTCAGGGGAGTTAGGGCCCTCAGGAGGTGCGGCGTCTCTGTGCCCGGATTCCTCTTTGTTTTTTAGCCCTGGAGATGGCTCTGGTGCTTAAGCGGGGGCCGTTGCCGGTAAGCGGCGTGTCCCGCATCTCGGTTCCGGCTCCCGGCCGGCGAGGGCGTCATTTTTGGTGACGCGACTTCCTGAGGGGGCGTGGCACTGCTGATTCCAAGCACCTGGAACGCAGAGACCAGGGGGCGGGTCAGAAGACCGGCGCTTCCCTTTTCGGCCCTCGCTGATGACGCGAGGACCGAGAAGATTTAAAAAACCTGTGTGTTTTTCTCCTTTTGCTGTTTTTCCTCTACAAGATGGATGAGAGCAAAACAGCTATGGCGGATGCAAGCGCCCCTAGCACTGCTCAAGCCCAGGTAAGAGAGGTACAGTGGTGCCTTTTTCTGATCCCTATGGGCTTTTGTTGATTTGTTTGTTTCCTTCCTGAGGGGAGCCTGTAGCTGCAGGGTCAGAGGTTACTTCACTCGGACCCTGTAGCGTGGACTAGGTGTCTCACTATTAATTCTGCTTGGGTTTTCTGTCTCCTCTCAGGCTTGGTGGAGTGTCTGCTAGTGTTTGGTATTTGTAGGGGACACTAGGTTTAGTTAAAATTGTTTGTCGTTGCAGGAAAAAGCATTCAGAAAAACTAAACATGTAAATCCACCAAGCCAGAGGAAATGTCCTTCTTGCAAGAACCCCCTTAGAGATTCATGGCAGAAGGTGATGTGCTGATCCTGTATTAAAGATCTGGTGGAGGAAGAAATGTCCCAGCAATACAAGGACTTATTCTCCTCTGTAAGGGAACTTACAAACTCGTTGAGTTCTGTCAGGTGTATTCTGATACAGAACCCAGCAGCTCAGGTTGAGCCCCAGAATCCACAACCAAGTCCAAAATCATCCTCATCCAGACTAGTGAAGACGGAGGACTCAGGTGATGAAGGGGGAAGGGGGGGGGAGTACTCTTCTCTCACTCAGGGACTCAGATGAAGAGGAAGACGATAGCAGAACCTCTCCGTACAAGCTATCCCTAGAGGAAGTGGATGACCTCTTAAGAGCTATCTACACTACTCTTGAAATTCAGGAAGATAAGGTACAACTGTCAGTTCACGACAAAACATACCAGGGTCTGGATGAAACTAAACACAGGATGTTTCCAGTGCATAGAATCCTGTCAGCGTCAGTCAAGAAAGAATGGAAGGACCCCAAAAAGGCCCCTTTTTTCTCCAAGACCCTTAGGAGAAGGTTTCCATTTGAAGATAAAGACTCTGAAGTTTGGAATAAGAAACCACGGGTAGATGCTGCTTTCTCGCAGGTTTCTAGATGCACAGACCTTGCGTTTGAGGACATGGGGGTGCTGAAGGACCTGATGGATAAGAAGGTAGACTTCTCCTTAAAAAGGCCTGGGATTCTACATCAATTAGTCTCAAACCTGCTATGGCTTCCACGGTTGTGGCAAGGAACCTGGAATGCTGGGTGGAGAAGCTATGTTGAAGCAGGCACACCACGTAAAGATTTGTTAGCGTCTTTTCCCTTGATACTAAAAGCTGTTAAGTATATGGCTGATGCATCAGTAGAGTCAGTTAAGTTGGCGGCAAGGTCATCAGCACTGGTGAACTCAGCCAGACGTACGGTCTGGCTAAAGACCTGGTCTGCTGATACAGCTTCCAAGGTTAAGCTGTGCAGTTTGCCTTTCTCAGGTGATTTCCTTTTTGGCCCAGACCTTGAAACAGTCTTAGATAGGACAGCCGACAAGAAAAAGGCTTACCCTGCCAAAAAGAAACAGCCGATTAAAAAGAATTTTCGTGCTGTTCAACAGCCCCATAAGAGTAAGGAGCAGGACCGCAAGGGCCGTTGGGTCTCCCAAAGGGGTAAGGGAAGAGGAGGAGTTCTTTTCAGATCTCCCCCAGACCAGCCCTGTAAAAGTAAGTGACAATCTCACCCCAGTAGGGGGAAGATTGTCAGCTTTTCACCTACAGTGGAACATGACATCTCCAAGTCTGTTTGTGAAAAGCATCATAGCTCAGGGATACAGGCTGGAATTTTCAGAGCCACCCCCGAGCAGATCTTATGTTACAGCCCTACCAAAAGATCTGGAAAAAGCTTCTGCATTGATGAGCCTACTGCGGGATCTGATTCAGCAAGAAGTAATCATCCAGGTCCCAAAAAATCAGGAGGGCAGGGGTTTCTATTCTCATAGATTCCTGGTAAAGAAGCCTTCAGGGAAGTACCGCTTGAACCTGAACTTAAAAATCTTGAACAAATCAATACGGTACAAGCATTTCAGGATGGACACAATCTTTTCCATCACGAAGTTGCTGACTCCAGGCTGTTTCATGGCATCCCTGGATCTAAGAGATGCTTATCTTCATGTTCCGATAAATCAGACTTCTTAACAGTTTCTATGCCTGGCAGTGGATCTGGGGAACTTGGTATGGCACCTCCAATTCAGAGCTCTACCATTCAGACTTTCATCCTCCCCCAGGATCTTCACAAAAATGATGGCGGAGGCTCTGGAACCTCTGAAGTTGAGAGGGATTTCAGATATCCCCTATCTGGATGACCTGTTCTTCGCAGATTCTAAAGAACAAGTCTTATCAAATCTCCAGACGTCCCAGGATCACCTGAAGAACTTAGGGTGGCTCCTAAATTTGGAAAAATCCAATCTGGAACCCTCACGGGAGATGAAGTTTTTGGGGTACACCATAAACTCGGTGCTTCAAAAAGTCTTTCTACTGCAGGAAAAAGGGGAAAAGATCCAATCAGCGGTGAAACAGGTTCAGAACAACCTGTCAGTGTCAGCCAGGTCAGCTATGGCGGTGTTGGGTCTTCTTACAGCATCGATTCCCGCCATTTAGTGGGCCAGATTGCATTTAAGGCCCCTCCAGTTAAACATTTTACGCAGTTGGTCATACCAGGAACCATTAGAAAAACTGATAAAAACTTTCCTTAAAAGGTAAAGAGGGCTCTCTGGTGGTGGAGAAATCCGTCCAACCTGACAAAAGGCTTTTCTAGGGTCTTTCCCCTGGACAAGCGTCTAACGATGGACGTGAGTTCCTGTGGCTGGAAAGCCCACCTGGACAGTCAGACTTCTCAGGGGGTCTGGTCCAAGTCGGAAGCCCAAAATTCCTCAAACTGGCGTGAACTGAAGGCAATTTTTCTGGGTCTCCTAGCCTTTCAAGATGTAGTGATGTATGTTCAGGTAATGTCAGACAACAACTGCAGTAGCCTACATAATGAAACAAGGGGGAACCAGGAGTAAAAGGCTCCTAGAGTTGGCCAGTCAATTACTGACCTGGGCGGAACAGAACGTGACCTCATTATCAGCAGTCCACCTGAAAGGTTCTCAGAATCTGCTAGCAGATCTTCTGAGCAGACGGAACCTGGTGGAAGCAGAATGGAGCCTAAATCAAGAAGTCTTCATGATGATCTCCAAAGCTTGGGGGCAATCCCAAATAGATCTGTTTGCCAACCAACAAAACTCAAAAGTAAGCAAAATTCTTCTCTCTCCGCCAAGGAGATCAAGCAGTAGGCATAGATGCTTTCGCTCATTCGTGGCATTACCAGCTGTACTATGCTTTTCCCCCCCTTTCCTCTGATACCACTGGTCTTAAGGAAGTTCAGAGAAGAAAAGACCAATCTGATCCTGGTCACTCCCTTCTGGCCAAAAAGGCCTTGGTTCGCGATTCTGTTAAATATAGCCACGGAACCTCCTTGGAAGTTACCGTCCAGAAAAGATCGTCTATCGCAAGGGTCAGTGGACCATCCGGAAGTGGACTATTTTCAGTTAACAGCTTGGTTTCTGAAGAAGACCTCTTGAAGGCAAAATGACTATCTGACAAAGTAGTAAAGACCCTTCTTTCAAGTAGAAAAGCGGTCACTCGGGCCATATACATGAAGGTCTGGAAAAAATTTAACTCCTGGTGTGCGTCTAAAGGCCTCCAGGTTAAGAGTTCAGTATCAGTTATTGAATTTCTCCATGAGGGAATGGAGAAGGGACTGGCAGCCAGCACCCTGAAAACTCAGATGGTGGCTTTATCTGTTTATTTTGAAAGAACTTTATCCAAAGAAGCTTTAATTTCAAGATTTTTTAGGGCACTCGCACGAAATAGGCCAGTAGCCCTTAAAGATTTTCCCAGTTGGGATTTGTCTATAGTTTTGCAGGGTCTCTCGGGATCTCAGTTTGAACCCTTACAAGAAGCATCCTTGCAGAATTTGGTTCTCAAAACAATTTTTCTGGTGGCCATTACCTCTGCAAGAAGAATCAGTGAGCTCCAAGCTCTGGCAGTTACAGAACCTTTTCTGAAAGTTTTTGCAGACAGAGTGGTCCTTCAAACGGACCCAGCGTTTCTTCCTAAGGTTTCTTCTACCTTTCACCAATCACAAGAAATAATCCTGCCCACTTTCTCACAGAGGCAATCACAGAGGCCTATAAAGCTAAAGGAGAACTACCCCCTTCAGGTATTGCTGCTCATTCTACAAGATCTACGGCAGTTTCCTGGGCTGAAAGCGTGCTACGCCTGAACAAATCTGTAAGGCTGCTACTTGGTCCAGCTATTCAACATTTCTCTGACACTATCAGTTGGACTTACTGTCCGCCACAGGTCAAGCCTTCGGCAGGAAGATATCGCAGGCAGTAGTCCCACCCTAGGGTAAGTTTCTCGGGTATCCTATCCAAAGTTGTCCTGAAAGGCGATTTGAGAAAGGCATAGTTAGACTTACCGGTGACAGTATTTCTAAGAACCTTTCAGGACAACCGTTACTTCCCTCCCTTTGTTTATCTTTGGAAGTGGTTTTAAGTGTCTATCATGGTTGTTTGGTGGTTTTCTGTGCTTTGTTTTCCAGTTGTCGGAGACCACAATAACTAAGGCCATGGTGGAAGAGGAGGGATTTAAAGGCTGCATGTGTTTCCTGTGAAGAAGGCGGAGCTACGCTCTCTCCAAGGTTGTCTTGAAAGGCTCTTAGAAATACCGTCACCGGCAAGTCTAACTATGGCTTTTTTTTTTTTTTAACACAGTTGTCGAACAGAAAGAATTAAAACTTTTTTTTTTTTTTTTTTATATTATGGAAGAGTTTTAATTCTTTCTGTTCGACAACTGTGTTAAAAAAAAAAAGCCATAGTTAGACTTACCGGTGACGGTATTTCTAAGAGCCTTTCAGGACAATCTTGGAGAGAGCGTAGCTCCGCCTTCCTCACAGGAAACACATGCAGCCTTTAAATCCCTCCTCTTCCACCATGGCCTCAGTTATTGTGGTCTCCGACAACTGGAAAACAAAGCACAGAAAACCACCAAACAACCATGATAGACACTTAAAACCACTTCCAAAGATAAACAAAGGGAGGGAAGTAACGGTTGTCCTGAAAGGCTCTTAGAAATACCGCCACCGGTAAGTCTAACTATGGCTTTTTTTTTTTTTAACACAGTTGTCGAACAGAAAGAATTAAAACTCTTCCATAATATATAAAAAAAAAAAAAGTCATCCCTGCTGTGGGATTGTGCCCGCACTGCATGGGTTAACTGCTCGTTTTGTCCATGGGTGACCAAATACCAAATTTCTACTCACCCGATCCTCCACTTCAGTGGCAAATGGCACTTCCCCATGATACAGCGGTGGACTGTTCCTGACGTCCTGACGCCCAGAGCAGGTCTATGGGCTTGATTAAGTTAGGAACAGTCCACTGCACAAGACTGCAAGACTGCGGGGGGCTGGAGTCGCAAGGACTGGATCAGCTGTATTGCTGCAGTGCCAATGTGCTGATCACTACTCCGTTTTCTTTTTCTTAAACAAACCTTTATTGAAATGTCACACAGACATTTCATAAAGTTCAACTGCACAGTGTGAGGCGCTGGATTGCCCCGCACTGTGCTGAGCTGAAAAAAGTACATGCATTACTTTTTTTCAGGGCACGCACCCCCACCGCAATGCAGTGGTGTGAACCAGGCACACCGGAGACAAGGTATTTTGCTTTGTCAGGCAGTGGGACTGCTCTGGAATACCCGCCTAACACATTCCCACCACATATGGTGTGAATATACCCTTATTCTGCTCTCTCCTCCTATCAGCATGTTTCTTCTCAGCTCCTTGAGCTGAGTCTCCCTCTCCCAGTCTGAACTCTGCTGTACACAGGCTGCAAGAGGCTGATACCAAGTCAAATCCAGGTACTTACACTGCTTCTGGCCCGGTCATGCTGGGTGAGATCAGCATCAGCTTTGCTGTCAAACTAGAAAGCGCCGTATGCATGTGCCAGGATTTGAAAGTGGAATGTCACTCACTCGTGGGATGCTGGGGGGGGGGGGGGGGGGAGCACCAACGGCTCCAGTGTCCTGACAATAAAACAGCTATGGGAACATTTCAGCCAGGCCTCTTGGGGGTTTACAGATTTGGCAAATTTTACCAAACTACACAATGTGTTTTAGCTTACTAAGGACCTTTATCTGCATAAGCTAGTTTCCCAAAAAGTTTAACTTAGCCTTTAAATATGCCACTGGGGTATAATTGATGGAAATACTTGATCCCATGCCTAGACTAAGATTCTAATTCTATACAATTGGAGAAGTTGTGTGTTAAACCAAAAAGGATTATTAGGTGAATTTGTTAACCTACAGTGCCTTGAAAAAATGTTCATACCCCTTGAAGTTTTCTACATTTTGTCATGTTACAACCAAAAACGTAAATGTATTTTATTGGGATTTTATGTGATAGACCAACACAAAGTGGCACATAATTGTGAAGTGGGAGGAAAATGATAAATGGTTTTCAACATTTTTTTACAAATAAATATGTGAAAATTGTGGCGTGCATTTGTATTCAGCCCTCCCAAAATAGCTCAAGCTGTCAGATTGGATGGAGAGTGTCTGTGAACAGCAATTTTCAAATCTTGCCACAGATTCTCAATTGGATTTATGTTTGGACTTTGACTGCACCATTCTAACACATGAATATGGTTTGATCTAAACCATTGAAGCTCTGGCTGTATGTTTAGGGTTGTTGTCCTGCTGGAAGGTGAACCTACACCCCAGTCTCAAATCTTTTGACTCTAACAGGGTTTTATCTAAGATTGTCCTGTATTTGGTTCCATCCATCTTCCCATCAACTCTGACCAGCCTCCCTGTCCTTGCTGAAGAAAGCATTCCAACAACATGATGCTGCCACCACCATGTTTCACGGTGGGGTTGGTGTGTTCAGGGTGATGTGCAGTGTTAGTTTTCCGCCACACATAGCATTTTGCTTTTAGACCAAAAAGTTCAATTTTGGTCTTATCTGACCAGAGCACCTTCTTCCACAAGCTGTGTCCCCCACATGGCTTCTTGCAAATCGCAAACATGACTTCTTATGGCTTTCTTTCAACAGTGGCTTTCTTCTTGCCACTCTTCCATAAAGGCCAGATTTGTGGAGTGCACGACTAATAGTTGTCCTGTGGACAGATTCTACCACCTGAGCTGTGAATCTCTGCAGCTGCTCCAGAGTTACCATGGGCCTCTTGGCTGCTTCTCTGATTTAAAGTGGTTGTAAAGTGGGAGTGTGCGGTAACGGCACACTGACTGAAGCAACGGCACATACGTGCCATTGCTTCAGTTTATGTCAGTGCGCATGTGCCGATGACGTTGGCCCATGCAAATACAGGGGATATCTCCTAAACCGTGCAGGTTTAGGAGATATCCTGGGTAGCTACAGGTAAGCCTTATTATAGGTTTACCTGTAGCACAAAGTGGTCTGTAAGGGTTTACAACCACTTTAATGCTCTCCTTGCCCGGCATGTCAGTTTAGGTAGCCGACCATGTCTTGGTAGGTTTGCAGTTGTGCCATACTCTTTCCATTTTCGGATGATGGATTGAACAGTGTTCCGTCCTTTATGTGGGACCTATTCCCTGCCTGGAGGCCTGCTCTTTGTGATGGTGCACTGTTTTGCCCCGCAGAGTCAAGTGTTTCCTGAGCCAATAGCAGCAACGTTCATCTTTTAACATTGTTCTGGATATGATGTAAATTCAAGAGCCATACAGTCTGTACGGTTAGTCTAATAAACAATCATCATATCTTATATGAATATGTATATCTGCAAGCTAGATCTTTATTACATATTTGTTGTTAATAATTTATGTTTGTTTACTTGCAGACGTTTTTACGTTCTGCGGCATAATCGCATATACCCCTGATGAAGAAATGGCAACACATGCAAAAAAATTTGAAACGCGTCAGCTTTTCTTCTGTTGGATTCACCCTCTATTCAAGAGATCCTAGCGGTTATTGTCTGTACAACATTACTGTATCGCATTGTCATGTTCAGATTATTTTGTATATTGCATTCCATGTATGTGCTCATTATTTTATGATTGTCTCTATTAAAATTGATATACTTTTTACATTCTCTTCATACTTCATTTGCCATCTGCCCTATTTAAAGTCCCACCCATAGGAATTTCTTTCTTTTTAATTCACCATTTACTAAATTAGGTGACTGAAGGCAACTGGTGCCACTAGATTTTAGTTAGGGGTATCAGAGTAAAGGGGGCTGAATACACGCCACACTTTTCAGATTTTTTTTTTTTTTGAACTTTGAAAACCATTTATCATTTTCCTTCCACTTCATAATTATGTGCCACTTTGTGTTGGTCTATCACATAAAATCCCAATAAAATACATTTACGTTTTTGGTTGTAACATGACAAAATGTGGAAAATTTCAAGGGGTATGAATACTTTGTTAAGGCACTTTATCTGGGACACACCATCAATACAGATACAATTGTTTCATGCTTGGTTTTCTAGTGCTAGTTGCAATCCATACCAAATGCTGACAGTTAACAATTGAATCTTTAAAAATGTCCTCAAGGTTCATTTTACATGGAAACTAAATTATAAATAATATAGTACTTAGTTTTACCAGATTTGGGGACATTCATATTAATCAGTTCTAGAGGCTGCTGTGTAAGGGAATGTATCGGAATACGGGAGCTGCCTTTGCTGACTCATTTTTGAGCATGTATTATTCATGGTTATCATCCTTATTCTTGCTTTCCTCCTTAGTCAGTCACCTGCCCATAACAAACATGTGCAGATCAGTTGTCATGACATGTGATACATATGACAACAGTAAGGTCTCATGTGGAGAAAATGGGGGAGTCATACTGAACACTGGCACCCTAATTACCTCAAAGCTTTACAAGTCAGTAACAAAAAATGGTCAAATTTTTTTTAAAAACTCAGCGCTTATGCCTAAACCAGACTAAGGCTGCCCATACATAGTTCAGTTTTTTTGTTCAGCCAGACAGCTGAACAAAGAAAACTAAACAGATTCCCTAATTTTTCCAGCAGTCCCTTCATGGATTAAATATTTCAATCCATGCATGGCTAGCCTAAGACCCATGTGATATAACAGAGGACAGCTAAGAAAGAATTCAGAGATGTTATAAATCTCCACTTCAAAAGACTCTTAATGAGGGCCCTGCTGTAAATGACTGTCGTAAACAGTCTCGAAATCTTAAGTTCTCAACTCTTTGCGTAACTCCAACAGTAATAGAGTTACCTTTATAAATATTGGTCCTAATAATGCAGAAGATATTTTAATTAGACACCATACACGCCTATATATCAAAGTCCAGAAGGCTAATCATGCACATTAGACCTCCTAGCAGTAACATACATCAGGACTGTATCATATTTGATATCTAGCAAATAGTAGTTTCATTTTGTAAAATATGTTGGTTTTCAGATGTGAAACCTTGCCAGATGGAAATATTGATCTATTTCGGATAGTTGGCTTTAAAAATATTATTATTAATAATAATATTAATAATAATAATAATAATAATATATAATATTATTATTATATGTACTTTTAGGAGTTGCTACTGTACCAGACTTTGATGAAAAAAGAAAAATTCCTACGAACCAAAATGAACCTAGTGCTAAAAGTAAGCACTACACAGCCGCATACATGAATCACGCCTTGTAATGCGTGTGAAATATTAAATAAATAAATAAATAAATAAATAAATAAATATAATGCGCTAGAGTGTACTAGCCATGCCCTACTCCTGGCACACAGAGATACAGTGCATATACAACAGAGCATAAAATAATTTAACCCCAATATGTGCTATATCCCCCAAGGTAAACAAACTTAATGTGCACAAATAAACCGTGCAGTGAGCATGTGAAATAGTAATATCAACAAATAAATGTTCCAAAATGAATAGTGCAAACCAGGTGCTAAAAGTGCAATAAACATACAAAATAATAAAATAAATAGCGTTAATTCATAAATGATTCATATATGCAAACAAAAGCTGAAAAATGACATGTGCCAGCCAAAAAGTGCAGAGTGTCACACAATACATATACTGTACTTAATCGTCCATCATAAACTAGACATATATTAAACACAAAAGTCCTTAATGAAAGTGATGACAACTGTGCTTCAGTGATGATGTATTCAAACGTGCTGTGATTCCATGTGCCACATATCATGCGACAATGAAACAAAAGGTGACCCCCCCAAGGTAAAGCGCTCACCTTAGGGAATGTGACTAAGTCACTAGACAGAGTCAGGAAACGCTTTTGAGCCACCCAGGGCTCAGTATGGATCACAGGAAAACAGGCTCCAGCATAGGCTCAAATCATAGGCAAAAAGAGAAAGGAACCATATGGTGTGATAACGTTTAAAAAGTGTTTATTTACAAGGTCAGATAAAAAACTCTCCCCCAGAAGGGGGTACTCACATTTTGAGGGTGCGTCAGTGCACCACTCAGGAGAGGCATATAACCTGGATAAAACAATGAGGTAATAGATGTAGCAGTGAGGTTATGGAGACCGTCCCAGCACTGACACCGAAAATGGGACAGAAGCCTTTCCACTGACACCGACAACGGGGCAGAATTCCTTCCACTGACACCGACAACAGGGCAGAATTCCTTCCACTGACCCCGACAACGGGGCAGAATTCCTTCCACTGACACCGACAACGGGGCAGAATTCCATCCACTGACGCCGACAACGGGGCAGAATTCCTTCCACTGACGCCGACAACGGGGCAGAATTCCTTCCACTGACGCCGACAACGGGGCAGAATTCCTTCCACTGACGCCGACAACGGGGCAAAATTCCTTCCACTGACGCCGACAACGGGGCAGAATTCCTTCCACTGACGCCGACAATGGGGCAAAATTCCCTCCACTGACACCAACAATGTGACATTATTCCTTCCATTGACACCCAACAATGGGGGAGAATACCTTTCATTGACACCCAACAATGGGGCAGAAGTCCTTCTATTGACACCAAGGATCATTGCTGACACCCAACAATGGGGCAGAAGTCCTTCCATTGACACCAACAATGGGGCAGAATTCCTTCCACTGACAGCAATGATGGGGCAGAATTACTTCCACTGACAGCAATGATGGGGCAGAATTCCTTCCACTGAGAGCAATAATGGGGCAGAATTCCACCCATTGACACCAACGATGGGGCAGAATTCCTTCCATTGACACCAATGATGGGGCAGAATTCCTTTCATCGACACTCAACAACGTGGCAGAATTCCTTCCACTGACACCAACAATGGGGCAGAATTCCTTCCACTGACAGCAATGATGGGGCAGAATTCCTTCCACTGACAGCAATGATGGGGCAGAATTACTTCCACTGACAGCAATGATGGGGCAGAATTCCTTCCACTGAGAGCAATAATGGGGCAGAATTCCACCCATTGACACCAACGATGGGGCAGAATTCCTTCCATTGACACCAATGATGGGGCAGAATTCCTTTCATCGACACTCAACAACGTGGCAGAATTCCTTCCACTGACACCAACAATGGGGCAGAATTCCTTCCACTGACAGCAATGATGGGGCAGAATTACTTCCACTGACAGCAATGATGGGGCAGAATTCCTTCCACTGAGAGCAATAATGGGGCAGAATTCCATCCATTGACACCAACGATGGGGCAGAATTCCTTCCATTGACACCAATGATGGGGCAGAATTCCTTTCATCGACACTCAACAACGTGGCAGAATTCCTTCCACTGACACCAACAATGGGGCAGAATTCCTTCCACTGACACCAATAATGGGGCAGAATTCCTTCCATTGACATCAAGGATGGGGCAGAATTGTTTACTCCCACTGGACGCCAGGACATTTTCTACTCCCACAGGTCCCTCTAAAATCTGAAGGACAGTAAACTGGTCCTTTGTTTAGAAAGTTTGGAGACCCCTGGTCTAAACCCTTGTCAAATGTTGTCTTTGGTGGATTCTCCTTTTCTGGCATATCACTACAGCAATTTGTGACGCCGACATGCGGATACTACACTAAGTACTACACAGCAATGTTAATACAAATCATCAAATAAAACAAGGCGGAAAATATCTGGTTTTCCCAGGTTCATTTGCTTCAATGTGTTCAATAAAAGAACTGGAAAAACAAATGAGAAAAAAACAATTCTAAAGCTTGTTCCTGCTTGCAAGTATGAAAAGCATACAGAATACATATTTATGCAAATGCAGGCAAAGTACAAAATGAACACTGACAGTCATTGACAATGCATAACACAACATCACAGCGATAAATCCATCACTGCACCTTTGTGCTATGACGCATAGAAATGCGTTTATATTTTACTATGGCATCCTTGAACCCCAAATCACAGGCTTGTGATATACACATTAGTGGAGGGACTATAGCTGTCATGATGTCCTATTATAAAAAGGTAATTATGTTTTGTTTGGTTTTTTAGCACTGACAGTTTTTTTTTTTTTTTTATGACAAGCATTTGAATGGTCCATTGTCTTCCTCAGGTCGAAGCAGTACTGAGTAATGTTTTGTATATTTAATTGTTATTTAAAAATACATGTGAAAGAGATCAGCTTAAAGCAGTATCACATTGCGGATTACCAATCATTAGGCTGCTTTCACACATAGCTATATAAGCTTTATTCAGCGATCACATTGTTACAGCAACGTTCTGGAGCCACGCAGGACCCCTTCATTAGGCATGTGCTGGCTCTGAAACGTTGCTGTAACAATGTGATCGCTGAATAAATCTTTGGACCCAATTTTGGAGACCCATGGTATGCGGGTGACATTTTTCACTCTAATAGCCATGAATAGGATTGCTTGCACGTGGACACATGGAACACCTGGGCATTCTACATGGGCAAAGGTGGCCCTTCGCATGGGTGTACGCTTAAGTACGCCCATGTAAATGAGGCCTAATCCAAAACAAGAATGCAGGACAGATACTTGTATCAAGTTTCCTTTCCTTCTACAAGCAACCGGAAGCAGCAACTTCCGATACCTGCACGCAGACACCAAAATCACCAATGTAAACCAGAGGTTCTGTATTGGGCGAACAAACCTCTGATGGTCACCGCGTAGGAGGCCCCTTTCTGTTCTCCTCACCTCCCTAATGGCACAAAAAGTAAAAGACATCCTTATGGCCCGTACACACTATCCAAATATCGGACAAAAACGGTCGTCCGAGGAAGAATCATATGATTTTCGGATCGCGTGTACATTACTTTCGACATCCGATCACGGCAGTTCATCCTATATTATTCGATCGCATATGCACGAAAATTTTCCTCATACGATTCCAGATTGTACGATTTTCTTTTAGTCAGTATAGTTGTCATCCGAAAATACAATACAAATACATTACAACACATGACATCACTTCCGATTTTTTTTCTGTCGTACGAGAATTTTCGTGACTTTATCTACCTATTCAATTTCTACTTGCGACTATTGAACAAAAACGGTCGTACGATCTGTCGTACGATATTCGGATCATGTGTACGGGCCATTAGTGAAAAACGGGAAGGAGAGGAGAGACGGAAAGGAGAGACGGAAAGGGGAGACTACACAGTGACGCCTCAGATTTAAGGTTCGTGAGGCAATTTGCTGGTATAAAAAAGATGGAGGAATAACAACCTGAAAATGAAGCCTGTATAGTTCTTTTCTACTTTTGTAGTGCAAAGGTAGCTCCTTTGTGTTGTTTGTCACACTCCACCCAATGTTGACATTGCTTTTCCCGCCATCCACCTGCATAATTTCAAAACACACAATACAGGTGAACTGATGTGTCCTCAAAATGGAGAAGTTGAACACAAACCAAATACTACACAGTCCTGGACAGACAATGATTAATGTGTGTGGAAAGCAAAAAAGCATTTTTGGCCTGTCAGTTTTATTTCTTCCTGTCAGAGAGATTTTCCTTTTACCTCATGTCAAGGAGACACAACAGGATGTGACAGGAAAGTGAGTGCAATGCTCTTGTAGGCCTTATGACATGCTTGTGTTTTTAAGACTTTTCTAAACATAGAAACGCATGCAATGGTTTTAAATGGTAGAATTCACACTGTGCGTTAGGTGCATTCAGTTTTGCTGTGTTTAGAATGCAGTGCGCCCAGCACAGATTGGATACTCTGAATGCATGTAAGTGCAAGCACGTTTAAACGCGGGGGGGGGGGGGGGGAGCATATAGTTTGGTTAGACTTTCCATATAATATCTCCTGTGTTTAAGGCTGGGTTTGCATGCGGCTCACAGCAGGAGTCTGGTGCGTCTCCATTCACAGTTTCAAGTCCAATTTCAGCCCAAATTTTTGGCCGAATTTGGACCTGAAAACAGACCAAAAGACGCACTGGACTCCTGTGCAATTCGCTCCGGAGCCACTGCGGAGATGTGTTAACCCGCTCCATAGAGAGCCGGTCATAATCTCACAATTAGATTGAAATAAACAGTGCTTGTAGGATATAAAGCAACAAAGCCCCAGAGCAATGAGCAGTGAAAACAATGAAAAACTAAATGGGTACTAGACCCTGGAATATGGAAAAACAGTATAAACAGCGCTTGCAAAACCTGAATGAATACACCATAATATACATGATTTACATGAATGACTATGAAAATAAAGTGTTAAGTGCTCCAAAAAAAGTGATCAAAAAGTGCATCAATGTTATTGCTGGTGCTCCACAATTAAATGGTGCCGTGTGCCACACTCCCCTATTGTGACCCCGCTCACCAAATGGCAAGGACCCACAACTTTGCAGTCTGCGGTCAAAAAGACTGTTTGTATGATTTTAAGATAAATTGTCTAGGTAGGAGATATTTGTAATATATCTATTTTTTGTTAAGGTCATTTTCTTGGCATTATGTAAACATTGACTGTATTAAAAGCTTTATTGAATATACGATGGTAACAGGACATGATGTCATATTAAGGAAGTTGGTGCTTTGACGCCTAAGGGAATTGTAAAGGAGTTCGTATCACCACAAAGTGGCACTGTGGATACGATGCATAGATAATAAATGCCACGTCCCGATATTAGAAATCATTAGAAAGTGGTTGGAATGATGGACTTTATAGGCATAACACAAAAAATTAAAAAAGAATTAAGATATTTATTACAAAGGTTGTTAAATAACATGTACATTGACTTACATAGATTCACATACACTATCTACATAATAAATATATCTTTAAACAGAGTATTCGATCATTTTACTTGTTCAATTGTAAGAGGTTTCAAAGAAGACAGTGTAAAAAAAAAAAAAAAAAAAAAGAAAAATCGCTCAAGTTGCTCCCCTAAGGGAATTGGCTATTTCCTATTGGATTGTGCGAGAGGAGGGACCCGCTCTCGGGTATAAATTGAATACATATGTAAATTAGCACAGTCAGAGTATCCTAATTGATCCAATTGGATCCAAGTCTTTTTGACCCCAGACTGCAAAGCTATGGGTCCTTGCCATTTGGTGAGTGGGGTCACAACAGCACAGTATGGCACCATTTAATTGTGGAGCACCAGCAATAACATTGAAGCACTTATGCACTTTTTGAGCACTTAGCACTTAAGTTACATAGTCATTCATGTAATATTATGGTGTATTAATTGTATTCATTCACGTTTTGCAAGCGCCGTTTATATTGTTTTTCCAAGGTCACAATCTCCTTTATGCAAATTGGATGCAGAGAAAACTGCATCCAATTCATATAGGTGTGAACCCAGCCTAAATGAACCAAAAGCAGAAGGCAGTGTGAATGCAGACTTAAAACAGTGGTCACTGGAACTAGTGTCCCCATTGGAAGATTTCCCCTCTATTCCTTTTCTGAAGAAAACTCGAAATTTTTGATTTTCCCTTCAAGCTCTCAGAGTATGAACCTATTTAGCTTGGACACAGACAGATACAAACCTGACAGAAGTTCTATCCCTGTCATACTGGGCTGTACCTGTCATTCTTTAGTATGTAACGAGAATACAAAGTAATCATGCATGAAATTAGGAAGTTGTTATTACTTTATGAGCCCAAATGTAATACTTTCACTGACAACTGAAACATAGCAGTACTTCACACAATCACACTTGAGATTCAGGCCGGTGTAAATTGTAGCAGGAGGAATCTTCTGATTCCGGCTGCAGCTCTGAACGGCTAGGTACAGCCACCGGCCCCGTTCACAGTGGTGTAGTATGGGGGGGCAGCCGGTGCGATCGCCGCAGGTGCAAAATTTTGAGGGGCGCAGACAGGGCTGGCACCACCATAACGCAATTTAGGCAGCTGCCTCAGGGCGGCAGCATGGGGAGGGGCAGTAAAATCCAACTCCCCAGCCACTTGCTATCAGGAGGTGTGATCAGAGTAGAGGGATGGGGGGGGGGGGGGGGTTCTGGAGGTGTGATCAGAGTAGAGGGATGGGGGAGGTGGGGTATCCAGAGGTGTGTTCAGAGTAGAGGGATGAGAGGTGGGGTATCCGGAGGTGTGATCAGAGTAGAGGGATGGGAGGGGGTGGTATCTGGAGGTGTGATAAGAGTAGATGGATAGGAGAGGGGGGAGAGAGATAGGGTTCTGGAGGTGTGACCAGAGTAGGAGGGATGGGAAGGGGGGTGGTATCTGGAGCTGTGATCAGGGTGGGCTATCTGGAGGTGTGATCAGAGTCGAGGGATGGGGGAGGTGGGCTATCCGGAGGTGTGATCAGAGTCGAGGGATGGGGGGGGGGGGGGTGGTATCTGGAGCTGTGATCAGGGTGGGCTATCTGGAGGTGTGATCAGAGTCGAGGGATGGGGGAGGTGGGCTATCCGGAGGTGTGATCAGAGTAGAGGGATGAGAGGTGGGGTATCCAGAGGTGTGATCAGAGTCGAGGGATGGGGGGGGTGGTATCTGGAGGTGTGATCAGAGTAGACAGATGGGAGGGGGGGGTGGTATCTGGAGGTGTGATCAGAGTAGACGGATGGGAGGGGGGGGTGGTATCTGGAGGTGTGATCAGAGTAGACGGATGGGAGGGGGGGGTGGTATCTGGAGGTGTGATCAGAGTAGACGGATGGGAGGGGGGGGGTGGTATCTGGAGGTGTGATCAGAGTAGACGGATGGGAGGGGGGGGGTGGTATCTGGAGGTGTGATCAGAGTCGAGGGATGGGGGAGGTGGGCTATCCGGAGGTGTGATCAGAGTCGAGGGATGGGGGGGGGGGGGTGGTATCTGGAGCTGTGATCAGGGTGGGCTATCTGGAGGTGTGATCAGAGTCGAGGGATGGGGGAGGTGGGCTATCCGGAGGTGTGATCAGAGTAGAGGGATGAGAGGTGGGGTATCCAGAGGTGTGATCAGAGTCGAGGGATGGGGGGGGGTGGTATCTGGAGGTGTGATCAGAGTAGACAGATGGGAGGGGGGGGTGGTATCTGGAGGTGTGATCAGAGTAGACGGATGGGAGGGGGGGGTGGTATCTGGAGGTGTGATCAGAGTAGACGGATGGGAGGGGGGGGGGGTGGTATCTGGAGGTGTGATCAGAGTAGACGGATGGGAGGGGGGGTGGTATCTGGAGGTGTGATCAGAGTAGACGGATGGGAGGGGGGGTGGTATTTGGAGGTGTGATCAGAGTAGACGGATGGGAGGGGGAGTGGTATCTGGAGGTGTGATAAGAGTGGAGGGGGATCTGGGGAATCTAAATGTCCACAGGTTAGGGGGGGGTCAAATTACTTGCCTTGCCCTGGGCGCTGGCATCACATGCTACGCCACTGCCCGTTCACTTTAATGACAGGTGGCCGCAGATATTCGTGGCTCTTACAGTGATTGCTATTGGACGCATTTTGGAGACACATGAACACAACCACTCAGGTGTGTAGGAATAGGAGGGAGTATAAATGCAGCTTGACTGCAGCTGAGCTGTGTTTTTATTGCCCCTCCCGAACCGCTTCCCCTTAGCCAGGCAGTGGATGGGGGTGTATACATACCACAGCAAAAATTGCCCCCACCCCTCCGTTGCATTGGGCAGGTAATATCACCACTGAATGTGACCCATTCTGGTGAACAGGTCTGCGCTGTGACCACCGAGTACAATGCATGCATGCTCTTACTAAACCCACGAACCTGCTTTTACTATATCTGGCCTCCCACAGAACATGGAAATGAAATTATTTTAGTAAATATAAACTGCTAAATACCTTTTCTCATCAGCAGTATATAGCAGTCTTGTGAATTCTATCAGTGTCTGGTTAAAGTTTGTAGGAGTTTTAATTCTCCTCTGACTGTCCTATGAGGCTGCATGACCCCTGACCCTCTGTCTGGACAGTGCCGATTGGCCCTGTGCTGATCACATATACATAAAGAAGAACTCTCTAGCAACACACACCAAACTGAGCATGTGCAGCGTGACTCCAAGGCTCTGTACTATCAGCAGATGGATTGGGGACTGTAGAAGGGGAGGATCAGAGAAGACGTGACCAAGCGGCCTTTTTATACAATGTGGAGGATTAACCCCTTAGGTTCCACAGTGAGTAGAACCAGCATGCTTTACTGCATATACAGACTGATTTTACTGTGGTGGGTTTAGTAACACTTTAAGGACTCTGTCCAGCGGTGGATCACTTTCTGGTGGCGTTTGACAGCTGGTGAAGCTGCCTCCTCGCCGGATGTTTTAACCCCCTAAAAACCCAAACCATTGCTCTTGGTTGCAGTTGAATGTCACATTGGGCAGATGGTACTGCTCACCATACATGATGGAGTATCAGATCTGCAACTGCGGAATGGGGACACCCCAATACGCTGCCTTTGCGGCTTGAGATTGAGCAGTAAAAACGTGGCCCAGCCGTGTGTGTTTTAACTCCATCCGACTGCAAGTGTAAACACAGCTTAAAAGATTGTACAATCTGGTTGTATGGGCATTTTACTGGAGATTATACAATCAGATTGCACAGCAGGTACAGTGATATGACAGCTGATCATCCATAGAGCTGTGTAATGCACCCCGATCACTGTCATAGCATGCAGGGCAGTGCAGTAGAATGGACAGTGCACTATACGGTAAGTACTCACTCAGAGTGGTCCCAGTCCCGGACTCGAATAGCAGACAGTCCTCCCTATAGCGGGACTCCAGTAGCAGGCTGTAGGGATCATGTTTGATGAGGATCCGGAGCCCTTTGCTCAGAGCCATAGCGGAGCTGTCAGTGATCGTCCCATGAATCCCATCACATCACCATTGTCCATCCATACAAGTCACATGATCCCTCCAAGCAGACAGACCAGGACACACAGATCGCGCTCCGGGTTCGGTTCTTGGTGTCACCAACTGGATCTCCTTCCTATATGTCTCTGCTCCAGCTGTGTCCATTCCGGGGAAGTCTACTACTCCATGACATGCTCCTCTCCCCCCGATCCCTCCACATTCCACTCTCACCCCTGGCTGGGAATTTACTTTATTTTCCTCCCTTCTGCACTGACTCCTCCTTACAGCCTGCCCAGGTCATACACTGCCTCCTAGCGGAGGCCGGCTGACATTACAAGAGGCGCATAGTAAGAGGTTACGGAAGGATCTATTCTAGTCCAAGGTTGGGTTCAGGTGTCATCATGCTGCCCTGAAAAGTCACCTTCTTGTGTGGAGCTGGACACACCTTTAGATTTTTATTACAGGTATTTATACAGCCATGGGCAAAATTTTGGAGAATAAAACAAATATTAACCACTTCAATACCAGGCACTTCCCCCCCTTCCTGCCCAGACCAATTTTCAGCTTTCAGCGCTGTCACATTTTAAATGACAATTCATGCAACACCGTACCCAAACAAAAAATTTTTTATCATTTTGTTCCCACAAATAGAACTTTCTTTTGGTGGTATTTGATCACCACTGGGGTTTTTATTTATTGCTAAACAAATAAAAAAAAAGACCGAAAATTTTGAAAAAAAAAAAAAAAAAAGTTTTTCTTTGTTTCTGTTATAACATTTTGTAAATAAGTAAGTTTTCTCCTTCACTGATGAGCACTGATGAGGTGGCACTGCTGGACACTGATGATGAGGCACTAATACGCAGCACTGATGGGCACTGATATGCAGCACTTATGGGTATTGATAGGCGGCACTGATGGGCACTGAAAGGCCGCACTGATGGGCACTTATAGATGGCACTGATGGACACTGATGATGAGGCACTAATATGCAGCACTGATGGGCACTGATAGGTGGCACTGATATGCAGCACTGATGGGCATTGATAGGCAGCACTTATGGGTATTGATAGGCGGCACTAATGGGCACTGATAGGCGACACTGATGGGCACTGAAAGGCTGCACTGATGGGCACTTATAGATGGCACTGATGGACACTGATGATGAGGCACTAATATGCAGCACTGATGGGCACTGATAGGTGACACTGATATGCAGCACTGATGGGCATTGATAGGCAGCACTGATGGGCACTGAAAGGCCGCACTGATGGGCACTTATAGGCGGCACTTATAGGCAGCACTGATGGGTACTGAGAGGTGGCTCTGATAGGCAGCACTGATGAGGAAGCACTGGCAGGCATTGCTGATAGGCACTAATTGGCACCTCTAATGGTCACTGATTGGCAACCCTGGTGGTCATGGGTGGGCATACCATGTGGTCCTGGGTGGGCATCCTTGGTGGGCATGGGTGAGCATCCTTGGGGGGGGGACTGCACTGATAATCAATCAGCGCAGACCCCCCCACCCCATGTCAGGAGAGCAGCCGATCGGCTTGCCTCTACTCGCGTCTGTCAGTGCGAGTGGAGGAAAAGCCGATAAACATCTCTTGCTGTTTACGCTGTAATCAGCTGTGATTGGACAACGCTGCGTGCGCGCGATCGCGGCTTATCCTGCTGGACATCATATGACGTCCAGTCAGGATAACTTAACCACTTTCCGGCTGTCATTCTGCTATATGGCGGACAGGAAGTGGTTAATGTTCACAACGTTTGCTGTCAGATGTTACTATGGTGCACTGAAGTATAATTACAAGCCTTTCATAATTGTCAAAGGCTTTTATTTACAATTACATAAAGTTTATGCAGAGTCAAGATTTGCAGTGTTGGCCCTTCTTTTTCAAGACCTCTGCAATTCGCCCTGACATGCTGTCAATCAACTTTTTGGTCACATCCTGACTGATGGCAGACCATTCTTGCATAATCAATGCTTGGAGTTTTTCAGAATTTGTGGGTTTGTTTTTGTTCAGCCGCCTTTTGAGGATTGACCACATATTCTAAATGGGATTAAGGTCTGGGGAGTTTCCTGGCCATGGACTCAAAATGTACATGTTTTGTTCCCAAAGCTACTCAGTTATCACTTTTGCCTTATGGCAAGGTGCTCCATGCTGGAAAAGGCATTGTTCATCACCAAACTGTTCTTGGATGGTTGGGAGAAGTTGCTCTTGGAGGATGTTTTTTTCCTTTCCTTATCCATGGTTGTGTTCTTAGGCAAAATTGTGAGTGAGGCCACTCCCTTGGCTGAGAAGCAACCCCACACATGAATGGTTCAGGATGCTTTAATGTTGGCATGACACAAAATTGATGGTAGCGTTCAACCTTTCTTCTCTGGACAAGGTTTTTTTCCGGATGCCCCAAACAAGCGGAAAGGGGATTCATCAGAGAAAATGACTTTACCCCAGTCTTCAGCAGTCCAATCCCTGTACCTTTTGCAGAATATCAGTCTGTCCCTGATGTTTTTCCTGGAGAGAAGTGGCTTCTTTGCTGCCCTTCTTGACACCATGCCTTCCTCCAAAAGTCTTCTCCTCACTGTGCATGTAGATGCCTTCACACCTGCCTGCTGCCATTCCTGAGCAAGCTCTGCACTGGTGGTGCCCCAATCCCGCAGCTGAATCAACTGTAGGAGACGGTCCTGGTGCTTGCTGGACTTTCTTGGGTACCCTAAAGCCTTCTTCAAAAATGCAATGGAAATGTTTTTTTTCATAGGATTAAGTTAATTTTTATGGCAAAGAGGGACTTTGCAATTAATTGAAATTCATCTGATCACACTTCATCACATTCTGGAGTATATGCAAATTGCCATCATAAAAACTGAGACAGCAGACTTAGTGAAAATAAATATTTGTGTCATTCTCAAAACTCTTGGCTGTACAGTGCAATAAATCCTGTAAATTTACACAGATCCCTGCCCTTAAGAGCTTACCATCTAAGCTCCCTGTCTCACATGCATACATTAAAGTGATTGTAAATTGAAATTTTAATTTTTAATAATACATATGTAATACTTACCTGTTCTTTGCAGTGGTTTTGCACAGAGCAGCCCCAATCCTCCTTCTCTCAGGTCCCCCGTCAGCACCCCTGTCCCCCTGTTGAATGTCCCCATCGCACTTGTGTGGGTTCAATTTAGATCTGCTCTCCGTGTGTCCAAGGGATAAGGGGTAGGCAGAAGGGGAGGCTGCCCTGAGCGCTGTGGTATCATATAAGGGGGGTGAGGCGCTGCATCGTGAATGCCTGCCTACAAGCTGGCAGGAGTAAGAGAGGGAATTTTTGTTTGGGGAGAATTTTGGCTTGCAAATATTGGTGCTTGGGGGTAATCCTGCAGATTAGTGCTTATTAATTTTAGTGCTTATTAATTTTCTTGGAGGGGAGGGAGGGAATTTTTGTTGACATAAAATGCTCATAAATATCAAAGAATGAGAGATAAAAAAAACTATGTTATACTAAAACGAGATGCATCAAACATATGTCAATGAAAAATTTCTAAAACATTAGCAGCGCTAGTGCAAAAATAGCAAATATTTAAAAATATCAATGAAATTGCTTAAGAGTCCACTTAAGCAAAGTATCAAATGGTGTTCCACTCAGTGAAAGTCCATTAAGAAAAGGTAGGCGAGTATAAACTAGATGATCGTGGAAGAAAATATTAGCAGCGATCCCAAGTCTCCATCACCACACCACTTGTGCCACAGGCCTGAAGGTAATCCACTTACCAGACCCTGCTGATTAACACGCTTATCAATCAAAGGGATAATCGCTGTTCACTGGACACTTTTCATCTGTATTTTGCTCATTGCAAGCAATAGATAAAAAAATTCCACATAGTGTAATCCAGTACAACAATTATTTATTGATTTAAAATTATCTCACAAAAAACACTCACAATGTTTGCATAATATAAGGGCATGTAGCATCAATAAAAAGAAAACAATTGATAAAAGAACCAAAAAACTCTGCGGTTAAATATTATTAGGACAGACTGAAGGTGAAATTAACCTTGTCTGTATAAATTAAAGATAGTTGCTAACACCGACCGTATGTGGGTGTGTTCCTCTGAATTCAAAAGGCATATGACAAAAAACAAAAGAGAAAAGAGAATTCTTCAACGAGGAATGCGCAATAATCAATATTATGAATATAAATACTAATTTTATTGAAAAAATCACAATAATCACCAATCCAAAAAAATACTGTAACCACAGGTACCATCACCAATTAAAAAGGACAACATTGTCATGGACAGACGCAGATGGTCACCTCTCACAGCCAAACTCTCACACCAAGCAATTAAACTTCATACAGAAATTGTGCATGAATAGTTACAACAATAAATATATATGCACTACTATGCTGAAAGTCCTTAATGATCAGGAGAAGGCAGCAGGTTGATGCAGATGAGTATTGCTTGGGTGGTGGGGGAGTGTAAAGACCGGCCTGGTTGTCAAAGTGAAAAACTCCTGGGATCAGGAGACCCAGAGCGGGGAAGGAGGGGAGGTACGGGAAGTGTGGAGGGTCTATGGTAGGAAGACCACCAGCAGCGGAACCCAGGGCTGTTTCAACAGCAACTATAGTGCGTATACACGCCTGTGTGTTAAATGTCTCTCTGGAGCTGTAATGGCTCAAGGTGTTGGAGGCCAAGTGCACATAACTTGGAGCTGAGCTGGGTGACTATCTCTGTTGACTGGATGCAGTGTGGTGGACACAAGGTGCTTAATTATAGTAGCTATCCCAAGACTGGGGTGTATACAGGTTAAATCTCACCCAGTGTCGACTGCAGTCCTCTCAGGGGGCAGGAGTTACAGCTGTCACCATCTCCAGCAGGTGGGTTGATACGATTGCAGATTGCTGTATCTTCCACAGGATCCTGTAATGTGCACTTTCGTTGGCGGTCCCGTGAAGGTAAGGATGGTGGTGAGCCTGACTGGGTACCGCACCGGAGCCGGGTATACTGGCAACCATGTACTTCCTCTTGTTCCGTATCCCCGAGTATGTGCGGGCAGCCGTTGTGGTTCAGGCCGGTGGTTACGGGGCTAGTGGGTGGATCTGCGAAGCTGCCGAGACACTATGGGCAGCGTGATGGCGTCATGCTGACGCGTTTCATCCGTGACTCGGATTTCATCCATTTCTTCCTACCATAGACCCTCCACACTTCCCGTACCTCCCCTCCTTCCCCGCTCTGGGTCTCCTGATCCCAGGAGTTTTTCACTTTGACAACCAGGCCGGTCTTTACACTCCCCCACCACCCAAGCAATACTCATCTGCATCAACCTGCTGCCTTCTCCTGATCATTAAGGACTTTCAGCATAGTAGTGCATATATATTTATTGTTGTAACTATTCATGCACAATTTCTGTATGAAGTTTAATTGCTTGGTGTGAGAGTTTGGCTGTGAGAGGTGACCATCTGCGTCTGTCCATGACAATGTTGTCCTTTTTAATTGGTGATGGTACCTGTGTTTACAGTATATTTTTGGATTGGTGATTATTGTGATTTTTTCAATAAAATTAGTATTTATATTCATAATATTGATTATTGCGCGTTCCTCGTTGAAGAATTCTCTTTTCTCTTTTGTTTTTTGTCATGTAGCATCAATACTATGTCAGTCGTGCATTCCCCTCTAACCTCTCACCGCTCCCGCGGTGTTCCTGGGAAGGACAGACGAGGATAAGCCAACTCTGTAGCTAGCTGCGTAGCAATGCCCTTGCTACGCAGCTATCTACAGAGTCGGCTTATCCTCGTCTGTCCTTCCCGGGAACACCGCGGGAGCGGTGAGAGGTTAGAGGGGAATGCACGACTGACATAGTATTGATGTTACATGCCCTTATATTATGCAAACATTGTGAGTGTTTTTTGTGAGATAATTTTTAAATTAATAAATAATTGTTGTACTGGATTACGCTATATGGATTTTTTTTATCTATTGTTTGCAATGAGCAAAATACAGATGAAAAGTGTCCAGTGAACAGCGATTATCCCTTGATTGATAAACGTGTTAATCAGCAGGGTCTGGTAAGTGGATTACCTACAGGCCTGTGGCACAAGTGGTGTGGTGATGGAGACTTGGGATCGCTGCTAATATTTTCTTCCACGATCGTCTAGTTTATACACACCTACCTTTTCTTAATGGACTTTCACTGAGTGGAACACCATTTGATACTTTGTTTAAGTGGACTCTTAAGCAATTTCATTGATATTTTTTAATATTTGCTATTTTTACACTAGCGCTGCTAATGTTTTAGAAATGTTTCTTTGATATATATTTGATAAAATGCTCATACATCTTGGGGAGGGGGGAGGGGGGCGGGGGGTACCGCTTGGCATCTTTGCCTTGGGCACTAGATGACCTTGTCCCAGCAGTATTCCCAACTTTGGGATACAAACGAGGGACACCTATTTGCAAAAGTATGTAGGTATAGGACACACCCCCTGCCATGCCCCCTTAACCCCGTAAGATTTACCTCCCTTCATGACCAGGCCAATTCTTACAATGCGGTACTGTATTACTTTAACTGACAATTGCACGGCAGTGCGATGCTGTACCCAAATAGTATTCATGTAATTTTTTTCCCACAAATAGAACTTTCTTTTGGTGGTATTTGATCACCTCTGCGTTTTTTTTTTTTTTTTTTTTTTGCACTATCAAACAAAAAATACCGACAATTTTGAAAAGATATTGCGGCGGGAAGTCGGAAACTAACTGACAGTTTTGACACTTTGCTGAAACTAGTGACGCTAATACAGTGCTCAGTGCTAAAAATATGTACTGTCACTGTACTAATGACACTGGCTGGGAAGGGGTTAAACATCTAGTGCGATCAAAGGGTTAACCGTGTGCCTAGCCAGTGTTTGTGTACTCTATGTGCTGCTTTTACTAGGGGGAAGAAATTGATTTTATTCCCTGCTTTGCAGGAACACATAATCCATCCCTTCCCCTCTGTCAGAACCGCGATCTGCCTTGTTTACATAGGCAGATCCCTGTTCTGCGTTCTTTTTTGAGGATCGGAGGGTGCCAGAAGACATCGAGTGCCGGGTACCTGCAGATTGGCTTCTGCTGTGAATATTTACAAAACGTATTATAGTGCAAACAAATACAATGTTATACTCACATTTTTTGTAAACTATAAAAGATGAAGCTGCATTGAGTAAATAGGTACCAAACATGTCCAGTCTTATAATTGAGGACGGCCATGGAATCGCCAAAAAGAAACAATGGTTTCCAAAATTCTCCACTGCATAAGATCTCATTCAAACACTGTATTCCCAAGAAATGTTTCACAAACCCACGTTAACAGCAAAAAAACCTAGACTAAAACCAGCCATAGACAGTTTGAATTTTGGCCGTTTCAGCAGGGATAGGCTAGGTTTCTAACCATGTATGGTCAGGCTGAACATACGCAAGTAGATCGATCCACTTGGGTACAACCAGCATGTCGAATATTTCATGCGATTATTGCTAGCGGCTATACCAGCTAGCAATATTCACTGTGTGTTCTCCCGGCTGGGACGGCTCGTCCCGCCAGGAGAACACAATAGCTTGACGGGAAGGATTCTCCTATCTGACTATGTTGCAGGAAAGAAAATTGCTCCATCTATGGCCGGTCTAACAACTTGACGCCCACCCACCCTCAAATGATGGAGGAGTGGTGCGGCTCTCTTTCTTGGTGGACATCACAGCCGGTCACATGTAAATGCGGAAATGCCGTTCCTCGCCTCACACTGACAGTGTGTGGCGAGGAGTGCCGATCGGCGGTATCTCCTCGCAGGGGAGACCAGAGAAGATAATCAGTGCCCTGGTTACAGGAAAGGCCCAGCAGTGCCCATCATTGCCACCAATCAGTGCCCATCAGTGCCACCAATCAGTGCCCAGTGCCACCAATCAGTGCCCACCAGTGACACCAATCAGTGCTCATAAGTGATGCCAGGCAGTGCAACCTTTCAGTGCCCAGCAGTGCCTCCCATAAGAGTGCATCAGTGCCGCCTATTCGTGCCGCCTATCAATGCCCACCAGTGCCACCCATCAGTGCCCACCAGTGCCACCTATCAGTGCCCACCAGTGCCACCTATTAGTGCCCTATCAGTGCCACCTATCACTGCCCATCAGTGCAGCATATTAGCGCCTGATCATCAATGCCGCCAAGTGCCGCCTCATCAGTGGCCATAAGTGCCGCCTCATCAGTGCCCATCAGTGCAGCTCATCATCACACATCAGTGAAGGAGAAAAATTACTTATTTACAAAATTTACTTACAGAAACTAAGAAAAACTTTTTTTTTCAAAATTTTCGGTCTTTTTAAAAAAAAAAAAAAAATAAAATACCACCAAAAGAAAGCTCTATTTGTGCGAAGATAATGATTAAAAATTCATTTGGGTACAGTGTTGCATGACAGCGCAATTGTCATTCAAATTGCGACAGCTAAAAAATGGCCTGGGCAGGAAGGGGGTGAAAGTGCCCAGTATTGAAGTAGTTAAGCTGCCTGCCTCCAAAGACATCGCTGAATGCATGCAAATGTTTGGCTGTGCGGTGATACAAGTACAGCCGCAGCTTTTAACCAATTTGCACAGGCAGCTGTACATAGACACCTGTTAGTCCAGGGAAATTCCCAGACAAATAGACACATAGCACACTTGTGCTTTATGGTCTCTCTGACAGGTGAATAGGTGAAAACTCTGTATATCTTTATTAGTGTAGAATATTGTAATCAATCAGGTAAAACAATTATCAGTAAAAATAATTATCAAGCGCAAAGAGCTAAAGATAATTTATCACATAAATAAAATCACAGTGTATATAACATACCAATAACTATCAGGGTATTTATCAACACAATCCCTGAGATGTGACTCAATTAAAAGGAATGAGAAAAGGGGGGAAAAACAGGAAAGAGGATGCTAAAGAAGTAAAGAAAAGAATTCCACTTGAAAGCCCAAAGATTGTTATAAAGTAGCAAAGTGGTAACAAAAAAGTGAATGAGAGCGGAAGACATAGGTTATGTCAGCGGTGAGTCACTAAAGGAAAACTTGGCAGCAACAAATAAATCCTGTGTGTTGCACGGTGGATACTGCTAGCTACACATTTCAGTTTCAATGGAAAATGAAACTACAACGTTTACTTTGGCTCTTTCTATTTTCAGGACTTTATATTATCTCTGGTTAGTTGGGTTAAAACCTGTTTCCTAATCTTGGTGTTGATGTCATGTTAGAGTTTTTTCCCCTTATTTGGAAGAGAATGTCCGTTAGCTGCCTGGATTGTTCCAAGATCAACATCAGTTATAGTAGCTGAGGCATCCTGCAGCACACAAGAACACAGTGAGGTTGATTTACTAAAGGTAAATCAGCTGTTCATTTTGCAGTGGAATTATCTGTATAGCTTACTGAACGTGGTGAAATATTACTTTGCAAAGTATATTCAATCACGTGCAAGGAAAAAAAACATAATCTTTCCTTCCACGTGAGTGGACGATGGAAGTCATCAGCGTTCCCCTGACTCACTAAGTAATCTTTCACACGAGGCGGGCTCCGTTTCTACGGAGCCCGCCTCGGTCCGCCGGCTCAGCGGGAGATCAGTCCGTTGATCTCCGCTGAGCCGGCGGATGACAGGTCCCTCTCTGCTCACTGAGCGGGGAGGGGCTTGTCAGGCGCCGCTGCCGCCTATGGAGGGATCGGACGAAAACGGACAGCGTGTCCGTTTTCGTCAGATCTCACCCGATCCGATCCGCCAGCGACGGATCTGGACGTAGAGCCATACGTCTGCTTTTAGCGGATCGGACGGGGTCGGATGTCAGCGGACATGTCTCCGCTGACATCCGACGCTCCATAGGCTAACATGGAGCGCCCGTTCAGGTCCGCCGTCAAAACTGACAGGCGGACCTGAACGGTCCGATCGTGTGAAAGGGGCCTAAGCACTAGGTATAATTACCTTGCAAAGTGCAACTTCCCTTCCAAAGTTAACAGTCTGTATGCCTTTAGTATGTCAACCTCGGTGAGTCATCGTAAAGACACTGCATATTTTTGGAGTTCCCTAAAGTCAAGTTTACAATTATTACTTTAAAGCCAAAATAAGTGATTACTAGTGACCTGGATGGTCTGCATATGAGTACATACGAGGTATAGCTAAAAAGTTTGGTGAATGGTATCAGAAAACAAACAAAACAGAAGATATAAACAAATAACTTTTATTGACCTTCAAAAGAATCGCCATCCTTCACAACACACTTTTGGTAACCTCCATAAGGCTTATTCAAACTGTCAGTAAACGCCTCTTTAGGAATTGATCACAGAACCGCTGTTACACATTCTTGGATTGCCGTCACGTTCACAAAACGGGTGCCTTTCGTGACACTCTTCAGGCGGGGAAACAGAAGTCCGCAGGCGCCAGATCAGGGGGGTAAAGTAAACGATCGAGAACAAGTACGCCGTGCTGAGCCAAGAATTGGCGCGTTATTGTGCAGCAACATCTACTGTCCAGTCCTGTGCAACTCTGCCCAAACACAGCAGATGCGTCATAGCAACCATTTAAAAACTTTCTCGTAGAATGCAGCATTCATGGTTTGACTCACAGAAACAAATTCGTTATGGATGATGCCATGGTTCTCGAAGAAGGAGATCAACATTGCCTTGACCTTGGACTTTTGCAGGCGACTCTTTTTGGGTCACGGGGAAGACGTGAATGCCATTTCATCATTTGTCGCTTGGATTCCGGATCAAACTGGTAGCACCATGTCTCATCCCCTGTTACGATGGTTCGCAGAAAGGATGGATCCTGGTCACACCTGGTAATGAAATCTCTAGAGGTTTCCATCTGTTTTGCTTTCTGTTCATCTGTCAGCTTGTGTGGCACAAATCGGGAACAGAACTTCCGCTTACCCAAATCTTCGCTGACGATGGTGCTCACCGTGTTCTTGCTAGTGTTCAATTCCTCCACCATCTATCGTAGAGTAAGTTGCTGATCTCATGCCAGCATTTATCACACTCGCTCGATTATGTCTGGGCTTCTGCTTGTCGACAGCCAGCCCAAATGTAGCTCATCCTCCATTGTTTCCTTCCCGGTGCGAAAGAGTTTGAATCAGTCGTAAACACATTTTCCTGGTCACGGCTTCCGCCCGGTACACTTGCACCAAAAATTCATGCGTCTTTGCTGTTTTTGCCAATTTGTAGCAGAACTTGCTCCATTGCACTGTGACCCTACCTCTCACACTGACTACGCTCGACTGCCCGCAACAGGTTTACACTGACAGTCACATGTACTCCACACTAGGTGGCACTCAACCTGTCTCTGGATAGCCATGTGCTAATATGCACACCTGGCCCATCTTGCCGTCGAGATATCGGACCCTTCACCGAACTATTCCCTGAGGTATTCACCACTCTACTTATTTCTCCCTTCCTTAGGTGTTCTAATGTTCCGACAGACCAGATCTCCACTCATCAGCCGGTATGTTGTTACTCTCTCTTTCTTTCATACCACACACACTGATGGAAGAGGAAAAAGCATAAAAGAATTGCCATATCGTGAAATCATTTATTAACTTTAAAACTGCATAAAAACAATACCACTCACATAGTTTGCTGTCCTCTAACATTCAGATATATTGCCTAATGTTGATCGGTACCAGCTCCACCTCTCAGCCTTGTGCGAGCTCAGTAGGTGTGCAGGATGACATCACATAACTCTGACTGACGCATTTCATCCAAATAGCACTCTTCAGGAAGTGCTATGGACATTACACATCCCGCTGCTACTTAATAATCGTAATAATCAATACAAATATTAATATTCCAAACCTATATTAAAAATACTATAATAATTACTATTAAAGTAGTTCAAGTCTATGTCCATATTTTTACCCCCTTTGGTTATGAGTGTCAAGCTCATATAATAATAATGTTTCTTTTTTCTTATTCATGCCTCGCCAATGTTCAATCGCCCTATATATTCCATAAGAAAACAAATTTCTTCAGGTCTGTATCATGACATTCTGTAAAGTGTCTTAAAGCACTGTTTTGCATACCCTTTCCTATTATTATTAACATCTTCCCCAATACGGGTACTCAATTTCCTCATTGTCCTCCCTACATACTGGAGCATACATGGGCATTCCAGTACATACATACAAACTTTGTGTCACAGGAAATAAATGGTTTAATCTCATATTCTATATTTTTAAGATTAGCCCAAAATGTGTAATTTTTCTCCTTCTGCCTTTACTTACCTTGCACAGTATGCACCCTTTACACCTAAATAACCCTTTTGTATCTAAGAATGCTACCTCCTTGGAGGGGGATTTATTACATTTTTAATTATTCTGTTCCTGATCACGTTCATTTTTCTATAAAACATTTTTTGTCTTTTTTGGGGAGGATTTTTGTTAGGATTTATCTTTTCATAAAATTGACCAATGCTTATTAAAAAATTGTTTCTATTCCTCTATTATGTCTATTAAACTCTATAAATATTTGAATAATTAATAATAAAGTTCAAGTCTATATCAATATTTAACTCCAT
The DNA here is from genome assembly GCF_042186555.1 of Aquarana catesbeiana. Lineage (NCBI taxonomy): Eukaryota > Metazoa > Chordata > Amphibia > Anura > Ranidae > Aquarana > Aquarana catesbeiana. The sequence goes on from NC_133327.1 coordinate 543,013,762, forward strand.
CTAGAACAGAGAATGATCAGAGAAATATGTCTGCTTTCATTATCGAAGGTGTCCACCAATGATAGCATTGCATCATTTCCTAGACCCAGATCTAGACAATCCACCATGGACAGCTGAGTGACATGAAACCATTTTGGTATCTGGGTGATGCATCCTCCACACATCTTTTAATCCAAGCTCCCCAAGTAGGCGAGCAAAAGGAGTAAGCCCTCCACCCATGGCGGGAACATGGGAAGGGGCCAATAGTTTATCCCGTTCCTAGGTCTAAAAAATTATTAAAATCCCCAACCTCCAGTAGCAGAGTGTCAGGGAAACGTGCTGTCAGGTCACCTGAAGCCAGGTGACAGATGCACCCCATTGGAATCAGGAGTGCACCGATAAGGTAGTGGGCCCTACGGTTGACTGGTGCAGATGGAGCTCTGGGTGGTTCAGGAAAGCAGGTCCTCTGGAGCACCAACAAGGATTACACTAAGAGCTAGAGCATGAAATTCCCCAGGGCACGGAATCTAAGAGCCAGCAGGTATTCAACAGAGCCCCTGATGGTGGGGATGGACTTCGCTGCAACTGGCTCCAGGTCGTGGCCCCCAGGGTTTCCCAGCTCACGCTCACGGTAGGCTACTGGAGGATAGAGAGGAAGCAAAAGACCGGGACAACAAGGGATAGTCAGGAGATAAGCCAAAAGGTCAGGGCAACAAGCAGGCAGGGATAGTCAAAGAACATACCAAAGGTTGGGATAAAAAGCAGACAGACAGTCAAGGACAAGCCAAGATCGGTAAACAGGATCAGACGTAGAGCATACGGCAAGAAGCACACAGGAAGCCAAACACACAATATTGATTAGCGAGGCTAGCTTGCATTGCAGTGGTTAATATAGTGTTCCCAGTTTGGGGCTGGGGTGGAGCCATGCTTGAGGGAAGATTACTTAAACAGACAGGTGAACAGGAAGCCGGTCTCTTAAGCTGAACACAGAGGTAAGCAGACAGATATGAACATTACTGCAGATCCATGACAGTACCACCCCTCTTACGAAGCCTCCCCTGCCTCTTCCCCGCTTGGGCCCAGGCTTGGGGTGGAAAACCTCAGATGAAATCTCCTCAACAGACTAGGCACACAGACAGCAGATGCAGTGATCCAAGACCTCTCCTCAGGACCAAACCCTTTCCAATGCATGAGGTACTGAAGAATTCCTTTACAGAGCCAGGAATCCAGAATTTGACTAACCTCGTACTCCGGATTATCCTCAGAAACCGCGGTCACGGTAGGGAGAGGACGAGAGAACTTATTGAGGACTAAAGGCTTCAGAAGGGAAACATGGAAGGCGTTTTGAGATTTTGAGGCTTTTGGGAATCTGAAGTTTGAAACAAACCGGATTCAGCTAGAAGTTATGGAGTATGGGCCAATGAATCTCAGGGCAAACTTCAGAGAAGGAACCCAGAGCTTGATGTTCCTGGTGGAAAGCCAGACTTTGTCCCTTGGTTGTAGAGAAGGCGGTTTACACCTGCGACGGTCAGCAAAACTTTGCATTTGTCAGCAGCTGTTCGGAGGGAATCATGAACGTCACCCCAAATAGAATTGAAAGATTCTTGAGCCGTAGCCAAAGCTGCAATGTCTGGAGAACAGTTAATAGGAAGAGAGAGCTGAGGGTGTCTTCCATAAACTGTAAAAAAGGGTGTCTTCTAGGAACTGGTGTTTACTAGGGATGGGCGAACGGTTCGGCCCGAGCATAAGTTCGGACAGATCTTTCACTGTTTGGACGTTCGATGAACAGCCGAACAAACGGGTCTTTCGACCCCCCCGAGTGCATTGCAAGCCCTGATTGGCTGAAGCAGTGAAAGCTTCAACCAATCAGGGCACAGAGCACTGTCAGAGTCATGATTGGACACTGTCATCATGACTTTATTGAATCATGGCTCATTCCCACCCCACAGTATAAAAGTATTCTTTCAATGGCAGCTATTTTCAGTGTGATTTCGGCATGGAGAGAGTTAGAAGAGGACTCTGTTCAGTGCTATTAGTTAGTTAGTGTGCTATACTGTGCTATTTTGCTTCAATTGTCAGTGTAGAATATTAGTTTAGTGTAGTGAGGAGGACCATCATTCAGCTTTGCATAGTGTGCAGCTAGAGTAGGAACAGCTCAGATATTTTCATTGTAGTGTAGTGAGACCGTGTCAGTAATCTTTACATTAGTGTATAGCTAGAGTAGGGACAGTTCAGATAGCGTGTAGTGATGGTTGAACACTGTCTATTTGATTGCGTTACTGCCAGTTTAACGCCATTTACTTCTGTGTGCGTTACTGCTAGTTTAACACCATATAGTTCTGTGCGTCACTGTACGTTTGGCGCATTGTATAGCAGTATATTATAGTGTATCCATGGAGTGGGTCTGTGCAGTGTGAGTACTCAAATTAAAGTGCACCAAACACCTCTTTACATTGATTAACTACTTCCTTGTCAAAAGAAGTTTATTGAGTATACAATGTTATAAAGATACATAAAGTAAGTTTACAAGGATCTATAAAGTAAGCTTACAGTAGGGTTTATATAGGTAAATATCATGAAATTTCAAATATTAAACATTGGGTTCGCGTAAACCTAAATTAAAGATATATATAATTTCCTTAGTTACTTTTGTAGGTATTTAAATGATTTATACCTACTATACATATTGTTTACAAGTAGAGTGTATATAGGTCAAATAAATTCTGATAATGAGCTTTAATCGTAAGGTGGAGAAAAGGAAAGAGAAAGAAGAAAAAGGGTTGAAAGGTAGAGGTATGGTCCACAAGGTTGTCCCGCTCGTCAGTTTATTATTCTTTTTAGTTCTCTTTGAAGCCTTAGAATGGGTGTCTCTGTAAGTCATTTAATCTGTTACCATGGCAACAGGACAGAGTCATTGAAGTTTGACAGGAACTGTTGTTTTATCCAAGGATGCCAAAGTTTTTCAAATTTAAGACAGGGGTTTGGTCGGCTAATTATCTGCAGATTGGGGCGGGGCGTGGCCAACGACCGGGATGTGAAGACGTGCAGAGCCTGAGCTCCGTCCGTCTCACTCAGATCCTTCAGCCATCCTGCCAGCCCGGCCGCCATCCACAACCATCCTTCAGCTCATTAACCTCCCAGGACTCCAGAGCACCTCTGATCATGGTGAAATACGGTCCGGCCATGGAGGAAACCTCGAGACTCGGTCCGCCATCACAGCCATGCCCGCCGCAGCAAAATGGCGCCGGCCGGCTCCACGCTCAGAAGCAAGGTCAGCCATCCACCTCTTTGATAATCCAGCAGCATCGAGGGAAGGGTGAGTCACAATATATCCCTGGCAGCAGCCCTGAAGACCCCCTGCTATCCCCCTCCCCAGAGGACAGAGACTCAGTGTCTGATCCTAATGCTGATACGGCTGCAGGCCCTGCAGAACCCTCTCTCTCACAAATCATGGAGGCCATACAGCACAGCCATGCTTCCCTTACCACACAGATGGACTCAATTAAAACTGATCTATCATTCCTGAAACATGATGTACAAAACCTGAGACATAGAGTGCACAATGCGGAACAGCGCATAGGAGATTTAGAGGATGACACGCGCCCTTTGCAGGGATCTGTAAGGGAGTTGCGCCAGGCCCAAGATTATATGGCTGATAAGCTTACAGATATGGAAGACCGTCTAAGACGCAACAATCTCCGCTTCCTAGGCTTTCCAGAAGGGGCAGAGGGCAAGGCCCCAGAAAAGTTTATGGAGCAATGGCTGATGTCAGTATTTGGCGCCAATGTATTTTCCACCATGTTTGCTATCGAGAGGGCCCATAGGGTTCCATTGCGCCCCTTACCCCCTGGGGCCCCCCCACGCGCTATGCTCATTAAGATGCTGCATTTCAGGGATAGAGAAGCCATCATCAGAGCGGCCAGGGAGAAGGGGAATATACTCTTCAACGGTAACGGCATCACCATCTTCCCTGACTTCTCGGTAGCCACACAGAAACAGCGTGCCACTTTCCTAGCGGTCAAGAAGCGTTTACGTGATCTACAATTACCATACAGCATGCTGTATCCTGCACGCCTTCGGGTCATTCATCAGGGCAAAGCCCATTTCTTCACTGATCCGAAAGAAGCGGCTCACTGGGCAGACGCACTGGGACCTTTTGAACAAAAGAACCTGCCGCGGAGATCACCCCCCCGATGACCAATACATCCCCCTATTGTTCAATGACAGCAGAGCTCTTTGTTCATTGACATCCTTTGAGCTACTAATCTTTAATATTCACAATGAAGATTGCAAATAAACCCCAGGACATTGACATTCCCATACTAACACTTATCCACCTGAAGGAAGACAACTGTTCAATGCTGTACGTCCCATGATGGAACTATTAGTATCCTTCTACAGGCTGACCAATCTGGTTACAGTTAGGCGGGCCGGAACTGAAACATTTCTATCATCATCCAAAGGAATATTTTGTTAAGGCCGGGCTGATGAATATTCTGCCCGGGAAGTTTGCACGGGTGGTAGCTCGTGTTCACAATCTCCCCCTGATTAGTGCTATCCCGGGAGGGTGACCACGAGACTGTTCTAAACACCCCCTGCTACGCAGTTTCAATTTAGGGTACAAAGCTCTCATGAGTTGGGGTATGGGAGCCGGGAGGGTTAGGGTGGGATGGGAGGGTTGGAAAACCTTTTGGGTGTTGGCATCGTTTATGCCATGGTTACATGCTTATTACTACTCTATGATACATGTTTGCAGGTTTATGGATCAGACAAATTATCAAGGTGCTCGGGTATACGTACTGAATAATATGCAAATTTTTCAAACAAGCTTTCGGAATTGCGCCCCCGCCTCTCGGGGAGCCTGGAGTCCCACACGATGGGTGGCTCTGGGGTGCCTCGGAAGGTGGTCGCGCAATCTTATGTATTACACTCAGAAATTAATACTCTACGTCTGATATCATGGAATGTTCGGGGGCTTAATTCTAAGATAAAGCGTTCAGTGATGTTTGATTACTTAGCACGCCACAGGCCGCATGTGATCCTTCTCCAGGAAACCCATCTCCAGGGCTCCAGAGTTATGGCCCTTAAAAGAGCTAAAATAGCTTATGCTCTACATTCCACCTATTCTTCCTTTGCCAGGGGGACGTCTATTCTCATTGCCAAATCAGCACCAATCTCCATTAAACGCATTAAAATTGACCCAAATGGCTGCTTTGTCATCTTGGTAATGGAACTTCTAGGTAAACCATATACGATGATAAATATCTATATCCCGCCACCCTTTACGAGGAAATTTTTTGAAAAGGTGATGGGAACAATACTCGAAATTGCTGAAGGCCCACTAATCATAGCGGGGGATTATAATACAGTGCTAGATAACTCTATGGACAGATTCCGATGTTCTACAATGCCCCCAACGCCCTTAGGATCCTATCTAACTCAATTTGACCTGGTGGAGGCCTGGAGATGGAAGCATGCTGGTGTGAGGGAGTATTCGTGTCAATCTGATTCCCATAATACCCTATCACGAATTGATCTATGTCTGGTTTCTTCTAATATACTTCATTTAATAACAGGAATTAAGTATCTACCTAGGGCATTGTCGGACCACTCACCTTTGATGGTGGACCTGGCCTTTGACGCACCCTCCTCATACAGAGTGTGGAGGCTAAGCCCGCTCTGGTTGGAGGATCAGGCCGTAGTGGACCAGAGTACAGCCGACATGAAAATTTACTGGGTAAATAACAAACATAGTGCAGACACCCTGATGGTCTGGGATGCCTTTAAGGCCACCACTCGTGGTTCCTTTGCAGCTGCGATTGGGCAGGCCCGCAAGGCATCACAGTCCAGACTAGTGGACGCGGAGGGTGGGCTCAGGGACGCGGAGATTGCGCACTCTGATAACCCTACCTCTGCGACATACGCCACTTGGCGACACAGGGCTAGAGAGTTGGACTTGGTGTTAGTGGAACGTACACAAAAAAAACTCCTATACCAGAGCCAACGTATATTCGAATTCGGAGATAAAAATAGTCGGTTATTAGCATACCTAGCTAGACCAGAATACCAATCATGCAATATTCCCAGAATTAAAAATTCAGCGGGCATAGTGGTGGAACAGAGCAAAGATATTATGGAAGCGTTTGTCGAGTTCTATTCCACCCTATACACAACTAGAGCTCACTATACAATAGTGGAACTAGACGATTACCTCTCGGAAATTTCACTCCCCAAATTAACAGAGCTTCAGACAGTCACACTTGACGCCCCATTGACGGTAGATGAAATAGGAGATGCAATACAATCCTTTGCTAGACACAAAACTCCAGGCCTTGATGGATTTCCTATTGAGTGGTACATGCACTTTAGGGACCTACTAATACCTCATTTGTTAAGGATGTATAATTTTGCCATTAAAACAGGTCGATTGCCACCCTCCATGTCAGAAGCACTGATAGTATTAATCCCCAAGCCACATAAAGACCACCTCTTATGCGAATCATACCGACCAATCTCACTTATTAACACTGACGTAAAAATTTTAGCTAAAGTACTTGCTAAACGATTGAATGCGGTGATTACAACCATTGTGGGGGCGGATCAAACAGGATTCATACCTGGAAGGTCAACCTCTATCAATCTACGTAGACTGTATACTAATCTGCAAGCAATCCACGATAAAACTGGAACCCGAGCTGTTCTGGCCTTAGATGCTCACAAGGCCTTTGATTCAGTTGAATGGCCATATCTTTTTGAAGTTCTAGCCAAATTTGGGTTTGGCTCTACTTTTATAAAGTGGGTACGCCTCCTTTACTCCGAGCCTATTGCTAGACTGAGAGTAAATGCATCCGTATCAAAAGCTTTTCAGATAAAGAGAGGTACAAGACAAGGGTGTCCACTGTCACCACTCCTGTTTGCAATAGCAATAGAACCCCTGGCAGCATTAGTGAGATCCAGTGGGGAAGTTAAGGGACTGACGACTGGGGGCCTAGAAGAAAAAGTGTCCTTGTATGCGGACGATATGTTGATATATTTGGAGGACCCCCAGTCGTCACTCCCAACCCTGCTGGAAATCATCCGGCGATTTGGCCTTTTCTCAGGCTTTCAGGTCAACTGGGATAAATCCTTATTGTTCCAGATCGATCGAGAGACTCCAGTAAGACTACCTCACGATTGCCCAGTACAAATAGTCCACAGCTTTAGATACTTAGGGGTCATGATTGAACAACCTATCTCTTCCTATGCCAAGACTAATCTAGATCCCCTCATTAGTAGATTAAAAAACACATTAAAAACCTGGAATAATCTTCCACTGACGCTCCTAGGAAGAATAAATATCTTTAAAATGATTTACCTCCCGAGATTCCTTTACGTTCTAGGCAACTCACCAATCTATATAACAAAAGCCAAATTTAAGGAAATAGACTCTATAATCACTCAATTTATATGGAGGGGCGGTGTGGTGAGGATTGCCAAACATACCCTACAATTACCCACCCTAGAGGGGGGATTGGCGCTACCATGTCTCCAAACTTATTATATTGCCTCACAATTGGCACATGCCCATTGGTGGTTCTTCCCAGAGGCCAACAATGCAGCTACTGCCCTTGAGGCAGCCATCCTCACTTCATATGAATCCCTTCAAAATCTAATACATCGCATGTCACTAAGGGGGAGAGAGGGAGTAAAGGTTCTAGCCATGACGCTACAGATATTTAAAATATCTAAACTACTACCCCCTAGCTCTAGAGCTGTCTTGTCTCCTAACGCTCCATTATGGGGAAATCCAAGTTTACCAGAATTTAACCAGAGAACTGACGGGGGATATTGGGCGAAGAAAGGGGTTAAAACTATAGCACACCTGTTTTTAGATAACACATTCCGATCCTTTGTGGAATTTCAGAGGGATTTTGGGCTCCCACACACGGCATATTTCCATTATTTACAGATCAGACATACTTCAGCGGCACAATTTGGGCTTCGCAATACGGAGATGCAACCCTCACAACTTGAGCTTCTACTGACCGACCCTTCTCATGACAAACTTATATCGTCCTATTATAAGACTTTGCTGCACTCCACTACTGCCAGACTTAATGCTACTCAACATAAGTGGAAATTGGACATACCTGAGCTGACGGAGGAGATTTGGGGGGAAATTTTACCCGTACAGGTCCCCTCTGTCATCTCTTCTAGAGATAAAGTAATCCAGACCAAGCTATTATACAGAGCTTACTTCACTCCACAAATATTATTTAAACTGAAGAGAGCACCCAACTCCTTATGCCCTCGATGCGGGGCGGCTGAGGGCACGTTCTTCCATTTAATATGGGAATGCGCGCCGATACGGCAATTTTGGTCAGAGGTTACGGCCTTTATCAGCACTATAGCCAATATACCAAATATCTGTAATCCTCTTAGATGTCTGTTGGGATATATTGATGATGAAGAGTTATCCAAACATGTTCAATCATTCATACGTATAGTGATGTTCTATGCTAAAAAAACAATAACTATGCATTGGAAATCTAGTGTGGTCCCGACCATGAAACTCTGGCTCACTATTGTCAACCAAGCTATACCATTATATAAGCTGACATATGAGGCAAGGGGATGCCCCAAAAAATTCACTAAAATCTGGAACTCATGGGTGAGTTCAGAGAGTACCATACCCCCTGCTTAATGAGAGAACACAATACTGGTTGTGATAATGTAATTCCCAGCACCTAACATTTGATACCAACAATGTAATGTATTGTGAAATGTGTTATATGTACTACTGCATGATGTCAGTTTGTGTGCTTGTCCACTGTATTGAACCTTGAATAATGCAACATTTGCTGTGCTCTGTAAACCTGCATAACAATTATTGTTACTGTTTATAAAAACAATAAAAAAGTTACCTTTAAAAAAAAAAATTATCTGCAGATTGTGCCACATCCTAAATTTAAGAATTTGAACAGAGATAATTCCCCTAGTGGACTTTAAAGGCACATATAAAAGGATATGTAGGAGAGTATATTTAAGTAAACAACAATTTATTAATTACAAAGAATTCTCATAAAGACATCAAACAAATAACATAGATAAAAAAGGAATGCAGTTCCACATATTTTTTATAGCTATTGATACCAATACGCTTGCACCCGACGCGTTTCGGAGTTGTTTTAGCCTCCTTCTTCAGGGGTGGTTGTAAGCTTTTAATAGAAATTTCTGTATAGGGAATGGTATATACAACATAGACATAATAAATACATGTGTATATCAAGCCATAAAACATATAGGTGCAATATTATATTCATTTTCGTTTCCACTTACATTGGTATAAATAAATGTTGGCTGCGCATTCCAGAGAGATTTTTTAAAACAACGATTTTGACACATACTGCCCATCAAGTGCGTCCTCCAATCATGGTGTATAAAGCTTTGTTTAGTATATCCAAAGTATTCATATGGCCTCTATCGAGGTAGAAATAAATGGGTAAGGATATATGAAGTGGTTTTACTTCCTTATGATAGGAAGAGAGGCCCATTAATCGAGGGCATGCAAAAAAGTTTGGATCTGGAATCACACTGGGGCCAAATGCGTGTCCTGTAAGTTGTGAAAAATGTATAAATGAGTGTATAATAACTAGAAAAATGAGTAGATTCAGTGATGGGTAGGGGATCTTGAGATGTATCCTACCTGATAGGCCTACGGTATAGAGTTCGAAAAAGGGTCACCAGCTGATGATATGTGTAGACCAGGTGGGACTCAGAGGGCTAGAGGATAGACATAAAGGAGAAGGAACATATAAAAATCTCATTTTAGTACTTCTGTCATTTGTCTTGACAGTTTAGGATATATTTAAAAAAAAAAAAAAGATATGTGTTTGGGGATAGAATAGAATAGGGATTCAACAGCTTTTTCCCTGATTGGCAATGTTCAATTTGATCAAGAGGGGGGAAAAAAAGGAAAAAAGGGGGGGGGGGTTTGGAAAAGAGAGGGGAAGGAAAGAGGGAAAAGGGGGGGGGGGAGGGAAGAAAGGGAGACAGGGAAGGAGAAGGGAGGGAAAGAAGAAGGGGAAGGGAAAGGGGAAGGGAGGAGGGGGGAAAAGACAGGGAAAAAGGGCATGAAGAAAGGAAGGCAGGGGGGAGGGGAAAGGGAAAATAAGCAGAAGAGAAAAAAAGGGGGGGGAAAGAAAGGGGAGGTAAGGGGGGGGGGGGGGGGGGAAAGCGAGAGTGGGGGGGGGGAAGAGAGAGGAAAGGAACGGGGGGGGAGGGGGGAATGGGGGGGGAAAGGAAAAAAGAAAAAAAAAAAAAAAAAAGGAAAGAAAGGAAAAGAAAAAAAGAAGAAAAAAAGAAAAAAAGAAGGGGGGTAGAGGGGGGGGGGGGGGGGAAGGGGAAGGAGGGGGGAGGGGAGGGGAAGGAAGGGGGGAAAAGAACAGGGAGAGGAGGGGAAAGGGGAAGGGGGGGGGGAAGGAAAGGGAGGAAGAAGGGGGAAGAGGTAAGAAATAGAGGGCATAGTTGTGATATAAGATTCGTGACTTATAGTTTCAATAGTACAGTCTAGGTCTATAAGTGTGCATAGGTTCAATATGATGTTGAAGTTACTTACAATCTTGTGGCAGCAGCTCACACCGACAGCGTCCTGCCCAAAGCAGATGACGCTCGGTGTGAGCATTAGCTGAATATTTAAGGCCCTCCCCACCAATCAGCTGTTAGTGAGAGACAGCAACAGCTGACTGTAAGTGGTGGAGGAGGGACGGACGCGCTGCGGCTGGCCCCCCGGGTGGAGCGAGCGCCGCCAGGCCTCCACAGCGCATGCGCTCGCAGGCGCGGTGAGGCGTGGCCACGCCTACTGCACCCGCCGGCACGTCTAGCTTCCCCGACGGACTGCGCATGTCCGCTGGGGTCGCAAGATGGAGGACAGTGTCAGCAACACTGTACCTCACACAGCGCCGCCATGAGCCGGAAACACTCAGGCGGCTTTGTGTGCCGGGCGGATAGCAGATCACAGTGTGGACAAAATGTAGAATAGGTTGAAGCACAAAAGTTGTGCATACTGTGGAGGAAACATAAATACATATATAGTCAATTAGTCACCATTGTAGGAATAGACGCTGATGGGCAGTGTTATACAGGTTAGGACGGATCTTAATGGAAGGGCATGTATTCTTAGACAGTGACTAATGCCGCGTACACACGGTCGGCCTTTCCGGCGGACCAGAGTGTGCCGGACAATCCGCCCGTGTGTAGGCGCCAGCGGACTTTTCCGGCGGACTTTTTCCCCAAAGTCCGCCGGACCAAGATTTGAAACCTGTTTTAAATTTATCCGCCGGACTCAGTTTCGGGCGGAAAGTCCGCTCGTCTGTGTGCTGGTCCGACGGAAAGTCCGCTCGTGTGTATGCTGGTCCGACGGACCAGATACGACGCAAGGGCAGGGTATTGCATCTCGCGCTCGCTGCAATAGGAAAAACAGATTTTCCTATTGCGGTGAGCGCGGGGCATACCAGGCCCTTAGGTCTGGTATGGATTATAAAGGGGATCCCCCTACGCTGAAAAAACGGCGTGGGGTCCCCCCTAAAATCCATACCAGACCCCAATCCTGGGACTGTGACGTTTTAGGGGGCGTGATCAATATCGCCCGGTGACCACGCCCCCTAAAACGTCACAGTCCCAGCATGCCCAGGGACTGTGACATCATTAGGGGGCGGGGTCTCCGCCTATATAAGTCACAACGGAGCCCTCAGAGAGCAGTCCAGCTGGAGAGAGCGTCGTGTCAACATCTGGAGAAGAGAAGAGGGAAGAAGCCAAGAAGCCAGAAGCCCAGAAGCCCGGACCTCTGCTGGCAAGAGAGCTACCTGAAGACAGCAGAGGAGCCGGCCGAAGAACTGGAACACCGGGAGAAGAGAGCGGAGAAGAACCAACCGGACGCCGGGAGAAGAGGAACCGGAGGAACCCCCGAAGCCGGAGGAAGACCCCCCGGAGCTGTTTAATAAATTATTTAAAAACCTGTGTAGTGTGTTTTATTATTGACACTTTTTCCCTAGGTGAATGGGTAGGGGTACCATGTACCCCATACTCATTCACATAGGGTGGGGGGGCGGGATCTGGGGGCCCTCTTATTAAAGGGGGCTCCCGGATTCCGATAAGCCCCCCGCCCGCAGACCCCGACAACCAACGGCCAGGGTTGTCGGGAAGAGGCCCTTGTCCTCATCAACATGGGGACAAGGTGCTTTGGGGTGGCGCCCCCCTCCCTCAAAGCACCCCCCCATGTTGAGGGCATGCGGCCTGGTACGGTTTAGGAGGGGGGGGCGCTCGCTCGTCCCCACCCCCTTTCCTGACCGGCCGGGCTGCATGCTCGGATCGGGGTCTGGCATGGATCTTTGGGGGAACCCCACGCCGTTTTTTTCGGCGTAGGGGGTTCCCCTTTATAATCTATACCAGACCTAAGGGCCTGGTATGCCCCGCGATGGGGCTCGCAAGGTGTCAATCTTGCCGATAAAAGCGGCAAGATTGATTTCCTTTTCTAGTCCTGTCGCACATGAGTCATTGTCCGTGTGTGGGCAAGTCCGTTCATTCTGAAAGTCTGCCGTACCTCCGGCGAAAGTCCGTTGGAAAGACGGGCGGACTTAGCCCGCCGGAAAAGTCCGGTCGTGTGTGGGCAAGTCCGTCCGTTTTAAAGTCTGGCGCACCTGGCGGACAAAGTCCGTCAGAAAGTGTGCCGGACCAAGTCCGCCGGAAAGTCCGACCGTGTGTACGTAGCATTAGATTAACAAGCATGGAGAATATACAACTCAGATATACAATATATGGGTAAAATCCAGGAATTTCACTCAGTTATGCGTATACATAGTCCGGATTATTGCAACTTAAGATGTCACAATGTATAGTGGGCAAATATATGACAGCAATTTAATCAGAATGTCCAAAACATATCGTTGCAATATATCCTACAGCATATTATGGTCCCATTTCTATATAGGCATGAGTTTAGATAATAAGCAGTGAGCAATAACCGGGCTGGGCATACATATATATTGCTAGACTCTATCTACGGTCCAAGTGTAAATATGTATTGTATAGTATAGTTATCTTATTCATTGCTCTCTGCCGCCTGATGAGAAACCTTCGAGAAAGGGTTTAAACCAGATGATTTCGTTTAAGCCTGGGGGTTGGGTAGCTTTTAAATTATATATCCAACGGGACGCTAACTGTAAAAGTGTCTTATTCCAGTCACCTCCCCTCGATTCCGGATGTACCCGGTCCAGAATAAGTAATTTAATTTTAGGACATTTACCCTTATGTACTGTTAAGGTGTGTCTCCCAAGTGGGAGATCCGGATCGCATGTTTCCATGCTCACTAGGTGTCTATATGCCCTCTTCCAGAATTCAGTTTTAGTTTTCCCTATATAAAAACATGTACATTCGCACAAAAGTAGGTATACCACCCCGTAGGTCCTACAATTGGCAAAATGTTTGGGGTGGAAGGGCTGGCCATTTGGAAGAATCGGATTTTTTGTTGTAAGCATATATTTGCAATATTTACATTTTCCACACATGAATGTTCCCTTATACTTACAGTGTGTTTTATTTGTCCCTGCCTTAAACTCGCTGGTGGTGATCTTGTCTCTCAGGGAGGTGGTTCTTTTAAACGTAAAGAGAGGTCTCTGTGGGACCAGTGGTCCTAGTGTTGGATCGCATTGTAACATGTGCCAGTATTTTGTTACAATATTCCTGACCTGCCTGTGTTGGTTGTTGAATTTGGAAATGATCCTGAGAGTGTCGGTATCATTCTTGTCAGGTTTATTTGCTTTTTTAGAGTATAGTAGCTCTTCTCTTGGCTGCATCAAGGCTTTTTTAAAAGAGCGTTTGAGGGACGTATGGGAATACCCTCGTAGTAGTAACCTGTCACGTAGTTTATTTGCCTCTAATCTGAAGGTGTTATCATCGGAGCAGTTACGTTTTATTCTCAGGTATTGGCTATAGGGGATGGAATTAAGGAGGGATTTGGGGTGGAAGCTGCTCGCATGCAAAATTGCATTGCTTGCAGTGGGTTTCCTAAATAGTTTACTTATGATTTTTCCTTCCTCACCCCTGCAGACCTCTACGTCAAGGAAAGTAACGCACTGTGCATCAAACGACATAGTAAAATTGAGGTTAAAGTCGTTACGATTCATCCTCAGCAGGCACTCTTTAAGAAGGTCGATCGATCCGTCCCATATGATGAAAAGGTTGTCGATGTACCGGTACCAGCCAAGTATGTGGTCCGTATACATCGACAGACCCTCATCATTCAGGAACATGGCCTCCCACTCCCCCAGGTACAGGTTGGCATACGATGGGGCACAACATGTCCCCATCGCAACCCCCTGCACGTGGAGGTAGTGGGAGCCATTGAAAGTAAACACATTGTGGCTAAGAATAAATTCTAATAATGAAGTAATAAACTCTCCATATGTGGGGTCTATATCGCTGGCTGTACGGAGAATATGTTTTATGGCTGCTACACCCTTCTCATGGGGAATGGAACTATATAGGGATTCAACATCAATTGTGACAAACGTGGCATGTTCGGGGATTACTTGTTTATCAATAATTTGTAGGAAGTGTACTGTGTCTTTTACGAAGGAAGGGAGGGCATAGACAAATGGTTTCAGTACTTCGTCTATCAACTTGCTTGCATTTTCACTGATTGCCCTTATACCGGAGATGATTGGTCTACCGGGGGTTTTTTTTATGTCTTTATGGACTTTGGGTAATGAGTAAAAGACCGGTGTGCGGGGGAAGTTGTTTCTAATAAATTCCCATAGGGATTTTGTGATAGTTGAGTTAGAATAGGCCGTATCTATCAATGTGTAAAAGTCCTGATTATATTTTTTAACCAAACTCGCCGGTATAGGGCGATACCATTCTAGGTTGTCCAGTAGTCTCTTACACATCCTAATGTAGTCTTCATTATCGAACACCACAATGTTCCCACCCTTGTCCGCATTTTTGATTGTAATGCGGTCATTTTTTGACAATGATTTGAGTGCTGTCTTCTCTTTTGTAGTAAGGTTTTCAGGGGATTTATTATGGATTCTTATCTTGTCTAGCTCTTTGCCAACTAACTTTAGGAAGGCCGCTGCGTTCGGATGGGTACTTGGCGCAGGGCAGAAGTCAGACTTCTTTTTAAGTGTGGACCTATTTCCTTTAGGGGGTTCATTGGGTGTTTCGATAGACTCTAATATTTGGGAAAGGTTGATTTCATCTATAAGGTCAGTTGGGTCGTTCTCATCAAGAAGGGACACCAACTGCTTCAATGCTTGGTGCTCTTGTAAAGTCAGATTGGTAGGTCTCTCCTGTTTATGATATAGTTTTTTTAGGATCAATTTGCGTATGAATAGTTGGAGATCTTTATAGATTTCGAACTTATCCAAGTTTTGATTGGGGCAAAAATTCAGACCTTTTTTCAGGACATTGGTTTCATCGTGAGAGAGTTCGTAGGATGAGAGATTGATAATATTCAGGTTGTTTGATTTTAATTCTTGATCAGTGTCTGGGACAGTTAAAGTGCTATTTGGGTGTAGGTATTGGGGTTGGATTGTGTGGGTTGTACACCCATCAAGATTTTTTCCAAAAAAGATGGGTCATTAGAAATCGTGTCTAGTGTCGTGACCGTGGAGGGATTAGATTGGGAATTTGTTTCCCTTATCAGGGTATGTGCGTTACTCTGTGCGTTTGGTGTTTTTAAGGTTGGTTCTTGTGTGGAAGTGGAGGGGTTAGTTTTTTTAGAGATGTCAAGGGTTAATTTCTTTGCTTGTTGCCCCTCATTGGGGTCACCACGAAATGTGCGTTTAGTGCTTTGTCCCATGTTGGGTTTCTGGAACATTTGGGTGTGAGTTTGGGGTGGGTTTGAAGTGGGTTGTGAGGAGTTGGTTTGGTGTCCCTGGTATTGGTAGCTTTTATTTTGGTTCGGTCTATTTTGGGTCCATTTATAGGCCCTTCCATCCCTGAAAGCGTTCCTGTCACGGATGAGCTTCTGTCGTTTTTTGATAAGTACATCCTTATTGAATGTGTGTTTTTAGTCTATCCTCTTTGTCGGTAAGAGGTCTCTGCGTTTTTAACTGCTGTAGTTTGTTACAGAGAGTTACAATGTCTGTATCTAAGGTGTTGGATCTCTTTCTATATTCCTCAATCAGGATTTCCATTAGATTTTGTGAGCATGCCCGTAGTGCCTGTTCCCATTTACTTTTAAATTCCGAGTCCAAGCCCTCCAATGTCAGGAAGATTTGGACTCGCAATCCTGCAGGGTTTATATCTTCTTTAATGTACTTACAGGACCCGCATTTGGCCCCAGTGTGATTCCAGATCCAAACTTTTTTGCATGCCCTCGATTAATGGGCCTCTCTTCCTATCATAAGGAAGTAAAACCACTTCATATATCCTTACCCATTTATTTCTACCTCGATAGAGGCCATATGAATACTTTGGATATACTAAACAAAGCTTTATACACCATGATTGGAGGACGCACTTGATGGGCAGTATGTGTCAATATCGTTGTTTTTAAAAATCTCTCTGGAATGCGCAGCCAACATTTATTTATACCAATGTAAGTGGAAACGAAAATGAATATAATATTGCACCTATATGTTTTATGGCTTGATATACACATGTATTTATTATGTCTATGTTGTATATACCATTCCCTATACAGAAATTTCTATTAAAAGCTTACAACCACCCCTGAAGAAGGAGGCTAAAACAACTCCGAAATGCGTCGGGTGCAAGCGTATTGGTATCAATAGCTATAAAAAATATGTGGAACTGCATTCCTTTTTTATCTATGTTATTTGTTTGATGTCTTTATGAGAATTCTTTGTAATTAATAAATTGTTGTTTACTTAAATATACTCTCCTACATATCCTTTTTATATGTGCCTTTAAAGTCCACTAGGGGAATTATCTCTGTTCAAGTTTTTCAAATTTTGGAATTTGATTTTGATCGATGGCTACCATCTTAGCATGGGACATTGTATTATTCATTCTGTGAATTGTTTCTGCTAGTACCAATGTAGGAGATTTCCATGCCTTGGCCACTGTTTGTTTTGCAGCCATTATTAGTTGGATCATTAGTTTGAATTGAGAGAGTGTTAACCATTCCGGTTTTAGATTAAGTAAAGTTAAATATGGATCTGGTTGTATTATTTTTTTAAATATTTTAGATGCAATCACGAAGACTTCCTTCCAGAAGGTTTGGATTACTGGGCATGTCCACCATATGTGTAAATATGTGCCTATTTCTGGGCATCCTCGAAAACAAAGAGCTGAGGTATTAGGTGAATATTTTGCCACTCTAGCGGGTACAAGGTACCAGCGAGTTAGGACTTTATAATTTGTCTCCAGTGCTAAGATGTTGGGTGAAGATGACTTAGATGTGAGCCATATGTTAGACCAGTCCGTGTCTTCTAAAGTTCGTCCCAGGTCCTCCTCCCACCTCTGAACGTAAGAGGGTCTATTAAGATTTGCTACTCCATATAATTGATTATAAAGTGATGAAATTGTACCTTTAGCAAATGGATCTTTTGTACAGATTGATTCAAAAATGGATAATTGGGATAATGGTGTATCCCCCTTTAGGAATGGTGTATAGAAATTTTTGATTTGGAGATATCTAAATATCTCAGAGTTTGGTAGATCATATTTTTCTCTAAGCAATGGGAATGAAAGGAATGATTTAGATGCTATGAAGTCATTTAGTGTCTGAATGCCTGATGTTGTCCAAGCTTTAAAAGAATTTGGGTAGATCCATGCCGGATAAAAGGCCGGATTTCTGATAAAAGAAAGGAGAGGATTGTGTGGAGATTGTAACTGATATTTGGTTTTTAGTTTATCCCAGAGAGATAAGAAGTGTTTAGTTATGGGATTATGAATTTTAAAGCGGTCTTTAGGATCAAGCCATAATAAATTTGATATTAATAGAGGGTCATTTTCTGAAGCCTCTATAAATACCCATAATGGGATTTCCTGTTTTGCATGGTATTTGGACAGACTGGCCAAATGTGCTGCTCTGTAGTAGTTAGTAAAATTAGGGTATCCCAGGCCTCCTTTATTTTTGGGAAGATGTAGTGTGTGTATAGGTATACGTGGTTTAGAAGAGCCCCATATAAACGAAGTTGCTCTTTTTTGTACTATTCTCAAAAAATAGGAAGGAATTGGAATAGGGAGGACTCTGAATAGATAAAGCAATTTGGGTAGAATAGTCATTTTGATTGCATTAATCTTCCCCATCCAGGATAAAGGAAGTTGCGACCATTGTTTTATTAGATTTGTGATCTGTCTTAATACAGGAGGATAATTGGTTGAGAATAAGTCAGAATGAGATGCTGTTAAATGAATTCCAAGATATGGGATTGATTTTTCTGCCCATGTGAATGGGAGTGCAGCCCTAGCCGGGATCAATTCCATGTTTGTGAGTGAAATATTAAGCACTAGGCATTTCTTAGGATTAATCATAAGGCCGGATAGGGCTGCAAATCCATCAAGAGCTGGTATTAAGTTAGGACCAGAGACCTGTGGTGATGATAGAAAAAGTAATATATCGTCTGCAAATATACATAATTTGTGTGTAATACCTCCTACTTCAATGCCAGTTATAGTTTGGTTTGTTCTGATGTATTGGGCCATGGGTTCGAGTATAAGGGCAAATAATAAGGGAGATAATGGGCAACCCTGTCGGGTACCTCTTTCGATATTAAAGGCTTCAGATTTGTATCCAGCATATTTTATATAGGCTTTGGGTTTATTATATAATGCTTTGATCCATGTTAAAAAGTGGGGTCCAAAACCCCATTTTTGTAATGAATATTGCATATATTGCCAGGATACTGTGTCAAATGCCCTCTTAATATCGAGAGATAGAAAACATAAAGGGATTTTCCGTTTTTTAGCAATATGTGCCAATAACACTGCCCTGCGTATATTATCGCCTGCCTGTCTATTTGGCATGAAGCCTACTTGATCTCTATGTATTAATTTTCCTATAATGCTATTGAGGTGTTTTGCTATTATTTTTGCTAATAATTTAATATCGAGGTTTAACAGAGAGATAGGCCGATAATTCCCACAGGAAGTATCATCAGAAAGGGGTTTTGGGATCATACAAACAATTGCCATTAGTGTTTCTTGCTGAAAAGAATGTCCATCTAGAAGTTTGTTAAAAGTTTCAGTGAGAATGGGAGAGAGTATTTCTGAGAATGTTTTATAGTATAAAGCCGAGTAGCCGTCTGGGCCTGGTCTTTTGTTAAGTTTTAGGTCTTTTATGGCGTTAGCAACTTCATCTATAGTTATAGGCTCATCCAAACTGCTTTTTTGGTTCTGAGATAACTCAGGTAAGGTTATTTTTGAGAAGAAGGATTCAGCCTCTGTAGGATTAAATTCATTGTTTGTCTTGTATAAAGTTGCGAGATGTGAGTGAAATTTATGGACTATTTTAACTGGATTACAAGTGTAAACATTTTTTGATAATTTCAAACGTATTGGTTTGAAAGATTTCTTAGTTGAATTTAATGCTCGAGCCAAATATGTACCTGGTTTGTTTGTATTCATGTAGAAATTGTGTTTGGAGCGTTTGAGGGATTTATCAACTGACTCAGTGAGAAATAGATCGTATTCCAATCTAGATTTTTCCAGATGAGATTTTGTACTCTGAGATGGATTATCTTGAAATGATATGTAGGCTGCATTAAAATTGAGTTCTAGTTTTTTTGCTAGATTTTTGCGTTCCAGTTTAAATAGTGCCATTTGTCTTTGTATTGTACCACACAAGACAGGCTTATGAGCTTCCTACAGTGTTATTGGGAGATGTCTGTTGTATTATTAATTGATATGTATTCCTTTAAAGCTTGTTCAATGGCCATCTGATGTAGTGGGTGTTTGAGCATTATGTCCGGTAAGTACCACGTTGGGTCATGCGCTTTTGGTATGGCTGAGGCTATAGTAGTGTATACTGCATTATGGTCAGACCACGGAATCGGAATTATATCTGATGCAATCATTTCTGGTATCATTCCTATTGTTAGAAAAATATGATCTATTCTGGTGAAGGTTTGATGAGGGTGCGAGAAATAAGTGAATTTCTTTTTCATTGGGTTACTTTCTCTCCATGAATCTACCAGATTGTATTTGGAAAGAAGTTGGGAAAAAGGTAATCTAGAGGTTATTTTGGATGGTGTAAAAGGTGATTTATCTAGAAATGGGAGGAGGACCTGGTTCGAATCCCCACACATTATCACTGTTCCTATTTTGTGTGTATTAATCACTTGTAATATATGTGAGAGGAATGGTGTAGGTTGTTTGTTAGGAGCGTAGTAGGAAATCACCGTGATTGCTGTATCCATTATATAACCCATGAGTATCAGGTATCTACCTTCTGGGTCTTTAATTTCTGATGATAAGGTGAATGGTGTGGATCGGTGAAATGCAATTAGAGTTCCCCTTTGCTTGGTACAGGCAGAAGCCGTGTAAATTTGTTGATAAAAAGGAGAAATATATTTTGGAGTAGAATCTTTGGTGAAGTGTGTTTCTTGGAGGCATACTATGTGAGCCTTCTTGTTATGGAAAGTACGGAAGGCTTTGGTCCTTTTTTGAGGGACATTTATTCCCTGAACATTCAGGGAAAGTATATTCAGTGGTGCCATGGCAATAGATCAAATAGTTTTGACTTACTTTTTGTTATGCAGAGCTGACTGCGCAGATCAACCTGTGTGGACTGAAGAGATGAATAGATATAAAAGAAACCAGTGAATTCTGGAGTAAAGAGTAAACAAAAAACATATGAGATTAGATGATACATTGTATAAATTATTTTTTGCAAGTAATCACAATTTACCTGTGAAAGAGAATAAATATCTCTCTCAGGGGAATAAGTGCCTTCGTCACACTCCCACATAATATGGTTGGGAGAATGAGGAGGGTTAATGGGGGTACACGGATCTTCCGCTTACAGGAGAGAAGTTCTATGTCAAAAGACATCAAAATGATGTTTCATTAATTGGAGTGCAGAATATAGTTTTTGTTGAAATTATTTATTCCAGGGTGGTTGTATATGGTTAGTCTTGCCCTAGGCTAAATAATTCAGTTAGAAAGGTACTGTTAATAACTTTGGTATTGATGAAGATAGTTTGAATTATTTTGGGATTTTAACCCTTTTAGAGTAAACAATTACATATTTTATTCATATGTAACTGTTTAGATATGTTAACTCATAAAATTGAGGTTGTATTGCTTCAGATTAGAATAAACAAAAACATAATTCTAGGAACTAGTTAGGTAATAATATATTTGTTTTAAGAAAAGAAAGAAAAAGCTTCCATTACTTCTGGATTATTGAACATATTTGTCCTAAAAAGTAATAAATCTATTGTTATTACCTGATAATATATAACTGAACAAGAATTTCCTTATTTCACTTATATATTCTAAGGCTATATGAATCAGAAGCAATAAGAAATATAACTGGAATGTAACATGATCCCACACAGTGTGTGACTATCAGAATGCAGTTACATTCAGTTATAAATACAGGTTTTTTATAGAGAACCATCTCTTAGTATAATAACTAAAGAGATATCAGGAATTAGGATGTCAGTCCATTGAATATTCTTGGTCCATGGATGATGTGGCATCACGGCCTCTTTTGTGAGAATGATGATTCCCATTTTGTTCTGATATTTTCTGGGTGCTGCCTGAAGGTGAAGATGATGCCATTCTTCTGCATGTGGGAGTGTTGCTGCTTGTGGGTTCTGTCAGATTTAATTTTAAAAGGGTTTGTTGTAGTTCATCTGCTGATCTGCTTCTGTAAATTGTACCTTGGTAGTTAAATCTGACTGAAAAGGGGAAGCCCCATTGATACATAATGTTGTGGCGTTGCAGTTCCATTAGTTGGGGTTTCATGGATCGTCTTTTAGTAATAGTAAGTTGGGATAGGTCAGCAAAAATTAGATAATTGTGTCCTTGAAAATTAAGTTCCTTTTTTTCTCTTGCAGCAATTAGTATTTGTTCTTTCGTTCTGTAATAATGAAATTTTGTGATTATATCACGTGGGGGTCCATCTTTCTTTTTGGCTGTGAGGGCTCTGTGTACTCTGTCCAGTTCTAAACGTTCAATAGGGATATCTGGCTTTAGTTCTTGTAATAGAGCAGTAATAGTAGATTGCAGGTCTGTCACAGTTTCAGGTATTCCCCTTATGCGCAAGCTTGAAAGTCTGGCTCTATTTTCGTAATCTTCGAGCTTAGTTTGAAGTATTAAATTCTCTTTTTTTAATTGTTCCAATTCTGTTATATTTTCTTGGGTTGTAATTTCAATTTCATCCATTTTTATTTCTAGGGCTGCGGTGCGGTTTCCCAGCTCTCTTATTTCATTGGTTAGGCTTTTTGTTATTTGGTCTGAGGTTTGTTTTAAAGCCTTATGAAGCATCTTTTCAAATTGTAATAATATTACTGGGGATACTGAGGAGGCTTGTGGAGAAGTTTGTGAGAGGATTTGTTCTGTATCTGACTCAAATGGAGAGTCTTGCTGTGACATTTTCTGTCTGTGAGAGCGCCCTGATGCTGTATCTTGTGAGGTGACTGGAGCTGCTTCAGCTGCAGTGAGTGCCTGTGAGCTCTTTGTGAGGTGATTTTTATTTCTGCCACGGTTTCCTCCCAGTACCATATTTCCTGCCCAAACTTTCACAGTTTGTTCCCAGGGGCAAAAAGGTTCAAATGGATACCTTTTGAGTCTGCAGGCTCCGCTTTGTCCTTCTCTTCTCTCCTCAGCGGTGTGGAGCTCTAACAATGCATGTCTGCTCCGCCTCCTGCCCCTCTGATTAACTACTTCCATACAGGGCATTTTCACCCCCTTCCTGCCCAAGCCAATTTTCAGCTTTCAGCACTGTCGCACTTTGAATAACAATTGTGCGGTCATACTACACTGTACCCAAATGAAATTTTTATCATTTTTTCCCCACTAATAGAGCTTTCTTTTGGTGGTATTTGATCACCCCTGCGTTTTTTATTTCTTGTGCTATAAACAAAACAAAAGTGACAAGTTTGAAAAAACACAATATTTTTTACTTTTTGCTATAATAAGTATCCAAATTTTTATTTTTTTTTTAAACAAATTTTTTCCTCATTTTAGGCCGATACGTATTCTTCTACATATTTTTGGTAAAAAATATCGCAATAAGCGTATATTTATTGGTTTGCACAAAAGTTATAGCGTCTACAAAATAAGGGGATAGATTTATAGCATTTTTATTATTATTTTTTTTTTTTACTAGTAATGGCGGCGATCTGCGATTTTTATCGTGACTGCGATATTGCGGCAGACACATCGGACAATTTTGACACATTTTTGGGACCATTCACATTTATACAGCGATCCGTGCTATAAAAATGCATTGATTACTGTATAAATGTGACTGGCAATGAAGGGGTTAACCAGGAGGGGGCGCTGTAGGGGTTAATGTGTTGCTAGGGAGTGATTCTAACTGTGGGGGGAGGGGATTCACAAGGGGAGGAGACCGATCGGTGTTCCTCTGTACAAGGAACACACCATCGGTCTCCTCCCATCTGACAGGACGTGGATCTGTGTGTTTAAACACACAGATCCACGGTCCTGCTCGGTTACCGGGCAATCGCGGGTGCCCGGCGGACATCGCGGCCGCCGGACACACGCACCGGGACCCGAGCGATGTGGCCACAGCGTCAGCCACTTGCTCCTTGATGATGCCCAGCCATTACTTGATTCAGATGTTGGTTCTGAAGTTGAGGATGATGGGAACATGAGCCTAGAGAGAGGCAAGAACACTGGTAGACAAATTTATGTTCCTCAAGCTGCAGTGTATCGCCAAGTTGTCTCCAGTGGTAATGATGAAGATGGAGGAGATGGAGATGATGATGATGAGGTCACTGATGCGACTTGGGTGCCAGATAGAGCAGAGGAGGAAACTGAAGGTGAGGCAGCACAACCCCAAGGAGGCCGACATCAAGAAAGAGTAGAGAGCAGCCACCCTATTCCATCACATTCTGCAGCTGTTATTTCCCAGCCAACCCCCTCAAAGCTCAGCTGTCTGGGCCTTTTTCAGCATATCTGCATCAGCACATAGATTGCACTGTTGCTATCTGCAAACTGTGTCTCAGGCACATCAAACGTGGCAAAAACACCAACCATATGCATATCATTGCAATTTTTTTTGCCTTCATCAAGAGCACCTCTATAGGGTTAGGGTGGGAAGGTCCCCCGACACCCAAAGAGTAATTTTTTTTGCACCTGTTTGACAGATGCATATCATTGCAATTTTTTACAGCAAGTCCAATTCTTGATTTCATCAAGAGTACCTCCTATAGGGTTACAGTGGGAAGGCGCTACCGACACCCAAAGACCAATTTTTACGCACCCGTTACTTCTATACAAAGTCAAAGTTCAAAGTGACACCAGAATGTATCCAAAAAATCTCTAATCTTGTTCCCAGTGCACTACATTGTGGACTCATCATACACACTGGCTCCCCAGTTGTTGCTGAACAAAACAAAGGCAGCTTGCAGGGAAAATGTCATTTTTTTGGGCTTTATAAACTCAATTATTGCTGCAGCAGATTCTAGACATGGTACAGATCTGCCACTGTACAGGTAGACTAAGGGGACCCCCCAGACACTATATTAGAAGGGTTTTTTCATTTTTAGGCTTTCACTTTAAAAATCAAAAAATCACTGCTCATTTAAAAATGACGTTTTCCACAAACTTTTTTTTTATTGATACATGTCTTCCAGGACAGGACCAGGACCCCTATAACCATTGTATGCCCAATTACTTGCATATAAACCTTCAAAATGGGCACTTTTGATTTTCGGCGTTCGGGTCCCATTGACTTTAATGGGGTTCGTTATTCAGGTCCGAATTTTCGCGGTATTCGGAAGTTCTGGTGTGAACCGCACAGGGGTCTGTTTGGCCCATCCCTAGTGTTTACATGATTATTGTGAGAGAATTCTGCCCACGGAATAGAGAGGACCAATCGTTATGATGAGCAGAGACTAAGGTGCGGGAAAAGGTCTCTAACTCCTGATTAACCATCTCAGTCTGTCCATTGGATTGAGGGTGGTATGAAGAGGAAAAATCCAAGACAATATTGAGGGATTTGCGAAAGGCTCTCCAAAAGAAGTGAGAAGTGTATTGAACCCCCCTGTCAGAAACAATATGAGAAGGAACCCCATGGAGATGGAAGATTTCTCGAACAAAAATGGGAACCAATGCAGGAGCAGAAGGGAGACCAGGAAGAGGAACAAAATGAGCCATCTTGGAGAACCGGTCGATTAACACCCAAATTACTGTATTATTCTCAGACAGTGGAAGATCAGTGATAAAATCCATTGCAATGTGACACCAGGGCTCCTTAGGAATGGGCAAGGGCAAGAGAAGACCAACAGGAGCTTGATTAATTGATTAATTGCAAGAAGTTCCCGATCACCACCAATCTCTGCCTGAGAATTTTTTTTGGAGAAGAATGCACATGGTTGACGTTTCTTCTTAAAGGATTGAAGAAGCACAGCTCCCACCATCATTGAAGAAGCGTCCACTTCAATAAAAAATAGATCCCGAGGATTAGGTCTCCTCAAGAGAGGTCCAGAAACAAAGGCCTGTTTCAAATCGTGAAATGCAGAGACAGCTTCAGGGGACCACTCCTTGGCATTTGCACCCTTCTTGGTCAAGGTGATAATAGGCGCAGCAATGGAAGAGTAATTCTTAATGGCAGGAAGAGGCCAGTTGGTAATGGCCGAGATCTTTCCAGGATCCCAACAAAGACCCAAATGAGAGACAAAGCATCCCAGAACCAGGACCTCAGAACATTCAAAAGAACATTTCTCCAGCTTGGCATACAGATTATTCTCTCTAAGGTGCTGAAGTACAATTCGGACATGGTCTCTGTGGACAAGGAGATTTTCCGTCAAGATGAGAATGTCATCCAGATAGATGACAACAAATTGATAAAGCAGTTCCCTGAAGATTTAGTTGACAAAGTTTTGGAACACAGCTGGGGCATTACACAAACCAAAAGGCATAACCAAGTATTTGTAATGCCCATCTCTAGTGGTAAACGCAGTTTTCCATTCGTCACATTCCTGTATCCGGATCAGATTGTATGCACCTCTGAGATCCAACTTGGTAAAAATGGAGGCACCTTTCAACTTGTCGAATAGTTCAGATATTAAGGGTAAGGGGTAACGATTTTTGATTGTCACCGCGTTTAAGCCTCCATAGTCAATTTTTTGGCAACAAAAAAGAACCCTGCTCCCGCAGGCGATGACGATTTCCAGATGAACCCTCTCTCTCTATTCTCAGCGACATACTCTGGCATGGCTTGGGTCTCTGGGATGGACAGGGGGTAGGTACGACCCCTAGTGGTATACTTTAAAGTGTCTGGAAACACTATGTTTAGCATACCCTTTCCTTATAATATTAATTTGTTCCCCAAAACAGGTACTCGATTTTCTTTGTTGTTCCCCCTACGTACTGGTGCCCACATGTGTATTCCAGTACGTAGGTAACAATGTGTCACAGGAAATTAATGATTTGATCTCATGATTAGACCGAAAATGTGTAATTTTTTAACTTTTGTCTTTACTCACCTTGCAGGTTATGCACCTTTTTTTGTACGCATAAAGAACCCTTTTGTATCTAACAATGTTACCTTCTTTGTGGGGAGATTTATTACATTTTTAACTATTCTATTCCTGATCACATTTGTTTTTCTTTTCAATCTTAGTTTATTTCAGAAAAAGAGAAAAACATAATACAAAAGTGAATATAACAGAGAGAAAAAGTTTGCTACATTGTACTCTTACATCACGTGGTTACATGTATTGTGTAAAAAAAAAAAAAAAACAAACAAACAATGTTATAAAACTATACCATATATGAACAGCTGTATATAGTTTGACATAAAGTCTCTGATTAAACAACGAAATATCACATTGTAAACAAAGGTCTTTAGACATATGGGAAGTATGTTGTATGAGTGGGATCCAACATATGTTTACTCTTATGGTTTTGTGTATTAGTGTTATCGGAGGGATCTCCCCCTGCATGATAAGCTGTCGGGGCCTTTTTTGCTCACTTATACAAAGTATTGATGTCGTTAGCCTAATCTGGGTATATGGCCTTTGTTCATAAGCTGAGAAAACTAGTTCAAAACATAGAGAGGAATAAGTGGATAGAGGGACGAGAAAAACACTGTGAAAAAAGGTAAAGAATGATGATGAAAGTGGGGAGCATCCCAGCATGGCTAGCCAGTAGATGGTAGTGGGGCATCCCTGACCCATACAGAAAAGTTGTCGGAATAACGAAACATTGCCCACGCGGTCCAGGTGATGGAAAATTGTTCCTCCTTCCCCATTTCCTGCGCCAACAGACGCTCCAGATCTCTAATCTGATCCATCTCCACAGCCCAGTCGCCCAGAGAAGGTACCTCTGTTGTTCTCCAGTGGCGGGGAATCACTGTCCTGACTGCGGCTAAAAAGTGGCGCAATATATCTTTTTTAATCGTTTTGAGGGGGCCTGGAAGCAGAGATAGTAGGGCTATCTCTGGAGTAGGTTTAATTGAGGTCGCCATCAGCCTGCTGTATAGATCAAAGACCTTTTGCCAAAGTTTCCTGATTGGAGGACATTCCCACCAGATGTGGAGCATTGTCCCTTTAGAGGACATGCACCACCAGCAGGTATCTGACAAGGATGGATTAAAACGTTGGATAGTCACTGGGCATCTGTACCACCTCGTTAGTAGCTTAAATCCTTTTTCTTGGGACTTAGTCGCTAAGGAAATCCTATGCGTCAGGATAAAGCTTTTTTGCCAGTCAGCAGGGGAGATGGAGTGTTGTAGATCTATTTCCCATTTATGCGTGTATGTTGGAAGGTCTGGGGCAGAGATGTTTAGTAGTATGGAATATAGCAATGATACTACGTGGGCGAGCGGGTCTGATTGTAAAAGTAGCTCGTCAAAGTCTGATGGGTCAGCTAAGAGATGGAGGAGAAAGTACGTACATATGACATTAATTGACCCCTCTGTATCCACATTGTTGGGGGCCCTCTGTTCATCTGGGGGGGTATGTCTGTTCTCAGAGATGGGTCAGCTTGTAAAACCTGCGCTAAGCGTCTATGACTATCCCTATTCCATGGTCCAAATCTGTTACTGTGTACTGCCGGGGGGAAGGCCGGAGTTCCAAAGAGAGGGGTCATTGGGGGGGTTTACCAGTTAAAGTCAGATGGTCCCAAATCCGAAGGGTTTGCCGAGTAAGAGCAGTAGAGAATGAATTATCCTTACGCTGCGCCGTAGTAGTCCACGGCAGGGCGCAAAGATCACCCTCATTGAGATGTCCCTCCAATTGGACCCATAGCTTGGAGGAGGAGTGGTGAAACCAGTCTACGATACGTGTGAGTACCGCCGCCTTATGATACGTAGAAGCATCCGGCACCCCCGCTCCCCCCCGGGCCTTCGGGAGGGTCATCGTGTCGTATTTTATCCTGGGGCGGTTTCCCTTCCATATGAATTTGGAAAAAATCTGTCGAAGCTTTTGAAAGAACGAGGTGGGAATATATATGGGGATAGTTTGAAAGAGATATAGGAATCTAGGGAGAACATCCATCTTCAAAACATTTACCCTCCCCAACCAAGAGAGCTGTTTAGACGTGTATGAAGCCAGATCTGTTTGTGTTCTGAGAAGTAGAGGGGTAAAGTTACTGGAAAATAGTTGGGATGCGTCTGTTGGAATATGGATTCCCAGATACCGAATAGTAGTAGAGCTTGTCTTAAAAGGGAAGGAGGATGAGAGCTGTTGGAGAGCCGCTTTTGAAAGTGAAATGTTGAGAATTTCTGACTTACTATGATTAACTTTAAAGTTACTAACATCTCCATATCTCCTAAATTCTTGCATAATAGCAGGCAGGGAAACTTGCGGTTGGGTGACACACATGAGCAGGTCATCTGCATATAAGGCCATTTTGGTATGTATAGGGCCTACATTAACACCATGAATAGCCGGATTGTTTCTAATGGCAATGGCCAAGTGTTCCATAACCAGAACATAGAGAATGGGGGACAAGGGGCACCCCTGTCTCGTTCCATTGTGGATAGTGAATTTTGGAGAGAGGGAACCGTTTAGTCTAATCCTAGCGGAGGGCGTTGTATAGAGGGACATTTTTCTGGAGATCATGTTCCGGCCTAGGCCTAACTGCTGTACTGAGAGGCGAAGGAATTGCCAATAAACACGGTCAAACGCCTTCTCTGCGTCAACCGTGAGGAGGCACAATGGGACATTATGTGTCCGAGCATAGTCTGTAATGAGAAGTGTTTTCAGGGTGTTATCCCTCGCCTCTCTTCCACTCACAAAGCCCACCTGATCTAGGTGTATTAAGCGGGGTAATAATGGTTGTAGTCTATTAGCTAGCACCCTCGCGTACATCTTTAAATCTACTCCTATCAGCGATATGGGTCGGTAATTAGCACAAATAGTCAGGTCTTTGTCTGGTTTTGGAATAAGGGTGATATGAGCCTCTAGTGTTTGCGGCGGGAATACTGAGCTCTCAGATATGGAGTAAGGAGGGGAGCAAACTGTTTGTAGAGTGAAGCCATCAGGGCCCAGGCTTTTTCCAGATGGGGTAGATGCAATGGCGCGGGCGACCTCATCTTCCGATATCGGATCCTCAAGGTCCTCTATCGTTGCATCATCTAAGGTAGGAAATGCAGTTTGTGCAATATATGCGGCCTGAGTTTCCGCTGTGACGGAGGTAGATTCATTGGGGCCTACTGAAGGTATGTTATATAGGGATTGGTAGAAGTCTCTGAATACCTGTCCCATCTCGGCTGGCGCTGAGACAGTTTTCCCGGTCCTGTCTTGAATGTGAGGTATAAAGGTGTTGAGTTGTTTGGAATGTAGGGTGCGAGCTAGCGATCTACCACATTTATCCTTGAATTTGTATTGGTGAAAGGCTAGTTTGTTCGCAAATGTACGTGCTGATGCTTCGTATAGTTCCTTAAGCTGAGTGAGAGCGGTAGAAACCTCTGCAAGCACCTCCGCCGTGGGGGAACGCTTATGAGTAGTCTCAAGCGTTTTAAGTTTGTGTACCGCCGTAGTTATTGCAGCTGAGCGTTCTTTTTTCAAGCGAGTGCCTAATTGGATAAATCTACCCCGCAAGACCGCCTTTAATGCCTCCCATTGAATCGGTGGTGAAGTGTCGTCAGAGGCGTGGTCCGCAAAAAAGTTTGTTATAGTCTCTGCTATCTGTGTATCGGAGCCTGGTTCAGTTAGTATTGAGTCATTTAACCTCCATGTCCATTCTTTTATTGGGGTAGAAGGGACCTCAAGCGTCAGGGATATTGGTGAGTGGTCAGACCAAACCATAGGATCTATGTCACATTTTGGGGACCAGTCTAAACAGCCGTGGTCTATTAAAAAGTAATCTATACGGCTGTAAGAATGATGCACGCTGAAGAAATTAGTGTAGTTTCGATAGTCAGGATATAGTATCCGCCATACATCAACAAGATGCATGTTATACATGGCACGTTTTAGAGCCCGTAGTTTAGGAAAGGAAACAGAGGAACGGGGTGTGGAAGAATCCAATAATGGATCCAGGGGAGTATTGAAGTCCCCTCCAAGTATGAGTTTGCCCTCAGCAAAACCTGTCAGAGTCTTTAAATACTGCAAGGCCGATGGGACTTGATGCATGTTAGGTAAATAAATATTGGCTATTGTAAATTTAGTCAAATTTTCAAAGGGATATCTTTACAAAGACGTATCTGCCCTGTGGGTCTGTCATATGGTCAAGCAATTCAATAGGGAGTGTTTTGTGAAATGCAATAGATACTCCCCTAGATTTTTGTGTCGGGTTGGTACTGTGGATCCATCTATTGAAGTATCCGTTGGAGCAGGAAGGGGTGGAGCCAGATTGGAAGTGGGTCTCCTGCAGCAAAAGCACGTTAACCTGTCTTTTGTGCATCTGATATAGAATTTGTCCACGTTTTGAAGCAATGTTGAGCCCATTTACATTATATGAACAAAATTTCACCTGTGGGTGTGAGGTCACCGTGTGAGCCATGCTGGGATGCTATAGGTTAAAAAAAAAAAAAAGGGGGGGGGAAAGTAAGGTGTAAAAGAAAAGACACCTAATAATATGTGTCTGAGAGACTAATGTGTCTGCTAACACAAAACACTGCATGAAATATCACGCGCTAGGCACAAACAGTGCCCGTCCTATTGTGGGGGAGAGGTCAAGACGAAAGGACCTGAGCCGTGGTCCCGACAGCGAATCAGGCGTATAAAAATTATATGTTGCACATTTAACGTTTGAGCCGCTTGTGAAGCAAGCGACAGCTTTTTCCTATAGTAATAAGGACAGTACCTTCTGTGTGGGATTGAAATAACTCCCACTGCAGCACGGAAGAACATGGGTGGGTGAGGGTCAGTAAACTAAGCCTTGCTGTTTGTTATTCCCCTTCTGATACATAGCCTCTATTCCTAAATCTCATCAGATATATAAGGCCAGTGTGTTAAGACTTGTGGATGCGTTTGTCTTTACCTATTCACCAAAATAATAGAAACCCATTCCTATGAACTACTTTTAATGATAACAGTTGGGAACATCCAACTAAATTTGTGGATAAGATTCAGGTAGTTAACCCAGGGGTACATAACTAGAACACTTATATTAGTTCCTGTGTTTAGAGAGATTATGTAGCCAAACCCACCATATACATATACAGAGGGCAGGGGGGAGCGGAGGATCCGCTCATGGACGCCACCAACCACCCCGTGGGTGGCAACTTTAGTCCTGTAGCTCACGAAGCAGAGATTAAGTAAAGCCTGTGGTCAAGGCTCCTCAGAGAGGTATCCCCCACCCCCACCACAAACCCCCCAGCACATACAACATAAGGGAGGCTGAGAGAAAACAATTTGAAATGGGACAAAAACAAAGAAAAAAAACAATTATATATACGTTGGCATTACCTGGCGCCCGCCACATTGAGGGTCACAGAGTGACTATTACCTATGCTCTCTCCCGAACCCCAGCCAGTTATTAAATCGGCAAAGAGCAGGGAAAGAGCTAGTATTTCCAAGTCCTTTACTTACAGACCCACTTTCCAAGATTTCTAGAGAGCTCTGGCTTTAAAGAAGAGGAAAGGCACATTCTGAGGATCATAACGATAACATGACTCCAGAAATATGGCGATACTACCGGGACCTCTCTGTAGAATGGGAGACAGGTTAAGGCGATACAAGACATCAGTCCCAAGTAAGCTGTTGTATCAATCTTCTGAAGAGGTAGGTCCCCTTATCCCGGGGCCGGATGAGGCTGATCTAGACCTAGGACGTCTACGGCACTGTGGTAGTGAGCCAAGTCCCATCTGTCGTACTCGATCTTCTGGAGGATCCAGCCAGTTTAAGACATCTACCGGTTCTTGCTCGAGAAAGAGGAAAAAGTCCAGCAGTTGATCTGGGTCTGATAGCGTGAACCTGCTTGCTCCTCTGGTCACCTTGATGCTGAAGGGGTGACCCCATGTGTATGAAGCTCCGGCTTGTCGTATAAGGTCGAGGAGAGGACGTACCACTCGACGCATGTACAGCATATTGCGAGACAGGTCCAAAAAAGTCTACTGATCCCAGGCTCCATGCCTTTCGCATGACCTCTTCCTTCAAGGTGAAATAGTGGACCCGACAAAGAACATCTCGGGGGCGGCCATCTCGTGCCCCCTCCGGACCTCCCACTCTGTGAACACGGTCTATTTCAATTGGTGATGTTGCCTCTCTCCCCAGTACTTTATTGAGGATAGCTATGACAGTGGGTTTCAACTCTGCTCCAGATGTTGCCTCCGGTATGCCTTGCAGTCTAATGTTATTTTGGCGACTGCGATTTTCGCTGTCTTCTATGCGGAGTTGCTGTTGGCGTAGGCGACGGAGGTGTGTCGCGTTTGAGGTTTCAAGTGCTGTTATACGTGCTTCATGGTCATCTTGAGCTGTGGTTAAGACTGACACTGCTTCCTCATTTGCTGTGACTTGTTGTCTAAGAGCATTTAGCTCCACGTGAAGGGAATCTTCCATTTTGCTTGCCCATGATTCGAAATCCATTCTGAAGGCAGAAAGGAGGGCTGTAGCTTCCGTTCTGATGGGCTCTCCTGACAGGGGATGTGTGGCTGACTGAGATTCCCTAGCGCCTGTGTCTAGCGGTGCGATTAAGCTCACCGATGAGGCTGAGGGTTCTCCTCCAGGGTCTTTGAGTCTCGTATTGTTGTCTTCCACCGTGCCGGCTGAAGTGGTAAGTGGAGGTTTGGTCTTTCCTGTGGTACGGCCAGGCGCCATCTTGTCTTTGGGTGTCCGAGGATCGGCGGGCGCTGTTCTAAGAAGATATCTCTGTATGGTGCCTTGATGAGGGTCAGAGAGCTCTGAGGAGTGTGAGCCAGCTGTCGCCATGTAGGTCTCGGGTGCGCTATGCTGTAAACATAGCCTGCGCTGTCGGGGTGGCACGGTACTCAGGGATGGGTGTCCTCAGCCATCCATGCTTAGGTTCTCTCTAACTGGGCCCAATCTCCAGAGGGGTGAGGGGGGGGCCTGGAGGGGAGAAGCAGAAGCCCAGGTAATGACTCCAGGAAGGCAGTAAGAGACCCTCAGGACCCAGATTGTGGTGCAGGGAGAGCGGCGCTGTTGTAAGGGAGTACAGTACCTGAGTCTGGAGGCTCTGCCCAGGCTAGTAGGCCTCAAGATGGCGGCGGCCGCGGTCCTCCAGGAACAGCCTCTGTGCACTGTCTGATGTCCGTTCGGGCCCCCTCACCCTGCAGCACCCTCCCAGGGATGCCCGGCCTCCTCGTGTGGCGGTCCGCTGTCCCTCCGTCCGCGGAACCGGAGGTCGGGGATGCAAGAGGCAAAGTAGGCCTCAATATGGTGGCGGCCGCGGTCCTCCAGGAGCGGCTTCTGTGATCCTCGTTCCGACCGTTTAGGCCCCCTCACCCCGCGGCACCTTCCCAGGGATGGCCGGCCTCTTTATGTGTCGATCCGCTCCCTCTCCGCCCGCGGATCACGGCACTGGAGGTCGGGAGTGTAGGAGGCACAGTAGGCCTCAAGATGGCGGCGGTCTGTTACAGTTGTAGGCCCGGCCTCGGGCCCGAGGACTCCAATGCGGCTTTAATCCGTATTAATTCCCTCTGGGAACTAAGCATGTGTCTATTGGGGATGGCTGTGGAGAGTTTCTATGCTCTCCTGTCTCTAGAAACCTCCGGATGGCCGTGGATAGCAGTAAGCTAAGCGGAGCTCCTCTGGAGCACGTCTTTCCCGTTCGCCAGTCGGCCACGCCCCCTCCACATTTGTTTTTCGATAATTTAATTTCGGCTTTTTGGGGATTTTTGTTAAGACTTTGTCTTTTAATAAAATTGGCCAATGCTTATTAAAAAAAACTTTCTATTATTGAACTCTTTAACAAATCCACAGTCCATTTCCTTAATGGTTCCTCTCCTCTTACCAACCAAAAGATAATTTCTATTTTTTAACTCTATTTCTGCCTTCTACTTTCTCCAATTTTTTCTTCCTATAGAAACCGTCCAACATTGGGCCTGTGTGGACAGCAGCCGGGCTGGCTTCTGTCAAAGTGGCTTGACTGAAAAAGATCTGCCAACCGGCATCTGTCCAGCGCTCTCAGCCAATGGCTAAAAGTGCTGACCAGTGTGTTCTGGCGGGGTGGGGGTGGCGATGACACAATAGCTCAGCAGGGGAGATCGCTGTACTAACATTAGATCATTAGTACAGCGGCTCCTCCTGAGCTCTTCAGTTTTTTTTCTCACTAAGTGCCGGTTCACACAGGGGCGACTTGTCAGGCGACCTAGCCGCCTGACGCCTAACTTGCATTGACTTCTATACAGAAGTCGTTTTGCAAGTTGCAGCTGAAGTCGTGTGCAGGTCGCCTCGGTGAGGCGACCTGCAAGTTGTGCTGCCCCTGTGTGAACTGGCACTCAGTGTGTGCCAGGCTTTAGGCTATGCTTAGCCTAATCAATTCTCTGAAATACCTTGGGGTGTATCGGTAAGTGCTGGTTGAGCTAGGTGTGTTTATCTTCAGGTGTGCAGAGAAATTACATACAAATTCAGCAGCTCCTCTGGGGGTAACACTACATTACAAAAGACAAATGTAATATTTTCAAGCTTTGGTGTCATTAAGCTTTAGTATATAAAGGAAGTGCATGGATATTTCTAAGACTTAAACTTGTATATGCTAGTTTGTGTTTATATAAGTGTACAATACAGATGGTTGGTTAACCTTTAAAGAGAAGAGCAGTCATGTACAGTATGTATGGGAAAAGCTATAACAAAAGAAAGTAGATCATGATTTGTGGGTGTGCCCTGAGGAAGTCCAATGGTCGCTGGATGGAATGTTTTTGAGTGATCCCTTCAGCAATAACAAGGACTATAGAGATGGAACTGCCATGGCTGCCTTCATAAAGCAGAGCAATAGCAGTGTCTGAAAGGCACTGAAAGAAAAAATATGTAAGGAAAGTCCAAACAAACACATTTTGTGATCTAGTTGTTAGGCTTCAGGCCCACAGGTATTTAGGCAATGAAAGACACCATCCAACAATACTGTACTCTACTACTTCCACCCACTAGGTTACCTTCTGTTGTATACATAAATGGATTGGGCCGCACAGTGGCTAAGTGGTTACCACTTCTGCTTAGCAGCACTAGGGTCATCAGTTAGAATCCCAACCATGGCACTACCTGCCTGGAGTTTGCATGTGCTGCCTGTGTCTGCTTAAAGTGGATGTAAACCCAATGTCATCCTTTCTAAACTACTGCCATAGGGGTTATCTATAAGGATATACATGCCTCCTGCATGTATTTTTACCTGTCAAATGTCTCTCCTCTGTCTGTTATTAGACCCGAAAAACTGCATATTCTGTGGGTGGGTCTGTTGTCTGGAGCTCAGTGGGTGGAGTCGTGATGTCAGTAGACTCCCCGCCCACCTCTACACTCCCCTTGTCAATATGCATTTTCTCCTGTGTATTTCTAACACTGAACTTCTGCTATGATCTCTAACATCCAGTGAAAAGACAGGAAAGTAACCACATGACTTCAGCATGCCAAAGCATGCTGAGGTGTGGAACAGCCAATCCTTGCAGAGCTGCTGAAGAAAGGAGTGGGAGGGAATTTAAAAATAATGCATGTCTTAGGCTAGTGCACAAGATGTAAATCACCTGTTACTCACAGCAAGGGGGAGGATTTGACAAAGTTTTTCTCAGTTTGTCAAGATTTATCTCACTGAACAATAAAAGAGGATTGCTCAGAGATGGATTAACTCTGTGTGGCAAGACTGGGCTCAAATGATAGAAAATCTTATACTCTACAGTATGATATAAAAAAAAAAAAGAAAAAAAATTCGGGTTTACATCCACTTTAAGTTCCCCCCGGGTACTTCTGTTTCCTCCCACACTCCAAAGACATGCTGGTAGGTACATTGGCTCCTGTCTAAATTGGCCCTAGTATGTGTATGAATGTGTTTTAGGGGCCTTAGATTGTAAGCTCCTTGAGGGCAGGGACTGATGTAAAGTTCATGTAATAAATAAATATAAAGACAACACAAACCTATGTTGAGATACTATAGGAGTGTGATAGTCATGCATACAAGCACATGTACATAAGCTGTTTGGCTGACACAATCTGTACACATTTATGACCCTGTCTACAGTCTCACATTCAAAGCAAATTAGTTTTTTTTTGTTTTTGTTTTTTCAATAGAGCTAAAAAATATTGTATATTTTATCATGGAAAAAATATTTCATTACTCATATTGGAGAAACATTTGCAAAATTCCAGAGATTAGCAAAGCTTGTGCCACTGGTTCTTGTATAAAGGCACATACACAAACATATGAGAAAAAAAATATCCTGCATTCAGTTCTTAAAGGTAAACATTCTGTCACAAAAATGTGTCAAATGCATCACCACCAACACCTGCTGTGTGAACCTCACTTAAATAAACAACAGGGAATAAAGAAGCCGAAGTGTGGATCATTTTCTTCTTTGTAAGTGTTTTGTTGACGGAAGCGTGTTTTTTGTACCAGTTCTCTGCTGTGACCCCACACTAAACAATTGTACATCTAAAATAATATTTCCTGCTTTCATACAACTAAGATTTAAAAATAAAAAAAGACTGAAGTGATCTACAACTGAGATTTAAAAATAAAAAAGATTAAAATACTATCAATAAGTAGAATAATTTAGTATAATTTAGAAATACCCAGCAGTGAGAAAAGAATAGCATAAACTGCTTACAAAGAGGCAACTTGAATACATTATTAATAGTTCTGCAGTGTTGTGGAATTAAACAAAAAACTTTTAACTGGTTCTTATTTTTTTTTTTTAGCACATGAATACTAGAAAACTTAAATCAGTTGGCTTTGTTTGCTAGTTTAAATAGTAAAAATAGAAGAAAGTAGAAGAGAGCAATCTGCTATTATTTGTAAGTCTATTAAACTATCCTTCTAGTTACTTTGTAACACACTTATTTGTTACTCTAATTGTAGGTTATTTGTTTTTAATTACTGTTAGCAGGCCAAACATTAAACAGCTTACACAATGAAAACTGAGAAGCTCATTCTTTTTCAGAATGGACCTTGCCCACTTGACTATTGTGTGGTCTCAGTTCCTGAAGACTTGAATGTGTACTGAATTGTCAGCTTAAGCATGTATTGCAAAATATGTGAAATAAATATCCCTGTTTTTCATTGCATAGTTTGCTGGGAAGGGTGTATTAGTATGCAGAGGGTCCACCCAGAATTTGTACTGAATGTGTACCCAGTATACAGTCACCATTCAATATAAAGAGATGCCACATCACTTCTTATATTTTACTATATGAGCTCTCTAGCCATCTTTCATTAATTTGACCTTGTGATAGATTTTGTGAAAGTATTTTACTTGTGGTTGTGATGATACAGGTTGCCTGGCCAGATTATGGTGAGGATGAGGACCTGAAGTTGTGATCTATTGTTCTAATGCAATCTTTCTCAACCTTTTTACCCCAGAGGAACCCTTGAAATAATCTTCAGGTCTCAGGGAACACCTGGTAAGATAAGTCTATTGGGGATCAATGGGAAAAATGCTCCTTACACCAATGATGGTAAGTAGAAAGAATGCCGCTTTTACAGAGATGGCTAGAATGACACCCTTGCAATCATGCTGCCGACTCTGCCAAGTGTCCTTGGAACTGGAACTATGCAGGCACCATCAGATTGAAGGTCAATTAGCCTCAGTTCTAGGAACCACTAGCTACTCCTGGAGGAACCCTAGGTTTTGATAGAACCCTGATTGAGAATGGCTGCTGCTAACAACTAGTCACCTTCTCTTTATGTCTTTCATGACCAAAGATCATTGAAATCTAGATGACCAGTGTTAGTTTAGCAGGATTAGTATGATACAGCATATATCAGTAAATTTGTAACTTTATACCTTTGCCTACCTAAATAAGTTTTACATTTACATTGATTTTTAAGGACCTACTATATACAAATTTAATTTGGAACACTGCTAACAAATTATATTGTTAAAAAAATATAATTTCCCCCATAAACCTGCGTACAGTAGGTACCTATAGTACTTTTGATAAAGCCTTTTGCAGCAAAAAAATGTAGCTTTTCTCCTAGCACATGACATAAAGGTTTGAGTCAGAAAAGATTTATGACAGTCCTCAGGACAAAATGAATTGACCTTTTCTATTCCTCAGTCAAGTGCGAGCTTTCTGAAACACCACATGAATAAAATGATGATGTTCAAAAGGTGTCAATGATCTGAGCACATTATAGTAAAGTGTTTTATTAAAAATGCATAACCCCCCCAGGAGATGCAGGCTGCTCAGTCTAGATGGTGCAATATACACCAGAACTACTCTGAGCTAACCAGAAATAGGTAAAGATCCTAAAAGTGTCATCAAGGAAAATGGGTTTGTTGAAGAGGGCTGCAAGGATTCTAGAATTTAGTTCCAATGCTTAAAGGGCCCATTCCTGCAATATGCATTTTACTGCAACAAGATGGCAACAAACATAACACAGTCAGGGGATATACATAGAGGTCGTCTACGACACTCCTTAGAATTCTGATGTGCCTCAGCAGGACAGAAAATCTTTTTCCGCGCTGTTGCAACTGTCAGGCGGTGCAGCAGGAGGGAGTTTTGTAACTGGGGGTCAGAGCCATATGGGGATATACAGAAACTAGTTCTCCATCAGGTCCACTCCCCTTGTGATTGACAGTGGGCACAACCCTAACCAACAGACAGCCTGCTATTGACAATAGAATCCATCTGCTGTGAATTACAAGGTGAGAGCAGATCTGAATGGGGAACTGGTGCCTCAGCTTCTCCATCAGGCTCCACCTATTGCAGCGTCACGGATTGCTAAGAGGCTGTTGGATCACAACCAGTAAAAGGGAGAGGTTAGAAGCAGCAAATATGCAGCTCTATTCTACTGCATACAGGATAAGTCCTTTCTATTAAACTTAGTTCCCTTCATAAAAGGAAGAGGACGCAGCGTTTAGATGAACTAACATCCCAAATCACCTCCCTAGAACAACAACATAAAGCTAACCCCCAACTCCCACAAACCCTCCAATTATTGAACCTAAGGCAAGAACTGAAAACCTTGCTCCTCCACTCATTTGAATATCTACAGCGTAAACTAAAAGCCACTTCTTACGCCACCTCCAACAAGGCAGGTAAAACTCTAGCACTGAAACTCAAGGGCAGAAAACTAAAATCTAGAATTTCTCAGATTATTCATCCCCATACGAACATCCCCCAGTCCAATCCTCAAGAAATAGCCAACGCATTCAGCGACTACTATAGCGACCTTTACAACTTAAAACATGATGCCAACGCACCGCAACCAACATCAGCAGAGATCAATCACTTTCTCCAAGCTATTCAGTTACCCACCCTGACGGGCAATCAACTAGATAATTTAAAAAAAAACCTTTACAGAACGTGAAGTTCAAGCATCAATTGATTCCCTACCTAATGGGAAAGCCCCAGGCCCTGACGGCCTAACAGCCGAATACTACAAACAGTATTCCCCACAGATTGTCCCACATATTACGGAGCTATTCAACAATGCTGCCTCCTCTTCCAATCTTCCGAATGATTACTTGAATGCACTAATAGTTACGATTCCTAAGCCAGGGAAGGAACCAAACTCCCCCAAAAACTTTAGACCAATATCCCTACTCAACCTTGACCTGAAAATTTATGCTAAGACCATTGCCACACGCCTTTTAGATATTATACCCACCCTCATAAATAGGGACCAGACAGGATTCACCAAAGGAAGACAGGCACCAGATGCCACCAGAAGAATGATCAACTTGATACACCACGCGGAATCCACCGGAACGCCTTCTCTGCTCCTATCCTTGGATGCAGAGAAGGCGTTCGACAGGGTTCACTGGACCTACCTAGAAATGGTCCTCCAGAGATTTTGGTTTCAGAGACCACATCCTTAGAGCCATCTTAGCTATGTATACCGCCCCTTCGGCCCAAGTATACACGGAAGGTATGCTTTCAAAACCATTCCCTATTACAAATGGCACGCGTCAAGGCTGTCCCCTGTCCCCACTCATCTTCAACTTACTGATGGAACCTCTAGCACAACACATAAGATCCAATACTACAATATCCGGAATACAAATAGGTCCCATCAGTCACAAAATTAGTCTCTTCGCGGACGATGTTATTCTAGTACTCACTAATCCCACAATCTCCCTGGCGGAAGTACAAGCCACATTAAATTGGTTCAGTAAAGTATCATACTATAAACTAAACACAACCAAATCTTCCATTCTAGATATCAATCTAGATGCCACCACCAAGAATTTACTCCAGACACAATACTCCTTCACATGGGCAGACAGGGAAATCACATACCTGGGAATCCAACTCCCAAAAACAACAAGAAATTTATACTCGTCTAACTTCCTCCCACTCCTTCACAAACTCAAAACTGATACACAACAAATTATAAAACACGAGCTCTCATGGTCGGGGAGACTAGCAGCCTTTAAAATGACATGTCTTCCTCAAATATTGTACTTCTTCCGAACACTGCCAATTCCACTTCCCGCCTCTTTCTTTAAGTCCCTTCAGTCAATCTTCAACAAGTTTCTTTGGAACGGAAAAAAACCCAGATGCGCACACGCAAAATTAATCAAACATAGATTGGCGGGAGGCACAGGATCCATAGATTTTAGGGACTACTACCTAGCGGCCATACTTGCACAACTCCCACAGTGGTTTCAACCTGCTACTCAATCTCTATGGGCCCAGATAGAAAATCTCTCACTGATACGCCCAAACCTAAAAAATTGGTTAATGAGCACACCTTTGGGCTCCTATGTTTCACCCTCCATCTCCCCGACTATGAAGGCCTCAGTCTATGCCTGGAAAAAAATGCTCACCCTCTCAGATTGTACCCCCTCAAAGACACACTTCCACATACCCCTAGAGACGCTGCAACATCTCTCACCTGACCTCAGACTCTCCAAATGGTCCATCACTGGTATACACTCGATACACCACCTTCTAAAAGGAAATCAAATTAAACCCTTCTCCCAACTACAAACAGAATACGCTCTGCCCGCCACGGAAAGATTTACATTCCTCCGCATTCACCACTGCCTAATAAAATACCTCTCCCTCTCTACAACATCCCTCAAAAAACCTGGGACTTCCTCACAAGCCCCATACCACGGCCCAAAGGTATATCTTACTTTTATACCCTGTTTCAAGGGAAAAGATCCTTTAACAAGCTGATCCCCCATTATCAATGGGAAAAAGATCTTACCAATACCTTCTCTGACGCACAATGGCAACTAGCTATCAAGTCCACCTACAAAGCTACCCAATGCTCATCACTCTGGGAACTCACCCAGAAAATCTCCCTCCGTTGGTACTTAACCCCAGCTAAGCTAGCTACCTTCAACCCCCACACCCCCAACACTTGTTGGAGATGCAAAGCATCTAGAGGGGACATGTTGCATATTTTTTGGACATGCCCCCTCATCCGGAAATATTGGTTAGACACGTTTGATCTGATTGCCAACATTACTAAAAGTCATATCCCACCCTCACCAGAGTTGGCGCTTCTAAACTTAACCATAGAAAACATACCTGGACCTTTCAGACACACAATAACTCATATTCTCTTGGCTTCCAGACTCAATATAACACGGAATTAGAAGTCAGACATTCCCCCAATCATAAAACAA
This sequence comes from Aquarana catesbeiana, assembly GCF_042186555.1. Classification (NCBI taxonomy): domain Eukaryota; kingdom Metazoa; phylum Chordata; class Amphibia; order Anura; family Ranidae; genus Aquarana; species Aquarana catesbeiana. Next base: position 543,056,027 of record NC_133327.1, read on the forward strand.
ACAATGGACCTGGTCTCACTCCACTTCAGTTACGAAACCATGATGGCCACCAGCAATGGTCGCGCCTCACAAGCCAGTAAGCAATGGTTACCCTGGACAAACTGGACTAATGCTGCACTCCTTACCCAGAATCCCAAACTCAACCTTAAACCTTCTTGACCGAGCAATGTTTTTACCATATCTTAGACCTGCTAGGTACATCTTGACTACAACAGAAATTTAACACCTCATCATACTTGAAATTGACTGTACTGAACAAGATCCAGTGGGAGCCACTCTCCCCTTGCGGCACAAAAGAGATCCCACATGGGGTGCTGCGAAGGGAGAGGAGGCCCTATATGTAAAGTATTACAACCATAGTACAGTGTAATTTCATACCCATGCTCATTTGATCGCGCTCGAACCAATGACAAGCTCCTGACTGTTACATATAGTTTATGTTTGACAATTCTTTGTTATATTTCAAATTTATACTCTACGTCGTTGCACGACGTACAATCTCTCAATTGTACATTGTATTTCCTTGCTAAAAATCAATAAAATATTTTGAAAGGATAAGTCCTTTCTGCCTGTCTCTGTACAGTACACCTAGTTAAAGTAGGTTTTGTTATCTACAAACTCGAGGTCATTATTTTTTAATTTGGTGCATTAAGAGCATCACTTTGTAAACTGGTGCCGTTAAGAACTACCTGAATCTGTTGTACGTGTTGGTAAAGTTACCGAAATGAGTGGTAGGAATTTTTTAATCTGGCGCGGGCTATTTTAAAAGGCCATAGTGCCAGAAAACCATCAGTAGTGTCTTATCAAATTCCAACCAACCGTGTGGCCCTGTGGTGCCTATCATTCCTAATAGCTCACCAATACACCTAAACATTGCAACATTATGCATTTGCATTTTATTGCGCCTCAATGCACAGATGAAAAAAATGCTGCTGGTCCATTAAAATGTGTGTTTTTGTGAGATTCAAAATGAATGGTCTGCCGGAGTTGTAAAGGCAGAAGGTTTGTTATCTTAATGCATTCTATGCATTAAGATAACAAACCTTCTGTGTGTAGCAGCCTCCCCAGCACCCCCTAATTACTTACCTGAGCCCCATCTCTCTCCAGCGATGTCCACAAGTGTCTTAGCCATCCGAGACTCTCCTCCTGATTGGCTGAGACACAGCAGTGGTGCCATTGGCTCCTGTGACTATCAATCAAAGTCAATTAGCCAATCAGGAGAGAAAGAGTGCGGGGCCGGGTCGGGCCAGAGCTCCGTGTCTGAATGGACACAGGGAGCTCTGACTCGGCTCAGATGCTCCCATAGCAAGCTGCTAGCTGTGGGGGTATTTGACAGGAGGGAGGGGCCAAGAGCGCCGAAGTGGGACCCGAGAAGAGGAGGATCTGGACTGCTCTGTGCAAAACCAACTGCATAGAGGAGGTAAGTTTGTTATTATAAAAAAAATAAAACAAGAATTTACCATAACTTTAAAGCAACTCACATTACCATGTGTGCAGTAACACACAGCAGCAATCTGAATGTATCTAAAGGAAATGAAGGCTGCCATTGCTGATAATGCTAGTTTCTTTGCTGCCATGCTAATCCATTGGCTTCAGTACTTTCTAATTCACTGCCCTGTAACAAGTATTTAGTTATGTGCTTCTAATACTTCTGTGACTCTTAAAAGTACGAGGTGATATCGAAAATATTCAAGGCTACTTTTGTAACATGCCAACAGATGGCAGCTCAAGGCGGCAAGCACAGTCACAGGGAACACTGATCTTCATAAGTCAGTGTGCCAAAAGACATCATCCTGTGTACATCGGGTGCAACTGGTGTTATCCTGACCACGTCCATTACCACGTCTGCTATTCCATCATGGACAGCAAGTTAGAACAAAGAGAAAAGGTAAAAAAGTCTGCGTGAAACTGGGCAAACCTGCCACAGAGACGTTTGACGTGATTCAGCAAGTTTACGGCAATGCTGCAATGAGTAGTTTGAGGTGTTTTAAGTTCAAGGTGTCCCCAGGCTGCTGACCCAGGAGCAGAAGGAACACCACATCAAAGTGTGCCAAAAATTCAGTCAGCGTGCCATGGGGACAAACTTGGCAGCAACACAGCACATATTCAAATCACACGAGGATTGCCTGGACTGTTCTGTATGACACACCGACCATTGCAGGAATCTTGTGGATTGTTCTCCGACGATCATCATGCCAATTGGTTTAGTCATTTTCGGGGGTTGAGCTCGTTGAAGGTCTTCCTGATCTCTTGTCGTCTTCCAGGGATGTTGTTCCGCTCTTGAAGCGTGCTTGCCACTCAAAACACTTTGAACGACTCATTGTTTCACGCAGAATTTCTCGTTTGCTCTATGTTCTAATTTGCAGTCCATGATGAAATAGCAGACATGGTATTGCACATGGTCAGAATACCACCAGTTGCATAGCTCAAAATGTACACAGGGCGACTGTCTTTTGGCACACTGACTTATGAAGGTCGGTGCTCCTTGTGACTGTGCATGCAGCCTTGTGCTGCCATCTGTTGGGGTGTTACAAAACTAGTCTCAAAACATTTTGATACCACCTCGTATATATAAAACCCATACATTTCCTTTGATTTTTGATGGAGTAGTGGAGGATTCCATCTTCTGCCCATTATTTATTTATTTATTTTTTTTAAGCTTATCGGGGAGATTTTCCTTCACTTTCCAACGTGCAATGAATCTCAAGTTATCACTGGTAAAGTGTCTCCATTGGAAGAGTGCTCTATCTATTCTTGTTATGATGGCAACTCAAAAATTTGGATTTACCCTGACTTTAAGGCTGATCCTATGTCCACTGTAGTTTAATTTTTCTGTATTAGATAGGTGAGCAGCCCAGGATGGTCTTCTGCTGTAGCTCATCCTCTTCAAGGTTCAGTGTGTTTTTGTGTGTCCATTAACAAATGTATATTTATTATTGGTATTTATATAGTGCCAACAATTTATGCAGCACTTTACATACACTGTATATTGTACATTCATATCAGTCCCTGCCCTCAAGAAGCTTACAATCTAAGGTCCCTAACTTACATTCATATATACACATATTAGGGCCAATTTAGTTAATTAACCTACCAGTATGTCTTTGGAATGTGGGAGGAAACCCACAGAGGCACTGGGAGAACATGCAAACTCCAGGCAGGTAGTATCCTGGGTTGGGATTCGAACCAAACAACCTAGTGCTGCCAAATAGGCCTCATCTGCACATCATTGTTGTAGAGAGTATTTATTTAAGTAGCTGTGGACTTCTTTCAGCTTAAAAAAGTTTAGACATTCCCCTCTGACTTTTGTCATTATGTATTTTTTTTGCTCTATTCACCTTAAATTATAGTGACTGCATAGTATTGAAATCCCACAAAGTCAGAATTCTTTGATATACTGAAATTGGTAAAATTAATTATTTGACGGTCAAAGTCACTTAGGTCTTTTATTTTGTTCATTTTGTCTTAACAGCAAATGAATGTTGATATATTTTGTTGCAGTCATATGATTTGCCTATTTCTATTAACGAGCAGGTGTATATAATAAAAGCAACTACTAAATGTAATAAAACATTCTGGGGAATTAACTGATCATCCTGTGACATTATAATATTGCAGCAAACTGTCAGAAATGGCATGCACCACATTACCTAAGCAGATAGACCTATTTCAAGTCTATCTGTACCATCGGCACCAATTTCTACAGTATCTCACAAAAGTGAGTACACCCCTCACATTTTTGTAAATTGTTTTTTACAGTATATCTTTTCATGTAACAACACTGAAGAAATGACACTTTACTACAATGTAAAGTAGTGAGACTACAGTGTAAATTTGCTGTCCCCTCAAAATAACAACACACAGCCATTAATGTCTAAACTGCTGGCAACAAAAGTGAGTACACCCCTACGTGAAAATGTCCAAATTGGGCCCAAAGTGGCAATATTTTGTGTGGCCACCATTATTTTCCAGCACTGCCTCCACGACGAAATCACAGAGCTGGTGGATGTTAGTGACCTTGCGCTCCTCTACTTTCCGTTTGAGGATGCCCCACAGATGCTCAATAGGGTTTAGGTCTGGAGACATGCTTGGCCAGTCCATCACCTTTACCCCTAGCTTCTTTAGCAAGGCACTGGTCATCTTAGAAATGTGTTTGGGGTCGTTATAACATTGGAATACTGCCCTGTGGCTCAGTGCTTCAGTATGTCACAGTACATGCTGGCATTCATGGTTCCCTCAATTAACTGTAGCTCCCCATTGCCGGAAGCACTCGTGCAGCCCCAGACTATGACACTCCCACCACCATGCTTGACTGTAGGCAAGACACACTTGTCTTTGTACTCCTCACCTTGTTGCTGCCACACAAGCTTGACACCATCTAAACCAAATAAGTTTATCTTGGTCTCATCAGACCACAGACCATGGTTCGAGTAATCCATGTCCTTAGTCTGCTTGTCTTTAGCAAACTGTTTGCGGGCTTTCTTGTGCATCATCTTTAGAAGAGGCTTCTTTCTAGGACGACCGCCATACAGACCAATTTGATGCAGTGTGCAGCGTATGGTCTGAGCACTGACAGGGTGACCCCCCCACCCCTTCAACCTCTGCAGCAATGCTGGCAGCACTCATACGTCTATTTCCCCAAAACAACCTCTGGATATGACGCTGAGCACATGTACTCAACTTCCTTGGTCGACCATGGCGAGGCCTGTTCTGAGTGGAACCTGTCCTGTTGCCAAGACCCCGAAACTGAGCTGCAGCACGGTGGACATCTTGTTATAGCCTAGGCCATCTTTATGTAGAGCAACAATCCTTTTTTTTTTTTTTTAGATCCTCAGAGTTCTTTGCCATGAGGTGCCATGTTGAACTTCCAGTGACCAGTATGAGAGAGTGAGAGCGATAACACCAAATTTAACACATCTGCTCCTCATTCACACCTAAGACCTTGTAACACTAAGGAGTCACACGAATGGCTACTTGGGCCCAATTTAGACATTTTCACTTAGGGGTGTACTTACTTTTGTTGCCAGTGGTTTAGACATTAATGGCTGTGTGTTGAGTTATTTTGAGGGGACAGCAAATTTACACTGTTATACAAGCTGTACACTAACTACTTTACATTGTAGCAAAGTGTCATTTCTTCAGTGTTGTCACATGAAAAGATAATAAAAAAAATTTACAAAAATGTGAGGGGTGTACTCACTTTTGTGAGATACTGTATACCAATGTGAAATAGAAACTAGCACAGGACTGCACTAGGGTTGCACCGATACCGGTCAAGTACTCGCCGATACTGAGTACCGATACTTTGCGGTGCGATTTGTGTCAATACAAAATAAATGGGCGCAAATCGCACTGCAATAAAAAAGGCATGTGATTTGAACAGGAATGCGGTGCGATTCCTGTCTGAATTGCATGCGACTTCCCCCACCGCTGCTGTGTGTGTAAAGGAAAGGGAAAAGCACCATCTAGTGGGCAGTTTATTAAAAATGTTAGAATTCACATTATTACATATCTGGTTAAATGCAAAATCTGCATAGGGTCCCGGTCCCACTGATGATAGAAAATCATGGCCGCTGCTGGTGCTTACAGGGCTGGAGGAGACATTTTGGAACCCCGTGGTGATGTCACCTTGGGGGAAGACAGCCTATACATCCAATGGGAACACTAATTCATACTCTGGTGACAAGGATTTCCCTTGTTGTCTCTTACTTCCAGCTTTGGCTATAGAACATGAAGTGAATGAAAATCTTCCCAAGGGGACCCAGGTGGCCAAAATAAACTGACAGGGGTTATAACCCTCTCTTACTTTATCTAAAATGAAAAAATGGCAATTTTGACATTCCTGTAAATTCTATATCTTTGAGTACAGGGCAACCAATGGATTCTTAGACACCATGGGTTATATGCTGCTTCCTTCTGGTGATTGGACTCTGGCAATCACCGCCCCAATCGCCCCTCCCAGGGTACCCATATAACCCCACCCACTCTGAGGTGTTCCAGTTTTCTAGTAAGCAGTAAGCAGATCACAGAGAAAAGACTGGAAGAACTTGTGCTCTATATTGTAATCTAAGATATGGAATTTACAGGTTTATCACAACTCCCATAATCTTAATCATATAGAACAGGACAATGGATCAAGTGGTGCACAACAATAAACAGCTACTCCTGAGGACATCAATTGGACAAAACATGTTTAAGGACAGATACATGTGAAGTCAGACGTCACCAGGTAACCCAGAAACAGCAAAGTTGGCTGGGGAATTCTAAAAAGAGTGGCCAGAGCTCTTATTCCAGCGGGGGTAGCACTTTTTAGTGTGATTATTCTGATTTTATTACTGTAATAAAACACAGTACAGTGTTACACTAAAGGATTTTTTTTATTTATAATATATAAGGGACAAGTGGAATGGTAGTTATATGAATACGCACAGACCAGAGTTGGTGGTTCACATGGCGCAAACGTGAACTTTAAAATGTATTTTTATATTCACATTTTTGGACTATAGTATTATTTTACAGTATTTACATGTTATATGCTGTTATTTTCATTTAAATTCATTTTCACTGTATTTTATTATTTATTATTTGAGTTTGATGTATGGTATATGTTGTGGGGTAAAGGGGTAAAGTGCTGGGGATTTTTCATATGTACTAACATCAATGCACTGCAATTTAGTATGTTTTAAAGCGTTTGTTACCCCAACATTTCATATTCCGGACATGTGGCTGCTGCATCCATGTACTTGTATGAGAAAGTATACTGTTCTCTTTGTATTGCTTCATTTGTGTGAAATCCCTGGTAATCCTGCCAGTCCCTCTGCTTTCCTATTAAAAACTGACCACACTAAGCAGGCGATGCTATGCTGGGAACCTAACACGCCCCCCTGCAACGTCTGTCACTGGGAAGCGCAGTATGCTGCTGCTGCTTCTCCTTCCCCCCAGCTCTTATTCAGCTGAGAACAGAAGGAATGTGATCCCTTATAAAAAAGGGAAAACATGTATATATAATGGGGTTTATTTACTAAAGGCAAATCCACTTTGCACTACAAGTGCACTGCAAGTGCATTTGGAAGTGAAGTCGCTGGAGATCTGAGGGGCACATGCAAGGAAAATAAATGATTGGATGATACAAATCAGAAGAGCTTCCTCTAATTTCGATCTTCCCCTTAGATCTACAGTGATTGCACTTCCAAGTGCACTTGTAGTGCAAAGTGGATTTGCCTTTAGTAAATCAACCCCAATGTTTTGACTGTCATTTAAATTTTAAACGGAATGGGTTGTTTTTACAAGGTGATCGTTTACAATCACGTTAACCACTTCAGTCCTGGAAGGATTTACCCCCTTCCTGACCAAGCCCTTTTTTGCGATATGGCACTGCGTCGATTTAACTTACAATTGCGCAGTCCTGCGACGTTGTACCCAAACAAAATTGATGTTCTTTTTTTCCCACCAATAGAACTTTCTTTTGGTGGTATTTGATCACCTCTGCGGTTTTTATTTTTTGCGCTATAAACAAAAAAAGAGCGACAATTTTTAAAAAAAAAGCAATATTTTTTACATTTTGCTATAATAAATATCCCCAAAAAATGTTTAAAAAAAGGAATTTCTTCCACAGTTTAGGCCATTATGTATTCTTCTATATATTTTTGGTAAAAAAACCCGCAATAAACGTATATTGATTGGTTTGCGCAAAAGTTATCGCGTCTACATAATAGGGGATAGATTTATGGCATTTTTATTAATATTTTTTTTATTAGTAATGGCGGCGATCTGCGATTTTGATCGTGACTGCGACATTGCGGCAGACAGATCAGACACTTTTGACACCATTTTGGGACCATTGGCATTTACACAGTAATCAGTGATATAAAAATGCACTGATTACTGTGTAAATGTCACTGGCAGGGAAGGGGTTAAACACTAGGGGGTGATCAAGGGGTTAACTGTGTTCCCTCAACATGTTCTAACTGTAGGGGCATGGGCTCACTAGAACATGACAGAGATCACTGCTCCCGATCACTAGGAGCAGTAGATCCCTGTCATGTTGCTAGGCAGAACAGGGAAATGCCTTCTGCCTAGGCATCTCTCCGTTCTGCCTCTCCGTGCCACGATCGCGGGCCACCGGCGGACATCGAGTCCGCGGGACCCGCAGGCACGGGCGCGTGTGCACCAGCTAGCCGCGTACGGTTACATTGTTTTGCGCACCCGTGCCACTTTGCCGATGTATATCAGCGTGAGCCGGTGGGCAAGTGGTTAAAGGGTAATTTCACCTTTACAGAAAAATCTGTAAGGTGAACATACACAGGACCCCCTCCTCGCCACCCCCTCCCCCCCCTAGTCCCGTTGACCTGTTCTGAGGCCCGGTATAGCCTCACGGGTCCAGGGCCTAGAAATCCCCGGAGCTTAATTTCCTAAATGTACCCCGTCAGGTCTAAAGGACCAATCAGAACCCATGTAGCCCATCCTCTCAGCGGGGAAGAAGAACAGAAGAAAGCTGAGGGGATCTCTAAGCCCTGGAGCCGTGAGGGCTATACCAGGGCTCAGAACGGGAGATCGCCACCATGCAGGTCAGCGGGACTTTTTCTGTAAAGGTGAACTTACCCTTTAAGGCCTGTTTTACGTGAGCTTAAGCTTGTATAAGAACAGTTTGAACAGCAAGCTTTGACAAAGCCTTTTGCAGAGGTTTCAGCAAGCTGTTAATTGCTTGCTGACTGTATAATTTACATATACAGCAGCAAGGCAGCTCTGCTGCGCAAGATCACGTACCTAGTACGTGATCCTGCACTTCTGTGTAAGGGGCGTGCATGCGTGCTGCCGGAGACCCGCTCCCGTTGTGATTATACACAACGGGAGCTGATCTGTGGGTACCGTGGACTCGATGTCCCCTGGCACCCGCTGATCATTAGGCAGAAAGCCAGAATGACAATCTGCCTATGCAAACTAGGCAGATCGCCTTTCTGTCAGAGAAGGCATTGATCCTGTGTTCCTGCAAAGCCTTCCCCTAGTAAATCACCCCCCCCCCCCCCCCCACAGTACACAAGCACTGGCTAGGAACACAGTTAACCCTTTGATCGCCCCTGATGTTAACCCCTTCCCTGCCAGTGTCATTAGTACAGTGACAGTGCATATTTTTAGCACTGATCACTGTATTAGTGTCAATGGTCCCCAAAATGTGTCAGTTAGTGTCTGATTTGTCCGCTGCAATATCGCAGTCTCGCTATAAGTCGCTGATCGCCGCCATTACTAGTAAAAAATAAAAATATCCCATAGTTTGTAGAGGCTATGACTGTTGCACAAATCAATCAATACACGCTTATTGGGATTTTTTACCAAAAATATGTAGAATACATATTGGCCTAAATTGATGAAGAAATTAGATTTTTTTTACATTTTTTTATTGGATACATTTTATAGCAGATAGTAAAATTATTATTTTTTTTTATTTCACAATTGTCTGACTTTTTTTTTTGTTTACAGCACAAAACATAAAAAACGCAGAGGTGATTAAATGCCATCAAAAGAAAGCTCTATTTGTGGAAAAAAGGACATAAATTTTATTTGGGTACAGCGTTGCACGACCGCGCGATTGTCAGGTAAAGTAGCGCAGTGCCGTATTGCAACAAATGGCCTGGTCATGAAGCGGGGGGTAAATCTTCTGGAGGTCAAGTGGTTAAAGTACCATTCAGCTCCAGTCTGTAAATGCTGAACAGAGATCCTAATGGGAGTGTTGACTAGGGCTCTAAGCAAGATGCTAGCAGGCTTTCAACAATCCATAAAATGTATCATATCCATAGGATCTGTGTTCAACATTTACAAACTGGAACTGAATGGTACTTAAAAAGCTTCAGCAAATCAAGGCTTTGTCAAAGCTTGCTGTCCACACTGTGCTTATACAAGCTGTAGCCTTTGTCAAGCACACCTATGATGCTATTGTATATGCTGCAACAGGTGCACACAAGTCTGGATAGACCCTTAGCCCTTTCACTGTCAGCCATTTTTTTCAATTACTAGCCTGTAGAAGCGATCTTATGGCTGGCTGTAGGGTCACTTCTGTGTAAAAGTCAACAGTTGGAACTAAAAATGTAGCATAGGACTGGGGGCTGCTTCCCCTCCCAGTGGACACCCCCTCTCCCCATCCTTCACGCGTTTCCCTCACTATATTACCATCATATCTTTTGCTTCTTTATTGAGCAATGCTCAGTAACGTGTCTATAGCATTTATTAGGTTGTGGTGTGATAGCAGACATTTCTGAGAATTCTCTGCAAGATGGATTCGTATTCTTTGATACTTGGCTTGGTTCAGCTCAAGATGATCATGGAAAGATTGTCACGATCACTTGCAGGCACCAACACAGTGCCACTGCACCTGGTGTGAATATACCCTAAGGGCTTGTTCATACCACAATTTTAGAATTCTAGATGCATTTTTGCATACGCATTTACATGCGTTTTTGATGCGCTTTCAATGCGGTCCAGTGTGTTTTTTTCCTTTTTTTTTTCTATCTCTTGAAAAATCTTTATTGTCATTAGGATAATGTGAATTCCAGTGTGTTTGCACGCATTTGGATGTGCTTCAGAAGAGAAAAAATGCAGCATGTTGTACTTTTGTTGAAAGCCCTTAAACTGACTGCACTCGTATAAACTAGCGCCATTGAAAAAAAAAATGCCAAACACTGTGCATGCAAGTCTGCAACACACTGGAAAGTGCCTGTGTGAACCAGCCCTAAAAGAATATTTAATTAGAAATATCTTTACGTTAAATCACTGGGCCTATGTCAGTCTCTCTTGTTTATTAATAAAAGGAAACCTAACTTTATGATACATTTTTTTCCTGAGTTGCACAACAAAGTTTAATTAAACTTAACATAAGAAAAAAATGCAGTTGTAACAAGGCCGGGTAATAACAATATTGCGGTGTATGTATATTGCACAGTGAATAGATCAGTGTGCCTTAAGAAATTTTTCTTCATAAATCGCACTTAGTGTTAGTGGACAGAACATAAGTCCATGAATGAAGGTTCAGTTCAAAGATTACTTTGAAAGATATAATGTGCATCCAATCAAATAGCAGTGTTGGTTATAGGCAAGATAGGTGCCACAGGGAATCCAAGGCATTCCACAGACGCAGCTTTAGCACCTTCGCTCTTTGCAATGAACAGACTGAGAAGTAAAAAAGAGGGTGTTGCTATAGATGACGATTTGATTTTATCTGAAAATGAACATGCATTTCATAAGCTGTGGTATTTTAGTGCACTGGAAAAGCAGTCTTTCTGGGAAAAATAATCAACGCTACTTGGCGTAAGCACATTTGCAGCTGTGCAGTTCCAAGTTTATCCTCCGGGGTGCAGTGTCCAAAGGGCTGTTTTTCAATGTCCAATTAAATTCATAGAAAGGCACTTCCAATAATCCTTCAGATCCAGGCTTTGGATCTCTTACATGACGGGGAAACGGCTTAGCGCCTGCTTCAGCTTTTCAGCAATCTAGAGACAGAAAAAGAAATATTTTATTAAAATGGGCTACAGCATTATTATAATATTTTGTGAAGGGAAAAACAGCAGACCACAAGCATTTCTCCAAGGAAACCTGATGACTTTCAAACTGAGCATATGGTGAAAAAATTATTAACAGAACATACCTTCAATGAAAATTGCATGTCGCAACAAAATTTTGGACATGTTAAAGTGTCCTGTAAAAGTTTTGTTTTGTCCCACAACTTCCCCGCCTTCCTGTTGGTTATGGAAGCTGCTCACCCCATAAAGGAGGCTCAGGAAGCAGGTGCAGCAGGGACACACTCTACTTTTGCACATAAAGCAAACTTTTGTGTTAAATTTCAGCTACCTATATCTCCGGATCTTCAGATTGCTTTAACCACTTCCCTCATGTAGGACATCTTAGGATGACCTGGACTTGAAGCGGAGAATACTGGATGATGCCTGCAGATACCAGCATCAACCAGATATCTTTCTTTTCAGACAGTGATTCCCTCTCATGAAAAGCCATCCTAGAGACTGATTAGCAGCTGGATTGCTTTTACAGGCAGCAGGAGGGGATGCCGCTGCCCCCCGCTCCCCCGCTGCCTCTCTGTTCTCTCCTGTGTGATTGAAATTTTTTTTACAAATAAATAAAATGTGGCGTGCATTTGTATGCAGCCCCCTTTACTCTGATACCCCTAACTAAAATCTAGTGGAGCCAATTACCTTCAGAAGTCACCTAATTTGTAAATAGAGTCCACCTGTGTGCAATTGAATCTAAGTGTACATGCAGCTGTTCTGTGAAGCCCCCACCGAGGTTTGTTAGAGAGCCTTAGTGAACAAACAGCATCATGAAGGCCAAGGAACACACCAGACAGGTATAAAGGTGTGAAGAAGTTTAAAGCAGGGTTAGGCTATAACAAAATATCCCAAGCTTTGAACATTTCATGGAGCACTGTTCAATCCATCATCCGAAAATGGAAAGAGTATGGCACAACTGCAAACCTACCAAGACATGGCCGTCCAACAAAACTGACAGGCCGGGCAAGGAGAGCATTAATCAGAGAAGCAGCCAAGAGATCCATGGTAACTCTAGAGGAGCTGCAGAGATCCACAGCTTAGGTGGGAGAATCTGTCCACAGGACAACTATTAGTTGTGCACTCCACAAATCTGGCCTTTATGGAAGAGTGGCAAGAAGAAAACCACTGTCGAAAAAACCCCCTAAGAAGTCCTATTTGCAGTTTGCAAGAAGCCATGTGGGGGACACAGCAAACATGTGGAAGAAGGTGCTCTGGTCAGATGAGACAAAATTATAATTTATGGCCTAAAAGCAAAAAGCTATGTGAGGGGGAAAACTAACACTGCGTATCACCCTGAACACACTATCCCCACCGTTAAACATGGTGGTGGCAGCATCATGTTGTGGGAATTCTTTCTTCAGCAAGGACAGGGACGCTGGTCAGAGTTGATGGGAAGATGGATGGAGCCAAATACAGGGCAATCTTAAAAGAAAATCTGTTAGAGTCTGCAAAAGACTAGAGACTGGGGTGGAGGTTCACCTTCCAGCAGGACAACGACCCTAAACATACAGCCAGAGCTACAATGGAATGGTTAAAATTAGTGGTTCTCAACCTCTCTAGTGCCGTGACCCCTTGATAAAATTTCCCAAGTTGTGGGGACCCAACAGTACAATTATTTTCGTTGGTCATTTCATTGCTGTAATTTTGCGACTGTTATGAATCGAAATATAAATATCTGATATTCAGGATGTATTTTCATTCTTACAAATTTAATATCTTAAAGCATTGTGATTAATCACAAAAACAATCTGTGATATATAGTTGGAAATATTTATTTAAAATTAACATATAAGTTACTAATAAATAAAATGCCCCACCGAGAGACAGGGTAAATGATGGGCAGACGGGGGGAGGGGGTTTACAGTGGGAGCATTTGATGGGCACAGTGGCAGCATTTGATATGGCACAGTGGGAGCGTTTTGATATGGCACAGTGGGAGCGTTTGATATGGCACAGTGGGAGCGTTTGATATGGCACAGTGGGAGCGTTTGATATGGCACAGTGGGAGCGTTTGATATGGCACAGTGGGAGCGTTTGATATGGCACAGTGGGAGCGTTTGATATGGCACAGTGGGAGCGTTTGATATGGCACAGTGGGGGCGTTTGATATGGCAGAGTGGCGGCGTTTGATATGGCAGAGTGGCGGCGTTTGATGGCACAGTGGTGGCGTTTGATGGCACAGTGGCTGTGTTTGATGGTCACAGTGGCAGCGTTTGATGGCACAGTGGCGGCGTTTGATGTGATGGCACAGTGGCGGCGTTTGATGGCACAGTGGCGGCATTTGATGGCACAGTGGCTGTGTTTGATGGCCACAGTGGCTGCATTTGATGGCCACAGTGGCGGCAATTGATGTACAAAAATGCTATTATTAATTAGTGTCTCTGACTTACCAAAGTCACCCAGGTGTTCCGTCAGAATCAGCAAGACATCTAATGTGTTAACTGGACGTGACATTTCATCGCCGCCATCTTGGTACCTATTTTTACCAGTAAACTAAGCTTATATACTATATAAGCCTTATATAGTATATAAGCTCAGTTTACTGGTAAAAATAGGTGTAAAATGCAAGACTTCGGTGGGTGTAAAAAGATGTCTGCTTGCCGACTTCTAACTGTAGCCTTGCTGCGGACGAGAGTACCAAGATGTCGGTGACGGAACGTCACTTCCGTGCGGTCTCTTCCCCCCCAGAAGTGACATCTCGCTGGCCAGCTTTCCAGATTGGACCAGCATTCGCCACCCCCTGGCAAATCGGCAATCAACTCCCCAGGGGGTCGCGACCCCCAGGTTGAGAACTGCTGGTTTAGATCAAAACAATTATGTGTTAGAATGGCCCAGTCAAAGTCCAGACCTAAATCCCATTGAGAATCTGTGGCAAGACTTGAAAATTGCTGTTCAAGGACGCTCTCCAAATCCCAATAAAATACATTTACGTTTTTGGCTGTAACATGACAAAAATGTGGAAAATTTCAAGGAGTATGAATACTTTTTCAAGGCACTGTATAATGTTTGGGGGTTCTCAGTAGGTTTCTAGCAAAAAAATGATGATTTTTACATGTAGGAGAGAGTTTACAGAATTGGCGTGGGTGGGAACAGGTTAACATGTAATTTTAATGGAGGGTAACCTATATTTTTTTTCTGTCATGTGCTCAGCTTAGATTTCCCAGGTTTGCGATGGGCCGATTAATAATTTAACACATTTAATGCCTTTAAAGGCATTATAAAACCTTCCCTCCTGCACCTTGCATTTTTCACCCTCATAAGATGTGCATTAATAATGTTGGCTCATGGTGTCATTTGTTGGCCTGTACACACAAGCCTACTACAGTAGAGTAAATCTTCACCTTCCAGTGTGAGAAGCTTCTGTTTGAGTTCAAACGAGGCACGTGGCATTGCACTGTTTAATGCATGACCTCTGTCTGTAGTAACACTCCCTGTGAAGAAACTATTTATCCCACAATCCCTGGATCTCTCAGTCTAGTGCTCTGCAGGGGACAGCTAATTAATTATGACAGACACAAGCAGGCAGAGCAATTAAAGGAGAGCCCACCATGCAGTTTTTCATCACATTAGCACTCCCACATTTGTAATGTCAAGGCATGGATTGTGAAATCAAACAAGAAGCTGCCTCTCCCTTACACGAATAGGGACAAGCTAGGTGAATGAATACATGGACATAGGGAAATCGATTGGCCATGACACTACAAACTGCAGCCACAACATGTGATCCCATCACTGCAAGGAAAGGTAAGCAAACACAGGGAATATAGCTACACTAATACCTAGTTAAAACATTTGAAAGTGTAGAATGCCCTTAACCACTTGACCTTTGGAAGGCTTTACCCCTTTATAATCAGGCCATTCTTTGCTATTAGGCACTGCGCTACTTTAACTGGCAGTTGCTCTGTCATGCAACACTGCACATAAATTAAATTTATATACTTTTTTTTCACACAAATAAAGCTTTCTTTTGGTGGTATTTAATCACCTTGGGGTTTTTTATTTTTTGCTATATAAATGAATAAATACTGAAAATGAAAAGTAAACAAATATAAAACAAAACACGTTTTTAGAGTGAAAGTTATACAGTCTACACACTATGGTATAAATACTTGAAAATCGATCAAACTGATCAATCCTGAAGTACTGACGGTCTCATTTCTTGAGACTCTAAAAGGCCAGCACAGTACAAATACCCCCAAAAATGACCCCCTTTTTAGAAAGTAGACAGTCCAAGGTATTTAGTAAGAGGCAATAATAAAATTATTTTTTTTTAACTTTTTTTTTTACATACTGTCACCAGTGCAGTACAGCATTATTATATGACTGGTTTGGCAGAGATCAGGGATACTGACTAATGACAGTATGTAAGAAAAAAAAGTAAACAATTTATTATTCAATTTTTTAAACATTTTTATCTTTTTTTTTTTACATACTGTCATCAAAGTAGTTCAGTGTCACCACAGTAACACTTGGGAAGGTGGTAAGGGATTTTTTTTACATTGTGATTGCTTGATGATGATCACTGTAACAGCAATCATTTGAACTGTCATAAATGACTTTCATTCATTATTCACTGCTTTCTATTGTGATTGGACCACAGCTATCACAAGGTACAGGGTGCTGTGATTGGATTGGATTTCATTCATGACCATTGTTTACTAGGTGACATGATCACGTGGTATCTGGGCAGCTCACAGTGGCCTGATACTGAGCACTGCAATCTGCTGTAACCAGAGAAAACAGTGGTTGCAGATCATAGCACGCACAGTGCGCATGTGCACCACGGTGTATGGATAACGTCGCCGAGCCTGGGGGAGGCACCTGCCAGAAGTAAATGTACTGCTGGAGCTCGGCAAGTGGTTAATTTATAGGCGGATCCCCATCCATAAAAAGCAAGCACACCTTCACATCTACCATGACTACAAATCCATACATTTAGTTTCTTATTTAACCACTTAAGGACCGCCTAACGCCGATTTACGTCGGCAAGGCGGCACGGGCAGGCAAAATCACGTACATGTACGTGATTTGCCTCTCGCGGGTGGGGGGTCCGATCGGACCCCCCCCCGGTGCCCGAAGCGGTCCCGTTCTGTTCCCCGGCGATCCGAGATGAGGGGGAGGCCATCCGTTCGTGGCCCCCCCCTCGCGATCGCCGCCGGCCAATGGGAACACTCCTTTGCTGCTGTATGCTAAACAGCAGCAAAGGAAATGATGTCATCTCCCCTCGGCTCGGTATTTTCCGTTCCAGCGCCGAGGAGAGAAGACATCAATGTGAGTGCACAACACACTACACACACAGTAGAACATGCCAGGCATACAAAACACCCCGATCCCCCCCCCGATCGCCCCCCGATCCCCCCCCAATCACCCCCCCCCCCCTGTCACAAACTGACACCAGCAGGTTTTTTTTTTTTTTTTTTTTTCTGATTACTGCATAGTGTCAGTTTGTGACAGTTACAGTGTTGGGACAGTTAGTATTACCCCCCTTTAGGTCTAGGGTACCCCCCTAACCCCCCCTAATAAAGTTTTAACCCCTTGATCACCCCCTGTCACCAGTGTTGCTAAGCGATCATTTTTCTGATCGCTGTATTAGTGTCGCTGGTGACGCTAGTTAGTGAGGTAAATATTTAGGTTCACCGTCAGCGTTTTATAGTGACAGGGACCCCCATATACTACCTAATAAATGTTTTAACCCCTTGATTGCCCCCTAGTTAACCCTTTCACCACTGATCACCGTATAACCGTTACGGGTGACGCAGGTTAGTTCGTTTATTTTTTATAGTGTCAGGGCACCCGCCGTTTATTACCTAATAAAGGTTTAGCCCCCTGATCGCCCGGCGGTGATATGCGTCGCCCCAGGCAGCGTCAGATTAGCGCCAGTACCGCTAACACCCACGCACGCAGGATACGCCTCCCTTAGTGGTATAGTATCTGATCGCATCAATATCTGATCTGATCAGATCTATACTAGCGTCCCCAGCAGTTTAGGGTTCCCAAAAACACAGTGTTAGCGGGATCAGCCCAGATACCCGCTAGCACCTGCGTTTTGCCCCTCCGCCCAGCCCACCCAAGTGCAGTATCGATCGATCACTGTCACTTACAAAACACTAAACGCATAACTGCAGCGTTCGCAGAGTCAGGCCTGATCCCTGCGATCGCTAACAGTTTTTTTGGTAGCATTTTGGTGAACTGGCAAGCAAGCACCAGGCAGCGTCAGGTTAGCGCCAGTACCGCTAACACCCACGCACGCACCGTACACCTCCCTTAGTGGTATAGTATCTGATCGGATCAATATCTGATCCGATCAGATCTATACTAGCGTCCCCAGCAGTTTAGGGTTCAAACGCAGTGTTAGCGGGATCAGCCCAGATACCTGCTAGCACCTGCGTTGTGCCCCTCCGCCCGGCCCAGCCCAGCCCACCCAAGTGCAGTATCGATCGATCACTGACACTTACAAGGCACTAAACGCATAACTGCAGCGTTCGCAGAGTCAGGCCTGATCCCTGCGATCGCTAACAGTTTTTTTGGTAGCATTTTGGTGAACTAGCAAGCACCGGCCCCAGGCAGCGTCAGGTTAGCGCCAGTACCGCTAACACCCACGCACACAGCATACGCCTCCTTTAGTGGTATAGTATCTGAACGGATCAATATCTGATCCGATCAGATCAGATCTATACTAGCGTCCCCAGCAGTTTAGGGTTCCCACAAACGCAGTGTTAGCGGGATCAACCCAGATACCTGCTAGCACCTGCGTTTTGCCCCTCCGCCCGGCCCAGCCCAGCCCACCCAAGTGCAGTATCAATCGATCACTGTCACTTACAAAACACTAAACGCATAACTGCAGCGTTCGCAGAGTCAGGCCTGATCCCTGCAATCGCTAACAGTTTTTTTGGAAGCTTTTTATTGAACTGGCAAGCACCAGCGGCCTAGTACACCCCGGTCGTAGTCAAACCAGCACTGCAGTAACACTTGGTGACGTGGCGAGTCCCATAAGTGCAGTTCAAGCTGGTGAGGTGGCAAGCACAAGTAGTGTCCCGCTGCCACCAAAAAGACAAACACAGGCCCGTCGTGCCCATAGTGCCCTTCCTGCTGCATTCGCCAATCCTAATTGGGAACCCACCACTTCTGCAGCGCCCGTACTTCCCCCATTCACATCCCCCAACGAAATGCAGTCGGCTGCATGAGAGGCATTTTTATGTGCTCCCGAGTACCCCTACCCAACGAACCCCCCCCAAAAAGATGTTGTGTCTGCAGCAAACGCGGATATAGGCGTGACACCCGCTATTATTGTCCCTTCTGTCCTGACAATCCTGGTCTTTGCATTGGTGAATGTTTTGAACGCTACCATACACTAGTTGAGTATTAGCGTAGGGTACAGCATTGCACAGACTAGGCACACTTTCACAGGGTCTCCCAAGATGCCATCGCATTTTGAGAGACCCGAACCTGGAACCGGTTACAGTTATAAAAGTTAGTTACAAAAAAAGTGTAAAAAAAAAAAAAATATATATAAAATAAAAAAAAATAGTTGTCGTTTTATTGTTCTCTCTCTCTATTCTCTCTCTCTATTGTTCTGCTCTTTTTTTACTGTATTCTATTCTGCAGTGTTTTATTGTTATTGTTATTGTTATTGTTATTGTTATTATGTTTTATCATGTTTGTTTTTCAGGTATGTAATTATTTATACTTTATTGTTTACTGTGCTTTATTGTTAACCATTTTTTTGTCTTCAGGTACGCCATTCACAACTTTGAGTGGTTATACCAGAATGATGCCTGCAGGTTTAGGTATCATCTTGGTATCATTCTTTTCAGCCAGCGGTCGGCTTTCATGTAAAAGCAATCCTAGCGGCTAATTAGCCTCTAGACTGCCTTTACAAGCCGTGGGAGGGAATGCCCCCCCCCCCCACCGTCTTCCGTGTTTTTCTCTGGCTCTCCTGTCTCAACAGGGAACCTGAGAATGCAGCCGGTGATTCAGCCAGCTGACCATAGAGCTGATCGGAGACAAGAGTGGCTCCAAACATCTCTATGGCCTAAGAAACCGGAAGCTACGAGCATTTTATGACTTAGATTTCGCCGGATGTAAATAGCGCCATTGGGAAATTGGGGAAGCATTTTATCACACCGATCTTGGTGTGGTCAGATGCTTTGAGGGCAGAGGAGAGATCTAGGGTCTAATAGACCCCAATTTTTTCAAAAAAGAGTACCTGTCACTACCTATTGCTATCATAGGGGATATTTACATTCCCCGAGATAACAATAAAAATGATTTAAAAAAAAAAAAAATGAAAGGAACAGTTTAAAAATAAGATAAAAAAGCAAAAAAATAATAAAGAAAAAAAAAAAAAAAAAAAAAAGCACCCCTGTCGCCCCCTGCTCTTGCGCTAAGGCGAACGCAAGCGGCGGTCTGTCGTCAACAGCAAACAGCAATTGCACCATGCATGTGAGGTATCGCCGCGAAGGTCAGATCGAGGGCAGTAATTTTTGCAGTAGACCTCCTCTGTAGATCTAAAGTGGTAACCTGTAAAGGCTTTTAAAGGCTTTTAAAAATGTATTTATTTTGTTGCCACTGCACGTTTGTGCGCAATTGTAAAGCATGTCATGTTTGGTATCCATGTACTCGGTCTAAGATCATCTTTTTTATTTCATCAAACATTTGGGCAATATAGTGTGTTTTAGTGCATTAAAATTTAAAAAAGTGTGTTTTTTCCCCAAAAAATGCGTTTGAAAAATCGCTGCGCAAATACTGTGTGAAAAAAAAAAATGAAACACCCACCATTTTAATCTGTAGGGCATTTGCTTTAAAAAAATATATAATGTTTGGGGGTTCAAAGTAATTTTCTTGCAAAAAAAAAAAAACTTTTTCATGTAAAAAATAAGTGTCAGAAAGAGCTTTGTCTTCAAGTGGTTAGAAGAGTGGGTGATGTGTGACATAAGCTTCTAAATGTTGTGCATAAAATGCCAGGACAGTTCAAAACCCCCCCAAATGACCCCATTTTGGAAAGTAGACACCCCAAGCTATTTGCTGAGAGGCATGTCGAGTCCATGGAATATTTTATATTGCGACACAAGTTGCGGGAAAGAGACAAATTTTTTTTTTTTTTTTTTTTTTTTTGCACAAAGTTGTCACTAAATGATATATTGCTCAAACATGCCATGGGAATATGTGAAATTACACCCCAAAATACATTCTGCTGCTTCTCCTGAGTACGGGGATACCACATGTGTGAGACTTTTTGGGAGCCTAGCCGTGTACGGGACCCCGAAAACCAAGCACCGCCTTCAGGCTTTCTAAGGGGCGTGAATTTTTGATTTCACTCTTCACTGCCTATCACAGTTTCGGAGGCCATGGAATGCCCAGGTGGCACAAAACCCCCCCAAATGACCCCATTTTGGAAAGTAGACACCCCAAGCTATTTGCTGAGAGGTATAGTGAGTATTTTGCAGACCTCACTTTTTGTCACAAAGTTTTGAAATTTGAAAAAAGAAAAAAAAAAAAAGTTTTTTCTTGTCTTTCTTCATTTTCAAAAACAAATGAGAGCTGCAAAATACTCACCATGCCTCTCAGCAAATAGCTTGGGGTGTCTACTTTCCAAAATGGGGTCATTTGGGGGGGGTTTGTGCCACCTGGGCATTCCATGGCCTCCGAAACGGTGTTAGGCAGTGAAGAGTAAAATCAAAAATTCACGCCCTTAAAAACGCTGAAGGCGGTGATTGGTTTTCGGGGCCCCGTACGCGGCTAGGCTCCCAAAAAGTCCCACACATGTGGTATCCCCATACTCAGGAGAAGCAGCTAAATGTATTTTGGGGTGCAATTCCACATAGGCCCATGGCCTGTGTGAGCAATATATCATTTAGTGACAACTTTGTGCAAAAAAAAAAAAAAAAAAAAAAAAAGTGTCACTTTCCCGCAACTTGTGTCAAAATATAAAATATTCCATGGACTCAATATGCCTCTCAGCAAATAGCTTGGGGTGTCTACTTTCCAAAATGGGGTCATTTGGGGGGGGGTTGTGCCACCTGGGCATTCCATGGCCTCCGAAACTGTGATAGGCAGTGAAGAGTGAAATCAAAAAGTTACACCCTTAGAAATCCTGAAGGCGGTGATTGGTTTTCGGGGTCCCATACGCGGCTAGGCTCCCAAAAAGTCCCACACATGTGGTATCCCCGTACTCAGGAGAAGTAGCTGAATATATTTTGGGGTGCAATTCCACATAGGCCCATGGCCTGTGTGAGCAATATATCATTTAGTGACAACTTTTTGTAAATATTTTTTTTTTTTTTTTTTTTTGTCATTTTTCAATCACTTGGGACAAAAAAAATAAATATTCAATGGGTTCAACATGCCTATCAGCAATTTCCTTGGGGTGTCTACTTTCCAAAATGGGGTCATTTGGGGGGGTTTTGTACTGCCCTGCCATTTTAGCACCTCAAGAAATGACATAGGCAGTCATAAACTAAAAGCTGTGTAAATTCCAGAAAATGTACCCTAGTTTGTAGACGCTATAACTTTTGCGCAAACCAATAAATATACGCTTATTGACATTTTTTTTTACCAAAGACATGTGGCCGAATACATTTTGGCCTAAATGTATGACTAAAATTGAGTTTATTGGATTTTTTTTATAACAAAAAGTAGAAAATATCATTTTTTTTCAAAATTTTCGGTCTTTTTCCGTTTATAGCGCAAAAAATAAAAACTGCAGAAGTGATCAAATACCATCAAAAGAAAGCTCTATTTGTGGGAAGAAAAGGACGCAAATTTCGTTTGGGTACAGCATTGCATAACCGCGCAATTAGCAGTTAAAGCGACGCAGTGCCAAATTGGAAAAAGACCTCTGGTCCTTAGGCAGCATAATGGTCCGGGGCTCAAGTGGTTAAACCTTTGATATCTAGGGTCTGGTGTTCTCTTTGCTAATGATGTGTGTGGTATCATTATACCAAGATAAAAAGAACTCCTAAAGGATCTCAGAAAGAAGGTTGCTGATGTCTATGAGTTTGACAATGGATTTTAAAAAAGATTACCATATTATTTGAAACCAAACACTCTGCTGTAAGAAAAATAAGCCACAAGTGGTGTCAATTTTAAACAGCTAAATTTTTCAGGACTAGCGGGCACAGCAAACTTAGCCCATGAGCTAACTGTTTAATGCTAAAAGAAGTCTCCAAAAATGTAATTGAGGGATTTGCAGGTAACTCTTGCAACAATTGGTATCAAAGTGCATGCCTCTCCAAGCAGAAAGAGATTGTACCAATTTAACCTGCATAGGAAGTGTGCCAGAAAAAAAGTCTTTGCCATCCTAAAAGAACATTAGAACAAGACTACAGTTTGTCATTGAACGTAGTGGCAAAGACCAGGTCATCTGGAACAATGTGCTGTGGACATGTAGCACAAAGCAAAGACATCATTTCAAGAGAAAAACTGTGAAGCATGGTGGTGAAAATTTTATGGTTTGGGGTTACTTTACTGCTTAAGGGCCTTGCCAGTTTTCAATCAAGTCAACTAATGTCAAAGTGTGCTTGATGAGAAAGAATAAAGTTGAATCAGAAATTGATGTTTCAGCACAACACAATTTGAAAAACACTAGCAAATCCACCAAGGAATGGATAAAAAAAAAGAGGGTTATAGTTAATCACAATTAAATGTTGTGGGGAGATTAAAAATTGTCAGTGCATGCAAGCACTTGTTGCAATGCAACAAACATCTTGCAGCTGAAATCATTTTGCATTAAGGACATGTCAAAAATGTAATTATGTCAATGAGAGAAAGACCGACAGGCAGTTATATGCCTTTTAAAGGGGCAATACCAGCTTCTGAGGCCAGGGGTGTAATTTTTTTTTAAGTGCACCTTGTGTGTGTGTATGTGTATATATATATATATATATATATATATATATATATATATAAAGACTACACAAGGGGGGAGATTTACTAAAACTGGTGCACACAAAATCTGGTGTAGCCAATGAGCCTCTAACTTCAGCTTGTTCAATTAAGCTTTGCTAACAAACCTACGTTCACATTGGAGGCGGGTTTGAAATCATGCGAGATAAGCTGCATTTGCACAATTTCAAACTCGAATTTCATTACAAGTTTGGGGGCGATTTGACAGACATCTGTGCAGGTTCATGCACAGATGTCTATTGAAATCACTACCGAAGTCGCCAAAAGTAGTGCAGGAACTACTTTTGAGAATCGGTGCGGCGTCGCACTGATTCGGACAGTGCCGTTGCTGGCAATAGACTCTGATTTGGCATGTGATTTGACAAGTCAATAACATGTCAAATCATCCCGATGTGAATGGGGGCTAAGGCTCGGTTCACGCTGCCGCGACTTAGGATCTGACTTGTGAAACTTCAATTACTTTATTTATTTAGTCATGGGGCGCTTTCTAGAACATACATAGGAGAAAAAAACATAACCATTAATTTTAACATTTACAGGTTTAAAACACAACCTTATAACAACCATGCAGTAAATTGGGTCACCTTCTGAAATAACTCTCCCATTCGGCAAAAAACAAAAAACTCGTAGACCTTTACCATGTGATCGACCAAAAACCCTATATACTGCCTCCCCTGTAGTCTTGGACCCCTCCCAATCCATTTTATACCATTAAATATTAACAAACAAAAAAAAAAAGGGGGGGGGGGGAGGAAAAAGGTACACAAGAAAGACAAACAACAAGACGAAAAAAAGAGAAAAAAAAAAAAAGGAAAAAGAGAAGAAGTAAAGCCGATCCATGGAGATACCCCTCTAAGGGGGGGGGGGTTGAGGTAAGAACCTTTAATATCCACCCGAACTGTTCGAATTATAGTAGAGGAAGGTACTTCCCTCCTCAGAGGCCAAAGAGACATTCCACAGCGACCAGGTCTTGAAATAGCGCTCCTGTTGGTGTTGTGCAGAAAGAACCAGGTCTTCTAATTTGCTAATCTCTTTCACTTTGCATAACCACATCCCTATCCTCGGGGTAATGCTGATTTCCATGTCAGAGGGATACATGCCTTAGCGGCATCTAAAAGATGACGAATAATAGATTCCTTGTATAAGTTTTCTGGTATGTGAGATGCATGAAGAAGAAAGAAGGCCGGGTCTTCTGGTATCCTACAGTCCGTGAAGATTTGAATAACGCGTCTAACCTCTGTCCAGAAAATCTTTAATTTGGGGCATTTCCAGAAAATATGTCACATGGTGCCTCTCCCTGACATCTCCAACACAAGTCAGAGGTTTCAGGGAAGATTTTCTGCAGTCTCACTGGCGCTCTATACCACTGAGTAAAAATTTTGAAATGAGTCTCTTGAGTTTTCGTACAGATAGATGATTCGTGCGTAAACTTAAGAATATGTTGTAACTGTACTGTGCTGAAAGTTTTACCCAGCTCTCTTTCCCTTTCACAAACACAATTCAGAGGGTCAGTTTCCATTGATGAAATTAATAATTCATAGTTGGCTGATAACGTGTGTGACATTGCTCCCACCTCTGAGCAAAGTTTCTCAAAAATAGTAAGAGTAAACTGTCCTGGAGCTGGAAGGGTACCAAGAAAATGGGTAATCAGAAAAGCACTCCAAAATCTTAATCTAAACCTGCCCACCTGTTCCATCAACTCTGGGATAGTCAACCATACCCCCGCCTAACTGGACACTTGTGTACAGCCCGTATTCAATAGGTTCTTAAAGGCCGCGTCATCCGTCCCCGGAGGAAACAGGGGATTCCCCAATATCAGATGTAAAGGAGAGGTAAAGGAGAGGAGAGGTCTCAGGTGGTATACCCATAGTAGGGAACAAAGCCGAGCAAAGTTTAACCGTATTGCCTATTAAAGGATGTTTGATAAGCTCTCTAGGAAGGTAGGCAATGCACCAAGGAGCTCTTCCCAATGGGACGGGCAACTGGGCATATTCAATCTGTACCCAAAGTTTAAGGTCTATATGTCTATTCCAATCAGTTACCCTACTGAGATGTATAGCTTGATAGTATTTGCGTATATCTGGCACTGCTAATCCTCCATGTCTCTTAGGAAGTATTAATTGATTGCGCTGTAACCGAGGCTGCTTATATGCCCATATAAAAATTAACTTCTGGCTCTGTTTAAAGTATGTAGATGGAATGCATATTGGTAGTGCCTGTAGAAGATAAAGAAATTTGGGAAGAATGCTCATCCTAATAATATTGCAGCGCCCGAGCCAAGAGTGGAGGCCCATTTACCCAGTAAAGTTTTCACTTTTTGAAGCAATGGGGGAAAGTTTAACTCAAAAATCTTAGCTATGTTAGGTGAAAGCAGCGTGCCCAAATATGTAAGCGCTTTGTCAGTCCATTTAGGCTTAAAGTTTTGCTTAAGTTGCTCAATTAATGTGTGAGGGCAATTAACCCCCATTGCCTCCGATTTAGTAAAATTGATACGTAAATTAGAAAGCAAACTATACTTCTCAAACTCCCTCATTAAGTTTAGAATTGTGATCAAGGGTTTCGTAAAGGAAGAACGGCATATCGTCAGCATAAGCCGAGATCTTGTATTGAGCCTCTCCTATCTGCACCCCTGTAATATCTTGATATAAACGTATTGTGCAGAGGAACGGTTCCAACAACAGGGCGAAGAGGAGTGGCGACAGGGGACACCCCTGGTGTGCCCCATTGGAGATTTGGAAAGTTTCTGATAATACTCCGTTGACTCGTACCCAGGCCGCCAGACAAGAATAAATGGAAGTAATCCACTGCAACATTTTACTCCCAAAGCCTCCATACCGTAATACTGCCAACATAAAATTCCAATTCACCTTGTCGAAGGCTTTCTCCGCATCTGTATTTAAAAACACACATTGTGTCTGAGTTTTATTCACTACTTGTAGGAGATTGAGAACCTTTGTGGTGTTATCTCTTGCTTCCCGTGTAGGGACAAATCCTACCTAGTCCAAATGTATCAAGTTTGGGATATACTGTTGAATCCTGTTTGCCAGAATTTTGGTAAAAAGTTTAAGATCTGCATTAAGTAGGGAGATCAGAAGATAGCTTCCACAGGAAGCCGGGTCCTTTCCCTCTTTCAGTATTACCGCGATATGGGCTAGCATTGTATGCTTTGTTAATGTTGCTGACGACCCGAGAGCATTAAATAATTTAACCATATATTAAGCAAAAGAAGGAAACAAGATCTTATAATATTGGGCCGTCAGACCATCAGGGCCCTGTGCCTTACCCAATTTGGTGGCCTCTACTGCTCCCCGAAGTTCTTCCATTGTTATGGGATTTTCGAGATTATCTCCATCTACATCTGATAGTCAGGGCATTAGCGACCATAAAAGGTACAAATCAATCTGAGCTTGGGTAGGGGGCTTAGTCTGCAGGTTATACAGAGATTTGTAAAATTCTTGAAATTCCCTAGCTATATCATGTGGTTTCGTAACTTTAGGCCTATTAAATGGAACCAAGTGTGGAATGTAGCTCATTAATTTCTGCTCTCGTAGAGTCCTAGCTAAAAATTTCCCACATTTATCTCCAGACTCATATGAGAACTTCCTACAAATTTGTAATACCGCCTTAACCTTAAAATGAAGTCGGTCCGAGATTTGTGTTCTTTTAACCCGGAGATCTTTCTCTAAAGATAAGGACAGGGCCTGTTTATGACGGAGCTCCAAGTTAGCCAGTTCTTCAAGCAAAAATTTTAGCTGTTCCATATGTTTCCGTTTAATACTGGCACCATGCTTAACCACTTGCAGACCGGGCCATAGCCGAAAGACGGCTACATCGCGGTCGGCTTATTCTGGGTGGGCGTCCTCCCAGAATGTTGCTCTCGCGCACCCCTGGTGCGCGCTCCTGCAAACATCAGGGACCGCCAGGTCCAGAAGACCCGGCGAATCACGGATCATGGTAAATGGCCGCTAGTAGCGGCCGTTTACCACGCGATTGCTCCGTCAAATGACGAAGCAATCACTTGTAAACAACCCCGCGTCATGTCATGACGCTGGTTCCTCCCTCCCCTCTCTGTACCAATCTGTACAGTGCAAGGGGAGAGAGAGGGGGAGAGATTGTTTTTAGCAGTGCTGTGGGCTGGATCTGTAGTGTCCACAGCGCTGCTCTGTGCCCATACTGTGCAATACTCTGCAATAATGTGCAATACTCTGCAGTACTCTGCAATAATGTGCAATACTCTGCCAATACTCTGCTATAAATTTTAACAGAAACAAAGATTTTTTTTTTTTTTTTTAACGAATTTTCAGCCTTTTTTGATTGATAGCGCAAAAAATAAAAAACCCAGTGGTTATAATAAATACCACCAAAAGAAAGCTCTATTTGTGTGAAAAAAAGGACAAAAATTTCATATGGGTACAGTGTTGCATGACTGGGTAATTGTCATTCAAAGTGTGAGAGCCCCAAAAGCTGAAAATTGGTCTGGTTAGGAAGGGTCTTTAAGTGCCCAGTTGTCAAGTGGTTAATTAGCACCCCTCTGATAACCGCCTTGAGTGCTTCCCAGACAATTCCGGGATCACAGTCTGGGGTATCATTGATGGTAAAATAAAAATCTAACTCCTTAATTACGTCTTCTAGGACATCTTTGTCCTGTAGGAGGCTCTCATTCAGTCTCCACTGAGTAGGCCCCTTAGTCAGAGTTTTTTGTAGCTCATATGTCAGAAAAATAGGTGCATGGTCTGACCACATAATAGAGCCTATAGTAGCATCTCATACAGAATGAAGTTGGGCATGTGGGACAAAAAAAAAATCTATACGGGAATAGGACTTATGAGGAGGAGAATCAAAAGTATAATCTTTCTCTGTGGGATGAAGTAAGCGCCATAGATCAATCAGTTGACCTCTATGCAAGGTTTGGGCAATGTGGTTACGTGCGCTAAAAGAAATAGATGACCGTCCAGAGGAGGTATCTTCTACTGGAATTAATTGAATATTCAAGTCTCCCCCTATAATCAAGTGTCCTTCTGTAAATTCAGTCAGCCGCTTAAACATTTTATTTATAAAAGCCTCTTGATGTTCGTTAGGGGCATACAGTGTCGCCAATGTGACCCCAACGTCACCCACTTTGCCCTTCACAAACAGGAAACGCCCTCTAGGATCTCTAGACAGGTCTATAAAAAACCATGGTACCTTATCCGAGAGGAGGATAGACACCCCCCTCGACTTCGCCTTTTGGTTTGTGGAATGATAAACCGTCGGAAATGACCAACTTTTTAAGATGGGTACTTTATCATCTCTAAAGTGCGTCTCCTGTATAAATGCCACATCTGATTTGAGACACTGCAAATCATGTAGGAGTATCCGCCTTTTTTACAGCGTATTTAGGCCCTTAGCGTTCAACGAAAGCACACTGAGGGTTTCCATGGAAGGATTTTAAAATAAGAAAAGGGTGAAATTTAGGAACCAAGAAACAAGAAAAAGAAGGAGAAAAAAAAAAAAAAAAGCAAAAACCACCTAAAAAACAAATAGCAATATATTGCTAAAACGCTTACCGGTTAAACCCAGTATCTGAGCGTCAACCTATGTGGGGCCGTGGACCGAAATAATCGGAAATAGAGCTCCGGGACTATCTGCTCCGCTCAATCATCTAAAATGTTATTCCCCTTACTATCTAAGAGCTTCCCTTTTCCTGAGGAAAGAAAAAAGAGAAAAAAAAAACAAAAAACAGATCCTCCTCATAGGACCTGCCTTTAAGTCACACTCTAAAGAGGCGACCTGTAATATGATCATACACCCTCTGTTTGGCTTCTTCCTCAGAAGTACCCTAGACATAAGTTGAAAAGGGGCCCAAGTGCAGCCCATAACATAACCTGTCCCCCTCTTCCGGAGAAAAAAAAAAATAGAGGGCCGGTCCTATAGGGAACAACTCTGAGCTGCCATGGGTTCCCTTTCCCTCCTCACCCCCCCCGGCCGCATCCCCCGGGGGGGGGGGGGGTCTAAGGTCATCTTCCAATCAGGGGTGTGTCAGAAGTTACCTGTATGAACAATATTAGACCACAGAAAAAAACAAAAAAACAAAATTAATTCATTTTATGTACTGTTCTCCATATGTATAGCTCCTTAAAAAAAAAAAAAAAAAAAAAAAAAATTATATATATATATATATATATATATATATATATATATATATATATATATATATATATGTAAATATATATATATATATATATATATATATATATATATATATATATAATATTCCAAGTGAGGGGTAGTGAGAGGTGGTGATTTAAATCAATATAGTAAAACAAAAATAAGAGCCCAGAAAAATATATCATATATGAGTTGCAGAATCTGCAACAAGGACAATTAGTGGCAGTATCATGCTTTTTTTTTTTTTTTTTTTTTAAAGCCAATAAGAAAAAAAAAATGGGGATAGTTATAACATCTATATAATTAAAAAAAAAAAATAAAAATGCAAACAGGTGCCTTAAACAAAATATGTCGTATACGAGCTTTAAGAACTACAACATGAAAGAATAACCAATGTGCCTCAAAAAATCTGAATAAAAAAAAACAAAAAACCCTTAATTGTGCAGAGTTTGTTACTAATCAAGTGCTAAACAACCAATCCCAAACAAAGTAAAAAAGGAGCACATGTCTTGACAGTACCACCCAAAAATAAATATTAGTAAAAGCCAATATACATAGAAAATATCTATTATAGTATTATAGTCATATCAAATAGACGCATATCTTCCTGTTCTATAACGGCTAAAAAAAAAAAAAAATTAATGGCATCCCCTCTAAATAAGAGCTGATAGCATTTTAATCATTTAGAAAGTTCAGGTCAATTAATTTCCCCTGGTAGTTATTAACCGTTAAAACTTGCTCCCTTCTAGTGCTACAAAAGAAATGTCTTAACCGCTTCCCGACCGCATCACGCAGATATACTGCGGCAGAAGGGCACATACAGGCAGATTAATGTACCTGTACATTGCCCTTTAAGAGGCGGCTTGCGGGCGCGCGCCCGCCAGGAGCTCCGTGACCGCGGGTACCGCGGACCCCCGCGATCGTCTCACGGTGAGGAAGAACAGGTAGATGCTAATGTAAACAAGCATCTCCCCGTTCTGCCTAGTGACACTGTCACTGATCTCTGCTCCCTGTGATCGGTGGGCGGCGATCAGTGTAGTGTCACACACAGCCCCTCCCCCTACAGTTAGAAACACTCCCTAGGACACACTTAACCCCTACAGTGCCACCTAGTGGTTAACCCCTTCACTGCCAGTGACATTTTTACAGTAATCAATGCAATTTTTTAGCTGTATTAATACCAGTTGTTCCAATAATGTGTCAAAATTGTCCGATGTGTCTGCCATAATGTCGCAGTCATGGTAAAAATCGCTGATCACTGCCATTACTAGTAAAAAAAAAAATTATCAATAGAAATGCTATAAAACTATCCCCTATTTTGTAGACGCTATAACTTTTGCGCAAAGCAAACGCTTATTGCGATTTTTTTTTTACCAAAAATATGTAGAAGAATACATATCGGCCTAAACTGAGGAAAAAAATATGTTTTTTAAAATATTTTTTGGGGATATTTATTATAGCAAAAAGTAAAAAATAATGCATTTTTTCAAAATTGTCGCGCAATTGTCAGTTAAAGCGACGTAGTGCCGAATTGCAAAAAGTGCTCTGGTCAGGAAGGGGGTAAATTCTTCCAGGGCTGAAGTGGTTAATATGTAGGTCAGAGGTCGATATCAAGGTCTCCCGATCTCACAGGGTGCCCTGGGGTTGTAGGGTCTACTAAGAGCATCCACCGATATCTCCTTTGTCCCTCACCCCAGCATAAGGAGTATAGTTACTCATTAAACCCGTTTCTGATCTCCGGAGGGGTCTTGGAGTCTTCTTCGGGGCTGTTGTTGCCGTATTTGAAAATCACTCCGCTGTCCTTGCCTATTCGAGGGGCCCAGGCGGCCCCCTGTATGTGGAATATATGAGAGCCAATTGGTAATCTGATTAGGGGCCACATCCAGAAAGGTAAATAGTAAATGAGGATGATTCCCCATGAAACTTCACCGCCAGTGGGTATCCACATCTATATGTACATGCCCGATCTCTGGCTAAGTCTAGGACAGGGCGCAAGCAGGCTCTATGTTGGAGAGTAGCCCGGGATGGTTAGTCTGGTAAGATCTTAATAAGGGCCCCATTAAAATAGATATCCCCAGCTTCCCATGCTGCTCTGAGTATCAGCTCTGGGTAATGGTGGATACGACAAACAAAGTCCCTTGGTCTCTCTGGGTCATTTGATCTAGGGCCCACAGCTCTATGAACCCTATCCAGTTCTACTGTCTTCTGAGAAGACTTTAAGACCACCTGGAAAATAGCATTCACTGTTACCTGAAGGTCTTCTACACCAGACGATTCAGGGAGACCCCCAAGCCGCAGGTTGTTTCTGCGGCTTCTGTCTTCGAGCTCCTCCAAATGGAGCTGGAGATCGGCCGCCGTGGTTGCCTGGATAGTCTGTGCCTTTTCCAAAGCCCCGACTCTCTGCTCCACAGAAGACGCTGATTCCTCCCCTGCACTTACTCTCTCTGTCAGTGTGTGGATTTCTGACCTTACCGCCTGGATGTCTTGGCGGTGCGTCTCCTCTAGCCGCAGGATCAGAGCCTCGATATCCCAGCGTGTGGGCAGCGCTCTCAGCAATGTTCGGATGTCTCCTTACAGACTTCTCCCATCTCCAGCCTGCTGAGAGGTCAGCTATTACCGACGGACTAGAATGAAGAGGCACAGAATCATCCACCATGGGGACTGACCTGGGAGGTAAGACGGGAGACACCGAGAGGTCCGGTCTACTATTTGCACCGCAGCTCGGGCTCCGTGAAATCACCGCTATAGGGCTTGGGGGGGTTCGTGAAGGTAAGCTAAAATACTGCTGAATATCCCCCTGGGCTATGTGAGGATGGACTCTCTCTTTTGAGGACCGAGTCTGGTATCTGCTGCCTGTATTCATGCCCCGATGTCGGCTACCATTCAACAGTTATTAGCCGGAGCAGGCATGGAGGTCCCGGAGCTCTATTAAAACGTGTCTTCACACGATCATGTCCAACCACACCCCCCCTTGTGAGACTTCAAGTCACGTGGTACAGTATGTGAAATCCCATGTTAATCAACGAGAGCTGTCTTAATTAGCACTACTGAAGTCGCTCCCACTTTATAAAAGGTTCCTGTACTACTTCAAGATGACTTCTATCCGATTTGTGCCCATAGGCTTTAATGGAATTTGCCTCCAAGTTGGATCCTCATCTATATTGATCTGATTTTGTTCTAACATTACAGGAAGATTACCCAGTCATTCTCTGGAAGTTGCATCAAAGTTGCTGGCAAATCACCAGGAAGTCGCTGCAGTGTGAACCAAGCCAAAAACCTAGAAGCTGATTGGTTACTATGCACAGCTGCACCAAGTTCTGTGTGCACCAGTTTTAGTAAATCTCCCCCCACACTGACAGTCTGCGATGTGACATTTGTACAGTCTGTGATGGGCAACTGACAAAGTTTATCCAAAAAAACATTTAAGATATAATATTATATTCTCTTTGAAGAAGCAATAGTAAAGAGATTTCATGTATTACCGTTTCATAAAACTGTATTTGCTGCTCCAGGTACAGGCGAATGACACTGTTGTAATCATAAATTCGATTAGAGTGGAAATGATTCATTTCAGCTGGGTAAGAAATACAATCACAAAAATTAATTAAGAACAATACACTTTGTTATCAATGACCATATATTTTTGCTTATTGCATAACACATATCAATGCATTACCTTGAAGTGCATATGACATTGTGCTTACTCGCTTCCCCATGTTGATCTTGTCCTGTTGTGTTATTTTACTAGTAGCCACCAATTTATCACTTTCCTTTACCTTGTCAATGGCTGCCTACAATAACAAAACAAACAAAAGCAGAAAATGCAGTTCAGGTCTTTCCAATGAAGCAATATTGCAAGAATGAAACAATCACAATTTTCAAACTGAAGTTGTTATAGTTCTAAACAACCTTTTCATTAAGGATGCTGTATGAGCTATGGATGTTGTGTTTTAAAGAATGTGCCAAAAATCCCAACTCTGTGGCTCGTACATTAAGGCAAAAATAAGACTCCTAAAATAGAGAAGAATAGCTGTTGATCTGCAGAAATGCACTCAGCTCCTAAGTCGTGCTGTGAACTGACAGCACATATAATTTGTGTGGATTGAGTGGTGTCAGCCCTGCCTGGTGACTTTTGTTAAACTACTCAAGTTCTCCCACTCTCAGAGCTCTTCTACATAGGGAATAACTGTTCCATAGTCCAAGTGATCTAGGTGGGTTAATCAGGCTCCTCGAGATAACAGGCAGAGTGCATAGGAGACAGAAAAGCTCAGAATTTCTAGCACAATCCCTTTCGCAAACAAATATAACAAAACACTTTTAATGGGATATTTAACTTACCACAAGTGAGCAAATGAGAGAAGTTCATAGTTATGGTTTACCTTCACTTTTAGTGATGGTGCAGAACAGTACGTTTTATGTTTGTTAATTATCATCCCTATGAAAGGTGTTCTTTACTAGAAACTGCACCAAAAGAGCAGCATGTAGGATTTCTTTTATTATAAGGCACGGTACTGAAACCCTTATAATAATATTTCTAGAGGGCACTAAAATCATGAAAACTCTTGCCTTAAAGTGAAAGTCCATGCAAAATCTAAAATCCGTGCATCTATAGACACCAGGGATCTAACACTAACCTGTCTATCCCTCTAAAGAAAAAATCAGTATACATACCTTTCTGGAAGCTGATCTGACCCGCTCTGACTGGATCCCATGCTGAGCTGTCAGCCGCGGCTTCTCTGTGGAGGCGGGTGCAGAGGAGACGCGGGACAATGGAAGTCCCATAATAACTCTATGGGTGACGTCATTTCCCATTCATTTCACAGCTGTTGTCGTCCATGTCCTCTGCAGAGCTTCCGCCGCTGGAGATCGGGTCAGATCGGCTTCCAAAAACGGTATGTATACTCATCTTTTCTTTACAGGGATAGAGAGGTTAGTGTTAGATCCCTGGTGTCTATAGATGCAGGGATTTTACATTTTGCATGGACTTCCACTTTAAAGGATGCATCTAACATTCATTGGGGTTGATTTACTAAAACTGGAGAGTGGGAAAATCCGATGTATGATTCTATGCAGACCTTCACCAGATGGTAAGGAGTAACAAAATAACTATGTAGGCAAAATCATGCTTGCCTGTGTGAGATGAGAGAGGGAGGGAAACAGTGTAACTGTTTCTGGGTACAAACTAACAGCAGGACACAGATTACTGTCAGAGAGCAGGAATGTGATTGGTTAATAGATGATTACCTTTGGGAATAGCAGGAATGCATGGGACGTTTCATGTATGTGAGCAGTCGTAAATTAGTTAGTTATCAAATGAAAGAGTCCCTTTAATGCAGCTACATAATCATTAATACGTCGTTTAATAATTTTTTTAGTGAAGGAACCTGATTTTGACATGATATCAGCCTCTTGCAGTTCCTGTACAGCAGGGCTGGAGTGGAAGAGGAAGAAGCAGAACAAGATTTGGTGTGCATCAAACTACTGTTGACTTCCCTATTCCCTTACTCCTTCGGTTAGGCTACCTTATTCAATCCGGTTCTGTCCTTGGCAGTCATTCCCAGGAATGTAATAATATACAGTGCCTTGAAAAAGTATTTATACCCCTTGAAATGTTCCACATTTTGTCATGTTACAACCAAAAATGTAAATGTATTTCATTGGGATTTTATGTGATAGACCAGCACATAATTGTGAAGTGGAAGGAGAATGATAAATGGTTTTCTACATTTTTTACAAATAAATATGTGAAAAGTGTGGCATACATTTGTATTCAGCCCCCTGAGTCAATACTTTGTAGAACCACCTTTCACTGCAATTACAGCTGCAAGTCTTTTTGGGGATGTCTCTACCAGCTTTGCACATCTAGAGAGTGAAATTTTTGCCCATTCTTCTTTGCAACATAGCTTAAGCTCTGTCAGATTGGATCACGGGGGCATCTGTAGACAGCAATTTTTAAGTCTTGCCACAGATTCTCAATTGGATTTAAGTCTGGACAATGACTGGGCCATTCTAACACATGAATATGCTTTGATCTAAACCATTCCATTGTAGCTCTGGCTGTTTGTTTAGCGTTGTTGTCCTGCTGGGAAGGTGAACTTCTGCCCCAGTCTCAAGTCTTTTGCAGACTCTAATGCCGCGTACACACGAGCGGACTTTCTATCCTACTTGGTCCGGCACACTTTCCGACGGACTTTGTCCGCCAGGTGCGCCGGACTTTAAAACGGACGGACTTGCCCACACACGCCGGGACTTTCCGGCGGGCTAAGTCCGCCCGTCTTTCCGACGGACTTTCGCCGGAGTTCCGGCGGACTTTCAGAATGAACGGACTTGCCCACACACGGACAAGTCCGTTCATTTTGAACGTGACTCAGGTGCGACGGGACTAGAAAAGGATGTCAATCTTGCTGCTTTTATCGGCGAGATTGACACCTTACTAGCCCCGTCGCGGGGCATACCAGGCCCTTAGGTCTGGTATGGATTATAAAGGGGAACCCCGCTACGCCGAAAAAACGGCGTGGGGTCCCCCTAAAATCCATACCAGACCCCGATCCGAGCACGCAGCCTGGCCGGTCAGGAAAGGGGGTGGGGACGAGCGAGCGCCCCCCCCCCTCCTGAACCGTACCAGGCCGCATGCCCTCAACATGGGGGTGGGTGCTTTGGGGGAGGGGGGCGCCCTGCGCCCCCCCCCCCAAAGCACCTTGTCCCCATGTTGATGAGGACAAGGGCCTCTTCCCGACAACCCTGGCCGTTGGTTGTCGGGGTCTGCGGGCGGGGGCTTATCGGAATCTGGGAGCCCCCTTTAATAAGGGGGCCCCCAGATCCCGGCCCCCCACCCTATGTAAATGAGTATGGGGTACATGGTACCCCTACCCATTTACCTAGGAAAAAAGTGTAAGTAATAAAACACACTACACAGGTTTTTAAAATATTTTATTAAACAGCTCCGGGGGGGGGATCTTCCTCCGGCTTCGGGGGTCTTCTTCCGGCTTCGGGGGTCCCTCCGCTTCATCTTCTCCCGGCGTCCGGTTGGTTCTTCTCCGCTCTCTTCTCCCGGTGTTCCTGTTCTTCGGCCGGCTCCTCTGCTGTCTTCAAGTAGCTCTCTTGCCAGCAGAGGTCCGGACTTCTGGGCTTCTGGGCTTCTGGGCTTCTCTTCCCCAGATGTTGACACGACGCTCTCTCCTGCTGGACTGCTCTCCGAGGGCTGCGTTGTGACTTATATAGGCGGAGACCCCGCCCCCTTTTGATGTCACAGTCCCTGGGCATGCTGGGACTGTGACGTTTTAGGGGGCGTGGTCAACATCAGCCCAGAAGTCCGGACCTCTGCTGGCAAGAGAGCTACTTGAAGACAGCAGAGGAGCCGGCCGAAGAACAGGAACACCGGGAGAAGAGAGCGGAGAAGAACCAACCGGACGCCGGGAGAAGATGAAGCGGAGGGACCCCCGAAGCCGGAAGAAGACCCCCGAAGCCGGAGGAAGATCCCCCCCCCGGAGCTGTTTAATAAAATATTTTAAAAACCTGTGTAGTGTGTTTTATTACTTACACTTTTTTCCTAGGTAAATGGGTAGGGGTACCATGTACTCCATACTCATTTACATAGGGTGGGGGGCCGGGATCTGGGGGCCCCCTTATTAAAGGGGGCTCCCAGATTCCGATAAGCCCCCGCCCGCAGACCCCGACAACCAACGGCCAGGGTTGTCGGGAAGAGGCCCTTGTCCTCATCAACATGGGGACAAGGTGCTTTGGGGGGGGGGGGCGCAGGGCGCCCCCCTCCCCCAAAGCACCCACCCCCATGTTGAGGGCATGCGGCCTGGTACGGTTCAGGAGGGGGGGGGGCGCTCGCTCGTCCCCACCCCCTTTCCTGACCGGCCAGGCTGCGTGCTCGGATCGGGGTCTGGTATGGATTTTAGGGGGGACCCCACGCCGTTTTTTTCGGCGTAGGGGCTTCCCTTTATAATCCATACCAGACCTAAGGGCCTGGTATGCCCCGCGCTCGCCGCAATAGGAAAATTTGTTTTTCCTATTGCAGCGAGCGTGAGATGCAATACCCTGCCCTCGTGTTGTATCTGGTCCGTCGGACCAGCCTACACACGAGCGGGCTTTCCGTCGGACCAGCACACACACGAGCGGACTTTCCGCCCGAAACTGAGTCCGGCGGAAAGATTTAGAACTTTCTTCAAATCTAGGTCCGGCGGGCTTTTGGGAAAAAGTCCGCCGGAAAAGTCCGCCGGTGCCTACACACGGGCGGATTGTCCGGCACACTCTGGTCCGCCGGACCAAGTATGCCGGAAAGTCCGACCGTGTGTACGCGGCATAACAGGTTTAGATTGCCCTGTATTTGGCTCCATCCATCTTCCCATCAACTCTGACCAGCTTCCCTGTCCCTGCTGAAGAAAAGCATCCCCAGAACATGATGCTGTTACCCCCATGTTTCACGATGGGGATGTTGTGTTCAGGGTGATGTGCAGTGTTCGTTTTCTGCCACATATAGCATTTTGCTTTTAGGCCACAAAGTTCAATTTTGGTCTCATCTGACCAGAGCACCTTCTTCCACATGTTTGCTGTGTTTCCCGCATGGCTTCTCGCAAAGGGGACGTCTTATGGCTTTCTTCTTGCCACTCTTCCATAAAGGCCAGATTTGTGGAGTGCATGACTAATAGTTGTCCTGTGGACAGATTCTTCCACCTGAGCTGTGGATCTCTGCAGCTCCTCCAGAGCTCTCTTTGTCTGGCCTGTCAGTTTAGATGGACGGCCAGTCTTGGTAGGTTTACAGTTGTGCCCTACTCTTTTCACTTTCGGATGATGGATTGAACAGAGCTCCGTGAGATGTTCAAAGCTTGGGCTATTTTTTTATAACCTAACCCTGCTTTAAACTTCTCCACAACTTTATCCATGACCTGTCTGCTGTGTTCCTTGGCCTTCACGATGCTGTTTGTTCACTAAGGTTCTCTAACAAACCTCTGAGGGCTTCACAGAAAAGTTGTATTTATACTGAGATTAAATGACACACAGGTGGACTCTATTTACTAATTAGATGACTTCTGAAGGCAATTGGTTCCACTAGATTTTAGTTAGGGATATGAGAGTAAAGGGGGCTGAATACAAATGCTTGCCACACTTTTCAGATATTTATTTGTAAAAAAATGTTGAAAACCATTTATCATTTTCCTTCCAATTTGCAATTATGTCCCACTTTGTGTTGGTTTATCACATAAAATTCCAATAAAATACATACACGTTTTTAGTTGTAACATGACAGAATGTGGAAAATTTCAAGAGGCATGAATACTTTTTCAAGGCACTGTATCTCACCTATAGAGGCCAGTCCTCCTTATACTAACTTGATTGCCTTTTGTGACTGTCTTGTAGACATGTGCACACTGAAATATTTTGTTTCGGAATTTAGTTTTCGTCTGAAAAATAAATGTATTTAGTTACTCTCGAAATTCGTCTTTATTTATTTAGTTTTTTGTTAAAAATTGCATTCGTCCGAAAATCCAAATTAAATAAGGTCGAATCTGTCATTGAAGGCTTATGGTGTCTGTCGAATGTTCAAAGAAGA
Source organism: Aquarana catesbeiana (assembly GCF_042186555.1). Lineage (NCBI taxonomy): Eukaryota > Metazoa > Chordata > Amphibia > Anura > Ranidae > Aquarana > Aquarana catesbeiana. The sequence goes on from NC_133327.1 coordinate 543,095,189, forward strand.
TTCGACGGAGCAGCTAAACTGTACGACGCCGCAATCGTACATTTCCAGTCGAATTTTCCGCCTACAAGCTTGCTGTAGTAGAATTCTAATGTTGTATGACTAGTAATAATTATATTTATTAATTATTTTACTAGTCAACCAACATTAGAATTTTTCTATAGCCTATGGGCAGATTCATTTGACCAGAAATGTACGATTGCAGCGTCGTACAGTTTAGCTGCTCCGTCAAATCTTCTTAGAACTTTCGAAAGACACCATAAGCCAAAGATTCGACATTTGTATGTTTTTCGTTGCTTTGTCGAATCTTCGTTGTTCATGTTGAATGGTCTATTCTACCCCAACAGTCAGCCAACATTCACATTCGTTTCTCAATCTCCAAGTGCAATGGCGGGCACGGCATCCGACGTTGTGTCAGATATTGATATGGCAATATAATATAGAATCTAGAATAATAAACCCCCCCCCCCCCACAACATGGGCAGCCTCTGAGGCTATCACAACACTAGTATCACTATCAAGTTCACAACACTAACACAATAGCAGCAGATTATTATGAAAAAGTTAAGTTGAACTGTAGCTTGCTTCACTATTGTTCTGCTGCTGTGCTTATGCTTAATTGCTAAATAATTCAGGTTCTCTGACAAACGGACCAGCTAAGATTGACTGTCTTCTGAAATGATTCAGTGTGTGTGTCTCTCTCTGCTAGCAAATTGTAAGTGAAAGTAAGTTGGCTGTACGTGTGTACTTAGTTGTAGCTATTTTACTGCCCCTCCTCTTTGGTTACAATCGGCCAATAACATTCATCATCATCATTATTTTTATTTTACTTCCCCCACCCAATTCCAGCAGCGATCTTTTCGCTCTATGTCGAATCTCTTCTTTCTATGTAGAATAATCTTGGACTAATAGAGTTAAGGTTAGGCACATTCGACCACAGGTTCGATAGACACAGATTGTTATTGTCAGCGTCATGGCGAATCTCCTATCTATATCGAACTGTTGTCGCAACGAAAACAAAAATAAAGCATTTGTTTATGTCGGATCTATCGGTTTTCGTATTCTGCGCTTTCGTTATCGTTTGTTAAGACGATAACGAAAATACCGTTACCTGAAATTCGGACGAAAGTGCATTTGGACGAAAACGAATGCACATGTCTACTGTCTTGTACATAATTGGAAAGTTTACTCTGCAAATTATTTGAAGTCTACGTTTTATTGTAATCTGCTGCATGTCGTTAAAAAAGAAAAAAAAAGAACTAGAAGCCATCAGTTCATGTGCTAACAAGTATTAAGTTCATAACTGTGTTTCCTCTCCAGTCACTGTCTTATCCCAGGCTGGGGCAGGTCCAAGATGTCATGGGCTCAGAGAAAGTGGGTTAAATGATGCTAGCCTTCAGGCTTAGGACATCTAGCGGCAGAAAAAAGTACTGCAGGGGAAATCTCTCAATTGAAAGTGAACGTTGCTGCAAAATCTGGTTTTGTTATTTCATTTTTTAATGGGCTATTTATTTTTATTTTGTTATATTTAGCTGGAGCTTTGGCTTTAAACCTTCTGCTAAAATGTATTTACTGTAGGTGACTTATTGTCAGCTGATTAAAGTCAGATAACCTCAACACAGAATGTGACACCACGTGTTGAGAATTTCTTCTTAACATTTGCATTTCAGCAAGTCTGGTGTTAAATAAAATAGTGACTGGTATTTGGGCTGCTTTGCTGAAACAACCGTGGTAAGGCAATAAATGTTACTGGGTTACTCTCCTGATAGCCACACAGTTTAACTTCTCAATTCAACTAGCTTAAAACTAACATTTTTATGTGCTCAACAGTACAGACCAACCTATGGTGATGGTTTGGCTTGTAAATCAGACCCTTATATTCTATTCTGCATCCTTGACTCATTTAGGGGCAGTTCACACCAGATGCAGCCCAGTGCGTTTTTTTTCTGCAACAAAAACACATGGACAGTAGAATATATGGATTCCAATGGCCTAGTTCACACCAGTGCGGCCAGCTCCAGTGCAGAAAAAATGTAGAACATGCTGCATTTTTTCTGCACAGAACTGTACTGCAAGGTGGCAAAACACATTACAGCAAAATAACCCCAGGAAACTTTTGAAAAAAATAAGAGGTGAAAAAAAGCATTGAAAGCACATAAAAAATGCTCCAAACGCAGCAAAAACACATCAAAAACATCCACTGTGTTTCTGTGGTGTGAACCGGCCCTTAAAGGATAATACCCTTCTATCGGGATAGCCTGGCAAATGTACAATAAAATGTGGAAGAGTATTTTAAGATGTATTCCACCAAACCATTATAAAAGTGTGCCTTTCTGATGACAAAGGTCAATTTATATTTTATTTAGTAAATATGTATAGTTTATAGGCTATATACAGTAGTTGTGATACAGTGGATAGTATTATTGTTCCCAACACTTTTCATTGTTAAGGATTGCAACCTAACGAGAAATCTGGATTGCAAACAATATTTCTTAATGTTGCAAGCAGACTAAGAACTTTTCTAAATATATTTACTTTGAGTTTTTTTAACCTTATTAAAACAGATATAATGGGAATTGAAAGCGGGAACCTATAGGAGCCTGTATGTATCCCTATAAAGCTGTTTCAGTACCCCGGGGGCTTACTCATGCAAGTCTCAACTTTAGAGGGGAAAGTCAAGCTTCAGTCCATCTTCCCCACTTACTAATAGCTCAAAACTGGTCCTTTAGAGTGACAGGCCATCAGTGCATTAATTAATTAGGGGGGCTTGGGTATAACTTTGTCAGGACGGCAGTCCACCTTTCAGAATTTACATCACCTGTTTTGCAGGGAAGATTTAGGTCAGTAGCAAAATGCAGGGACTGGCATTGCAGATCTCCTTTTGAAAATGCCAGCTTCACTCAATGCATACTTGTCCTAGGTCTATGACTTAAAGTGGTTGTAAACCCTCACATATACCCAGTGAAGTGACTGGCCTCAGGTGATACACAGAGATGAAACAAATCTCCCTACATAAGTTGTACTTGTTTATCTATAGCAATATTTCCTCTACATCCATTTAAAGTGCAGAATTTACACAGGATCTCTCAGCTCTGAAAAGAAGGGGGAGGAGAGCTAATGTTACATCAATGAGGAGAGGTCTGAGAGCTGATTGGAGGGAAGGGACACACCCCCTTCACACAGCACACAGGAACAGAGCGGAGGCTGTCAATCAGCTGGAGGCTCCTCCCTTGTCACCCTTTTTCTCTTGGTGTCAGGAAAATTAGTCAGAAGAGGAATAAAGTGGCAGACAGAAACTACACTTAGTGTTCTTAAATGAGACAAGTACACAACATAGAAGGATATGCTTTGTTCATATTTCATATCTGAGGTTAACATTTACTTTAGGTACACAAAATCAGAAAATCAGTTGCAGAAGGAGGTCAACAATGATCCTTTCAGCATCTCTTTCAGGATAGGTATACCCTAAAATCCATTTCTATCTTTTTATAAACTAAGGACAGATTTACTGCAGAAATAGGCCAATATTCTTTGTGTCATTTTCAGCAACCTGTGAATCCATGTTTGCGGTTATGGAAGCCAATTTTACTCCATCCTGGCAATAGTCCATGGTTGCAATAAAGTGTCCAAACAGAGCATTATCCGATATATAGTGTATTCTTTACATACAGGGGGGGTCCTATATGTTCTGGATGAGCTGCTTTGTTCACTAAAGACTGGAACACGAAGCACAAACGTTGTGGGGTTGATTTACAAAAGGCATATAAGGCTGTTCATTTTGCAAGGAAATTTTGAATTTGCAAGGGAATTTTCCCTTGGCTTCATTTTGCAAAGAAATCACGTGTATGAAAAAATAACAAAACAATATTCTAGCTTGGACATGAGTGGATAATGGAGCTTCACCTCATTCACTTAGCTAAGGGAGAATTCCCTTGAAAACTGAGCAGCCTATTTGCCTTTAGTAAATCAACCCCACAATGTTTTGTTTTACCAGTCTTTAGTGAGCAGAGTAGCTCATCCAGAACATATGGATTCAGCTCAGCCTTGGCTAGAACACATAAAGTGCAGTATGTTTCACATTTGCATAAACACAGAAAGACTTCAAAGGCACCTTGTGGGCAGAAATCATGTCTGGAAAGCAGCTCAGAAAGCCTTTGTACTCATGATTGGTTTCCATCAGGTAATGGAGATCTTTCCTTGGCTGAAAAACAAAAAAAAATTGAAAACTTAAAGTTTTGAAAATTTAATTTTTCTGCTATATAATACTGAAATGATTGTCACGTACACGGTCTGTATGAAACAAATACATACACACTATACACAACACTAAGTACTTTTTGGGTATATACACCAACTACCTCAAGAGACTGTACATTATTTTCTTCTAAAGGAAAGCTACTGTTGCAGATTTATACCCTGACCAACTTTCAATATAATTAGGCAGTATGATAAAATTACATCTCCAAAAACTTTTGGAAGACTATCACTTTTTTCTGCAAACATGCAATGGCAGTAGCCACATTTTAAGACCTCAGGCTCAATAAAGCATGTGTTATACCTTTATGTAACTGTTATTTTCTGCTTTAACAATTTTATTGCTAAAAATAAAAATTATAATGGCAAATAATGGTCATTCTAAGGACTCTTTCATATGTATAGCAGTGCATACCACCTTCTGAAAAGCGATCTGTGGGGGATCAGTTTTAAGGGCCCCTTCACACTGCAGCACATGAATTTTTATTTTGCAGCACTTTTAAAATGCATTATGGGCTTTTAAAAAATGCAGCGCACGTTTTAAATGCGTTGCATGCAGCGCATAAGCCATGAATAGTTGGCTGTTAAGGACTTCATTGGGATCGGCTCCCTAACAACCAGCTATTCATTGGTTGTTAAGGACACCGGCAGGTAGTTGTTAAGGAGCTGGAACCCGACAGCGTCCTCAAAAGCCTGTGATAATATCTTCCCCAGGGTCAGCATACTCCAGCTCAGGAGCGATGCTACCACCAGAGGGGGGAGGTGGAGAAACAGCAGGCGGAATAGTAGGGAGCATCTACTCCCAGAATCTGAGGGGCAGAGGCAGGGGAAGGCGGATCTGAGGGGTGAAGGCATGGGGAGGCGGATCTGAGGGGTGGAGGCAGGGGAAGGCGGATCTAAAGGGGCGAAGGCATGGGAAGGCGGATCTGAGGGGTGGAGGCAGGGGAAGGCGGATCTGAGGGGCGAAGGCATGGGAAGGCGGATCTGAGGGGTGAAGGCATGGGAAGGCGGATCTGAGGGGTGGAGGCAGGGGAAGGCGGATCTGAGGGGCGAAGGCATGGGAAGGCGGATCTGAGGGGTGGAAGCAGGGGAAGGCGGATCTGAGGGGCGAAGGCATGGGAAGGCAGATCTGAGGGGCGGAGGCTTGGGAAGGCGGATCTGAGGGGTGGAGGCAGGGGAAGGCAGATCTGAGGGGCGAAGGCATGGGAAGGCGGATCTGAGGGGTGGAGGCAGGGGAAGGCGGATCTGAGGGGCGAAGGCATGGGAAGGCGGATCTGAGGGGGCGAAGGCTTGGGAAGGCGGATCTGAGGGGTGGAGGCAGGGGAAGGCGGATCTGAGGGGCGAAGGCATGGGAAGGCGGATCTGAGGGGTGGAGGCAGGGGAAGGCGGATCTGAGGGGCAGAGGCAGGGGAAGGCGGATCTGACGGGAGGAGGCAGGCGAAGTCCGGACATAGATACTGGTGAGCACTAGGGGGACAGGCTGTGTGGGGGGGGAGGAGGGGGGGTGGGGACACTATTTACATCCCCGCTGATTGTTAAAGAAGCCTGCATGTGCCGGGTACTTAACAATCAGCTATTCACTGGTTGTTAAGGGCGCCGCTCCTTAAAGAGGTTGTAAACCTCCACTGGTAAGTTGTACCTATAGGTAAGCCTATAATAAGGCTTACCTATAGGTACTGTTAATATCTCCTAAACGTGCGCCGTTTAGGAGATATTTTCTGTACACTGCGCCAATGATGTCATCGGTGCATGCGCTGTGAAGAAGCGGCCGCCCATGACGTTTTTTCAATAGTGAGTGCCACGACTGACATGCACGCAGGAGTGAAGTCACATGACCTCGGCCAGTCACCCCGAGAACATTGATGCAGCCTGCAATGGGGACAGTGCGAGCTTCATTTGCAGGTAAGTGTCACATAATGTGCTAGTATGTGATGCATACTAGCGAATTATGCTTTTACTTTGCAGGGGGAAAAAAAGGGACGTAAAACCCATCAGGGTTTACTTCTCTTTAACAACCAGCAAAAATGCACCTAGAACGCACTCTGGCTGCATTCTTTTTTTTGCGGTATCCATTTATGTCAACGGAAGATGCATCTTTGGTATGCTTTTTAAAAGTGCACCAAAGGTGCAGCACGCATGCTGCGTTTTTCAAACCGCAGCGCAAACACAGCACAGTGATGTGAAAAGTCTCAGCTTTAAACACAAATAATTTTTGATGTGCTTTTGTCCCGCTGCAAAAGCGCATTAGTGAGAAAAGGCCTAAAGAAGGCTGTTTGGCTGCAACTGGCAGGCGTTCAGGAGGCAATTCTGCGTTTGGCTCATGGTTGGCGCTCCCCACTGACCTCAATGGGCAAGTTGACAGTTGGTGTCACCTGTCAAACTCTGCAGGCCAAGTCAAAATTGCTGTGGCTGTGAAGCAAAGCATTGCAGCAGCAGCATGTGTACCGCCCTGTCTGGCTGCAATGTTAGAATTTAGGTGGGCCCCTGGTGCAGGGGTGGTAAAACTGCTTAACCACCTGTTTTTAACACCCCCCATGTGAAAAAGCCCTAACTTAGTGAAGGAATCACTAAATGAAAATGATTCCTGTTTTAGCTGTGGATGCTTATGTACTGAATCCTGCTGCCGTTTCTCCTGCGATGGTATTACAAAGCCAAAAAAGAAAAAAAAAAGAAAACACCAGCGTCAAAACTTGACAACACATCATAATGGCTATTTGGAAATCAAATAATAGGATTTTTTAAAAACAGCTTACCTGTAAAATCCTTTTCTTTCGAAGGACATCACGGGACACAGAGCCACAGTAATTACTGATGGGTTATATAGGTATCACTGGTGATTGGACACTGGCACACCCTATCAGGAAGTTCAACCCCCTATATAATCCCTCCCCCTTGCAGGGATACCTCAGTTTTGTAGCCAAGCAATATAGTGTATTAGAAGAGGGGCAGGACCTCTGTGTCCCGTGATGTCCTTCGAAAGAAAAGGATTTTACAGGTAAGCTGTTTTAAAAAATCCTATTTTCTTTCTCGAACATCACGGGACACAGAGCCACAGTAATTACTGATGGGATGTCCCAGAGCAATGCTACCTGAGGGGGGGGAACCACGACCAAGTAGGGTGCAATCAGACCTGAGGACCCTGTACCGCTGCCTGCAGCACACTACGCCCAAAGGCGATATCCTCATGCCTTCTCACATCCACCTGATAGAATCTGGTGAATGTATGAACTGAAGACCAGGTTGCGGCCTTGCAGATTTGAGCCATAGAGGCCCGGTGATGCACTGCCCAAGAAGCACCAATAGCCCTTGTGGAATGTGCCCTGATCTGAAACGGAGGAATCTTCTGTTTCAAACCGTAAGCTTGAATGATCAACTGTCGAATCCATTTAGAAATGGTAGCTTTTGACGCTGCCTGTCCTCTATTGGGACCCTCTGGCAGCACAAACAAAACATCCGTCTTGCGGATCTGAGTAGTTGCCCCTAGATAGGCCTTAACTGCTCTTACTACATCCAACGAATGTAGAGATCTCTCTTCCGGAGAACAGGGATCTGGAAAAAAGGAAGGTAGAACAATGTCTTGGTTTAAATGAAAATCAGAAACCACCTTCGGTAAAAAACTAGGATGAGGGCGTAGTACCACTCTATCCTTGTGTATAATCAAATAAGGCTCCTTACAGGAAAGAGCTGCTAATTCTGATACTCTTCTAGCAGAAGAGATGGCCACCAGAAAAATTAATTTCCTTGTCAACAAGACCAAAGGAATCTGACTTATTGGTTCAAAAGGCTGTTTCTGTAACACAGCCAGCACCAAATTCAAGTCCCAGGGGTTTAGGGGCGCTTTAACCGGAGGATTAAGACGCATCACCCCCTGCATAAAGTTTCGGACCAAAGAATGCGAAGCAAGTGGCCGCTGAAATAATACTGATAAAGCAGAAACCTGGCCCTTGATGGTACTCAAGGCCAGCTTCATCTCTAATCCCATCTGTAGAAAATCAAGGATTCTACCTATGATATATTTCCTGGGATGCCAACCTCTGGAGTCACACCAGGTTATATAAGCCTTCCAGACTCTATGATAAATCATCCTGGAAGCTGGCTTCCTTGCATTAATCAAGGTAGATATGACAGGACCTGAGAGCCCACGACTCTTCAGAACGTGGGTCTCAATAGCCAAACCGTCAAATTTAGCGCTTGTAAGGCAGGATGGAACACTGGACCTTGAGATAACAGGTCTGGGCATACCGGTAGGGTCCACGGGGAACCCACCGTCATCCTTACTATTTCTGCATACCAAGTCCTTCTGGGCCAAGCGGGGGCCACCAGAAGTACCGACTTCCTTTCCTGCCTGATCCTGCGAAGGAGTCGTGGTAGTAGCAGAATAGGCGGGAATGCGTAAATCAGTGAGAACCGATGCCACGGAATCACCAACGCATCCGTCCCGCATGCAAGAGGATCTTTTGTCCTTGCCACAAATCTGTCTATCTTTTTGTTGAATCGGGATGCAAAGAGATCTACATCTGGAACCCCCCATCTTTGGCATATGGCCCAAAAGACGTCGGGATGCAGAGACCATTCCCCTGGAAGTAACTGCTGGCGACTTAGATAGTCCGCCTGCCAATTTTCTATTCCCGGGATGAAAACTGCCGATATGCATGGCACATGCATCTCTGCCCAGACTAAGATCTGGTTCACCTCTTTTTGAGCAGCTCGGCTCCGGGTGCCTCCCTGATGATTGACATAAGCCACTGCTGTGGCATTGTCGGACTGGATCCTGACCGGACGACCCTGTAGCCTGATAGTCCAGGCTTTTAGAGCTAGATGTATCGCCCGGATCTCCAGAATGTTGACGGGTAAGGTCCTCTCTGTCTTGGACCATACCCCCCCTTGGACCGCAGCCTGTTCCAGAACTGCTCCCCAACCTGACAGACTGGCATCTGTTGTTACCACCGTCCAGGTAACCGGTAGAAAGGATTTCCCCTTCTGCAGGTTTTCGGGTATGAGCCACCAATTGAGGCTCTGACGCACCGCATGCGACAGGTGCATCGGAAAGTCTAATGCCTGAACCTTCTTGTTCCAGGTCGACAGAATACTGTGTTGCAGCATTCTTGAGTGAAACTGAGCATAGGGAACTGCTTCGAATGAAGACACCATCTTCCCTAGTAGCCTCATACAAAGGCGGACTGAGGGACCCTTCTTGGTCCTTACTGTCAGAATCAGCTCTCTCAAAGCAGTGATCTTTGCCTGGGGTAGAAATATTTTCTCCTGGCTTGTATCTATAATCAGACCTAAATACTCCAGTCTTCTTACTGGTTTTAGGAAAGACTTTTCCAAGTTGAGGATCCAACCCAGGTGTTCTAGATACCCGACTGTGGTCCTCAAGTTTCCATTCAAAGAGGCTATCGACCGGTCTATCAAGAGCAGGTCGTCTAGGTATGCTATGACAGCTATACCCTGAGCCCTTAATCTGGCCAGAGGAGGAGCCAAGATCTTTGTGAACACTCGAGGTGCAGTGGCTATCCCGAAAGGCAGAGCCACAAACTGGAAATGGCGCCCTCCTACCTCGAAGCGCAGAAACTTCTGATGAGCAGGAAAAATGGGCACATGCAGATATGCATCTCTGATGTCTATTGATGCCAGAAATTCTCCTCCCTGCAGGGTGGGAACTACTGTTCGAATTGATTCCATGAGGAAGGATTGAATCCTTAGGAATCGGTTCAGATCCCTTAAGTCCAGAATGGGCCTGACATCCCCATTTGGCTTTTGGACCGTAAAAAGGTTGGAATAGAAGCCCAATCCCTGGTCCTTTGCGGGAACTATCATAATGACCTCCTGCGACAAAAGTCGCTCTAACTCTAGAAGGAGCGACTGCTTCTTCTCTGGGTCTCTGGGAACATTTGATCTGAGGAACCGAGGAGAGGGGAATTCCTGAAACTCCAGCTTGTACCCTAAGGTTACCGTGGAGATTACCCATCTGTCCTGGAAGTCCTCCTGCCAGAGCTCTGAGAACTGTCGCAGTCTTCCCCCCACTCGAGTGAGCGGGGGCACCCCCTCATGCAGAGGTCTTAGTGTTTTGCCTAGTAGGCTTCTTTCCCCAGGACTTCTTTTGTCCCTGGGGTTGACTCTTGTCTCTGGACCCCGATGGAGGCGGCCGTCGAGACTGCCTGGAGGCTGAAGCCCCCGGCGCTGGGGAAAGAGTCCGTTTGAAAGAGGGACGCTTACTCTTCTTCTTGACAGGTAAGAGAGTGCTTTTCACACAAGAGATTCTCTTGATATAGTTATCCAAGTCCTCTCCAAACAACCTTGCACCACGAAATGGAAACCCAGCCAGTAGCTTCTTACATGGTGCTTCGGCTGACCAATTTTTCAACCATAGGATTCTACGTATATGCACCAACCCCAGTGAAAGACAGGAGGTTTGCACGATAGAATCTCTAATGGCGTCAACCACAAAGCATAAGGCCGCTGGAAGGTTAGCAAACCCCTGGGCCTGCTGTTCAGGTAATACTTTGATGACCTGCTTAACATGGTCTCTTAAGTATTGACAGACTCCAATTGCTGCTACTGCAGGTTGGGCCACTGATCCTGCTAAGGAGAAAACATCCTTCAATAGGGATTCCATCCTTTTATCTACAGGATCCCTGAGCATCTGAGCATTGTCTACAGGACAAGTCAGGCTATTATTTACGGAGGAAATGGCGGCATCAATAGCCGGTATTCCCCACATTTTCATAAACTTTTCTTCCATCGGATAAAGTGTTGAAAACTTTCTCGGCGGAAAAAAACGTTTGTCTGGGTGATCCCACTCAGAATAAATAGGCTTTTCAAGTAAAGTATGAACAGGAAAAGCATGTGCTGCTTGGAAAGGTTTCAGTGACCCCAAAGCAGAAGAGGATTCTTTAGCAGTTTCAGATATGGGCAACTTAAATGTGGAGCGGACCAATCCAGTGAGGATCTGCACTAAGACTTTCTCCTCTTGGGAAGTCGCAGAGGGTCCCTCTCCACCTGAATCCTCCGAAGAGGAATCATCCATCCCATCCCGATCCTCTGAAAGGGATTCATCTCCTTTATCCCAGAGCTCCTCTGTCTGAGGGTCTTGGGGAACAGAGGAAAGCCTAGTGCGTTTTCTTCCACTGAGTGAAGACGTAATCACGGCCATTAATCTTTCCTCTAGACCATTAATGGTTGAGGAAAAAACCTCTTGTGTAATATATACAGGGGCTGAAGTGCCAGAAGCAGGTGTAGCCCCTGACCCCGATGGCTCTCCCTGGCTAGCCGTCCCTGGCCCATCTTTAGGGGGGGAGGATGCTGCCGACAGGGGGCCCTCAGAACCTGAACGAGATCCCCTAGTGTCTCTGGTTCCTGGGGTGCTTGAACCTCTTCTACCCATAGTGCAAAGCAACAAGGTGTGAGGTATACAAATGAACACTGCCCGCTGAGCGATGTAGTCTGGCTAAAAGCCTTGCTACCCAATGCTCAGTCTGGTGTTACTTCAGTAAATGCTGCCTAGGAGAATGCCTGTGTCCCACCTTACATGCGACCGTCAGCTCTGTGTCTCTCAGAAGGCTGAGTGCACCTGTACAGAGTGCCTTTAATAGCCTGCAGCTGGCCTGAGTGAGAGTCTAAACACTCTGTGCTGACGTCCCGCCCCCTCCTCTACCGCCCCCCCCCCTCGAGTTTTGAAAAAAACGAGCGCTTCCCGCGCTGCCGACTCTCCTGTCATGCTTCCGGAGAAAGGCTGGGGTTGGGGGGGGGGGTGGGAGGGAGGGAGACTGGTAACAAGATCTGCCTGAACGGCTATCTTGAGAGATGGTGGCCATTAGGCCGCAGAGCCCGAGTGGTATAACCACTTTCTAGACCCCTGTGGCCCCTCTCTAGCCTGGGGGGAACATTCAAACATGAGAAATCCCCCTTTCCACCTTACCTGTTTGCAGCCTGCTTGAGACGCTGGGACATAAACAGCGATTACAACACCTGAGACAGAGTCAGCATGTGTAGGTTTGTGCTCTTGGCAGCCCCCGGTGGTCACAATAGGCATAGCATGCATTTACCTTAAAGGAGAAAAGCCACTAGAACTCAAAAATTCTGTGGAATCTCCTCTTACCTTATCCAGCCGCAGGGTGCTGTTTACACAGACCCAATCTTCACCTCTCACGGTGGGCTCCGTTTGAAAAACCGTCAGAGACTGGGGCCCCCATCAGTAGGGGGATCCAACAGTTCTGGGACCGTAAAGCACCTCGCCAGAAATTAGGAAGTTTAAAGCTATTTTCTGATCTGCGGGGTCCAGCTCTCTAAAAAGAGAAGCATTACGGGTAAAACCTCGTTTCTTCGGACACGAGGCCCGGGTACCATTCAATTCGGCCATGAAAAGACACTTTGAATGGATCCGGTTCGCCTGGCTTGCCCCAGTATAGGATCTTAGGATATTCCCTTTGGAGCTCAGCACAGGACATCTTTACACGTCCATCACTTAAGACACTGGCGTAAAAACTGAGGTATCCCTGCAAGGGGGAGGGATTATATAGGGGGTTGAACTTCCTGATACGGTGTTCCAGTGTCCAATCACCAGTGATACCTATATAACCCATCAGTAATTACTGTGGCTCTGTGTCCCGTGATGTTCGAGAAAGAAATATAAATCTCTCAGCTAAAGTCCCTGAGTCAACCTGCCACCATCCACATAAAACTAAAACATCATTCTTTGGTGGACTTACTATTTTATATCAGCTATGGTATCAAAACGCTATAGCGCTCCTTACCTCTTATTTGAGTGAAGTGCCAGTGGCAAAACAGAAAGAAGACATAAATAAAACATAAAGTGGCTACAAATCTGCTAAGGCACACATTATGAGTTTAGAGCGAATGACACGAGACACCAAACTGAAACTTTAAGTGAATTAATGGTATTCATTTATATTTCTAAAGCACTTTTCTTCCTTGGGACTCAAAGCAGTTCATCTGCTGTTGGGGCAGACGGTATGGCAGCCATCCCTGGCAAGCTCAGTAGAATATCATAGTAGGCCCCCTTTTTTAGACAGGGGCCAATTAACCTACCAGCATGTCTTTTGAGTGTGCCATGGAGAACATGCAACTCCATACACCATAGTGACACTGTACTACACTATTATTGTTTATAACAGTGATGATCACTGTTATACGCAATAGTTTCAGCTGTCATGAACGGCTTTCATTCATGACAGCTTGATTAGTATTGTGATCTGTGACTGGCTACAGCTAATCACAATACAGGATGTGATGGCGCAGGTACCATGTGAGAGCGCCAGGGGGGCGCACCAGTGCATGTGCTCACTGCGATGTAAGAGTACGTCACGGCACATGCAGCTGCCGCCCCCTCGCAGTACATTTACTGTGAGCGGGTCAGCAAGTGGTATTGTTTTATACCATTCATAAATTTTATTGAAATGAACTGTTTCTCATGATACAATTTTGCAATACCCCTAGTATTCAATCTGATGCATGAAGACTATGATCAGTTTTATAATAAATACAATAAAATATGGACTTTTTATGGTATATAGAGCTAATCGTTTTTGTGTGCTGTTTGTTGGACGTAACAAAGTATACAGTGCATCCAGAAAGTCTTCACAAAGCTTCACTTTTTCCACATTTTGTTATGTTACTTTCCAAATTTATTAAAAATAAAAAACAAAAAAATCACATGTACATAAGTATTCACAGCCTTTGCCATGTCACTCAAAATTGAGCCCAGGTGCACCCTGTTTGCGCTGATCATCCTTGAGATGTTTCTACAACTTGATTGGAGTCCATCTGTGGTAAATTCAGTTGATTGGACAGGATTTGGAAAGGCACACACCTGTCTATATAAGGTCCCACAGTTAACAGTGCATGTCAGAGCACAAACCAAGCCATGAAGTCCAAGGAATTGTTTGTAGACCTCCGAGACAGGTTTGTATCGAGGCACAGATCTGGGGAAGGGTACAGAAAAATGTCTGCAGCATTGAAGGTCCCAATGAGCACAGTGGCCTCCATCATCCATAAATGGAAGAAGTTTGGAAACACCAGGACTCTTCCTAGAGCCGGCAGCCCAGCCAAACTGAGCGATCAGAGAGGAGGGCCTTAGTCAGGGAGGTGACCAAGAACCCGATGGTCACTCTGACAGAGCTCTAGCGTTTCTCTGTGGAGAACCTTACAGAAGAACAACCATTTCTGCAGAACTGCACCAATCAGGCCTGTATGGTAGAGTGGCCAGAAGTAAGCCACTCCTCAGTAAAAAAGGCAAATGACAGCCTGCCTGGAGTTTGCCAAAAGGCACCTGAAGGACTCCGACCATGAAAAACAAAATTCTCTGGTCTGATGAAACAAAGATTAACCTCTTTGGCCTGAATGGCAAGCGTCATGTCTGGAGAAAACCAGGTACCGCTCATCACCTGGCCAATACCATCCCTAGAATGAAGCATAGTGGTGGCAGCATCATGCTATTGCAAGTTTTTCAGCATCAGAAACTGGAAGACTAGTCAGGATCGAGGGAATGATGAATGCAGCAATGTACAGAGACATCCTTGATAAAAACCTGCTCCAGAGTGCTCTGGACCTCAGACTGGGGCTAAGGTTCATCACCCAATAGGACAACGACCCTAAGCACACAGCCAAGATAACAAAAGAGTGGCTACAAGACAACTCTGTGAATGTCCTTGAGTGGCCCAGCCAGAGCTCAGACTCTGGAGAGATCTGAAAATAGCCGTGTACTGACACTCCCCATCCAACCTGATGGGAGCTTAAGAGGTCCTGCAAAGAAGAATGACAGAAACTGCACAAAAATAGGTGTGCCAAGCTTGTTGCATCATACTCAAAAAGACTTGAGGCTGTAATTGGTGCCAAAGGTGCTTCAACAAAGTATTGAGCAAAGGCTGTGAGAATACTTGTGTACATGGGATTTTTTTATTTTTAATAAAGTTGCAAAGATTTCAAACAAACTTCTTTCATGTTGTCATTATGGGGTATTGTTTGTAGAATTTTTAAGAAAATAATGCTTTTAATCCATTTTGGAATAAGGCTGTAACATAACAAAATTTGTAAAAAGTGAAGCGCTGTGAATACTTTCCGGATGCACTGTACCTTGATCACACACTCATTAGTAGTTGCGGGTAGAGCTGTGTGTTTTGTGAACTACATTTACATCTGCTCCTGAAGAAGCGAGCAAAGACTTGCAAAACGCGTTGAGTTAATGATGCCTATGTATTACTGTATATCAACAATTCCAATATATGTATGTGGCCGCTTGGTATGCTGTATCTATCACTGCCAAGTGGCTTGGCACTTCTGCTTAGGTATCCCATATACGATGAATGTTATACATTTTTAATACATTTATAAACTATGTTTACTTTGTATACTCTACTCCCACGGGTGCTATTCTTTGTTGTTGCCTCTCTCTCTTCATTGGCTCACTGGCTTTGACTGACAGCAGCGGGAGCCAATGGTGTTCCGCTGCTGTCTCAGCCAATGAGGAGGAGAGTCCCGGCCCCCGGGCAGCCGAGTCTCTTGTGCAACATCGCTGGATAGAGATGGGCTCAGGTAAGTATTGGGGGGGGCTGCTGCACACAGAAGGTTTTTTATCTTAATGCATAGAATGCATTAAGATAAAAAACCTTCTCCCTTTACAATCACTTTGAGTTTGTTTGGTGTTGCATTTTGAAAAAACGCAACATTTAAAAACCAACTCTGGCACAGGTCAGCTGCTCATTTTGTCTGGGGTTGAGGAGAAAGCTTATACTCACCTGATCCTTTGTGCCATCAGAAAATGGCGCTCCCCCACAGTCCAGCAGTGGACTGGTCCTGATCTATAGAGCCTGCTCTGGGCTTGATAACATCAGGAACAGTCCACAACTCAAGACCGTGGGAGTGTGGGGGTGCTGGACCAGTTTTGTGCTGGGAGGATCAGAGAGTTAGGTAAGTATACCTCCCTTCTCACCACTAAACAAAAAAGAGCATTTAACCCATGCAGTGCGGGCACAGCTGCCCCCTGCAAGGGAACGCTTTTTTTTGCCCAGAGATGGGCTTTAAATTAAAAAAAAAAAAAAAAACAGAAACCTTTATTTCATTTGTAAATAACTTTGCAATGGTTTGAGAACAAAAGGGTGAACCGCTCCAGGTGGTGTACTGAAGAAAACGCCCTCCTCAAAGTGGAAGCCAGGTTCAGGCTCAGCACGAGCAATATTGAAGAAATGGATTCTAGACAACCGCACTCCGATAAAAGCCTTTATTGTAATGAATAGTCAACGTTCATGTGACAACAGAAGCAGTACAAACATCTGATGCGTTTCACAACATCATTGTTACTCAGTCATGCTATGACTAAGCAACAATGATGTTGTGAAACGCGTCAGGTGTTTGTCCTGCTTCTGTTGTCACATGAACGTTGACTATTCATTAAAATAAAGGCTTTTATCGGAGTGCGGCTGTCAAGAATCTGTTTCTTCAATTTTGCAATGGTTTGTACTAGAATTATAATTTTTAGTGTCTTTATATGGGACAGATGATAGAATAACATTTATGCATTTTATCTACAGTAAGATTGATCTAAATCGATAAAAAAAAAACTTTTTTTTTAAATGTGTTATTTTTTATGGATAGCAAAAAAATAAACACATTTTTGCAAGACAATATCATTGAAAGAAAGTTTTTTTGTCCTAAAAAAAACAATATATGTATTACTTTGTCATCGCAAGTAATGGCAAAGTCAAATTAATAGGTAGAAATTTAAAAATTGCTCTGGTCAGTGTACAGGTATGAGAGCTGAAGTGGTTAAATCATTTTTTCTCACAAGGTACAATCGAGTTTTATCAAGCTGGCAGATGAGCAAACATTCTGTAGTCCAGGGAAAATTGGTGATCAACATTAGTGGACCATGAATTAGTGTATTTAGTTATGCAAAACAGATATGAATGCATGGTGGATACTGGGGGCAGGGGATAGAGTACACACTGTGGTCTACAGCAAAGATAGGAGTGAAGCATATATTAGTCAGTGTGTGAGGAGAAGGGTTACCTCTGTATAGAATCATGCACAGTTTATTCTGTGTTTAGTTTTTGACTAGTGCTGAGAAGAAAAGCTCAGAAATATTCAATTAAAATAAAAGGCTTGCATTCCACATTCCAATCCTGATAACATTTAAAAAAAAATGATTTCTATGCCATAAACTGCTGATTCTGCATGATCTACTCTTCAGATAAATACTGTATGTCTGGTTTTACCTGCTCTTCCACCAAGGTGGCTATTGCTTCATATGTTTTCCCTGCTTCTGTGATAGCACTGTTTAAATCAGTTTCACCTATAAAACAAAAAATATCAGTAAAAAGGTTGCTCATGTTTATGGAACAATGTTCTAGATAGGCGAACCAGTTCCCACAAACCTAGTTAACAGCAAATCCAAATACAAGAAAATGCTGTCAAGCTAAACATGCTTAAGTCCCCCCAAGGCTCCCAGAGTTCATGACAATCCCAGACCCAACTGTATGGAGCTCGAGAGGCATTAAATGCTTCACTGATATTTGCAAAGAAGGTTCCTTTGTAACTTCTGATAGGTTGAAACAAAGATATGAATTTCCAAACTCCCTATTTTTCAGGTTCCTACAACTCCGCCATGCCTACCATTACCAGTTTAGTACTAGGCCACTTCAGCTGTTGCAGGATGACCTAGAATCCCTGTTGCATGAAGGAGATTTGGAGAAGGCCCTGTTAGTGATTTATAAAGCTTCATTGCCATTGGTTCACGTAAGGTTCAACCTACTGCAATAGAAATGGCGGGTGGAGGTTCTGGAATTGGATAGGGAGGACTTGGAGGATGCCTGGGAATACTCAATTGTTTAATTGGTTGCCACAAGGGATAGGTTGATACAATTTTAAATTGTGCATATCGCCGGCGTATCTTACCCCTCAATGGCACCTAATTGCTGGCGAAGTGCGGACGCACCTGTTGATTTTTTTGCATGTCTTTTGGTCCTGCCCCCCATATTCCAGAGTTCTGAGCCGCATTGGTTCAATTTATTTATTCACTAGCCACAACATCAGTTCCCCAAACAGTTGCTGTATCTCTGCTGGGTTAGGTTAATCACCTAGCATTTAGCAGAGAGTCTAGGACCCTACTAAGTTTACTCCTCCTCTATGGCAGGAAGGAAATTGTGTTAGTTTGGAAATCAGACAGGCCTCCTTCTTTAGACTGTTGGCAGAAACTGATCATTCTGCTCTACTTTAAGGGGGCTTGTTTGCTATTGTTTCGGGGGGTGGGGGTGGTGTGGTGGACCTAATTGGTCCTTCGCGCAAACCCATCCCTCCTCCCTCTCCACTTTTGCCTCCCGTGGGAAAGTTGTTTTGCACTTTACCAGTACCTACCTTGTTCCATATGCCTGCCTCTCGCACCATTATACTTACTTTAGGATTATTGTTTCAGCTGCTACTGTATATATGTAAATTTTTTTACATGTGATATCTCTCTCTTGACTGTGAGGTATACCTAACTGTTGTAAAATCCTAACTGTTGTTAGGATTTTTTTCTGTTAATGTCAAGCCAGAATGCCCAGAGGCTCTGTTTTGTAATTTTTTCATAAAACTTTAATTAACACAATATATATGTGTGTAAAAAAGCATGTTTAAGTCTCACATTTACAGTACATCAGTACACAAATGACATACATTACTACAAAGAGGGGTACCTTGATAGCCACTGGAGCTGAAAACCAATGACAAATTCTGCAAAGCTCTTCCTATCTTCTGATATTCCTTCGGCAGTGCTATTTAGGAAAAAATTACCAAAATTAAACTTTATTTAATTATTGATCATTCATCTCCAGTAGAAAACCCCTACATCACAACACACAATTAACTAGCGCAAAGTGCTATTATGAATAAAAATATTGCATCAGCTACATACAGCGGGATAAGGATTTCCCCTACTACCAGGACAAAATTGAGTTGGGATGAAATGAGGAATGCTTAGCCATTCACAGGAGGCCTTGTATTTCATCAATAAATACCGGGCTTCCTCTGTTTAGCTGAGGTGGAGAGGCGGGCAGATGTCATCACAATCTTCCCTCAGCCAGTCAGAGAAAGTCTTGTACTCACTGATGAAATACAAAGCTTCCATTGAATGGATGAGCAGCATTCAGCCCGACTTGATTTTGTTCTTGGAGTAGTACGGAAGTGCCCATCCCGCTGCCAGAACACAGCACTGTATACTGTATGTAGCTGATGTTAACTACAGTTTATACAGCACTCTCCATGAGTGCATCTGTTAGTGAAGGAAATAGTTTGTTTGGACCAGCTATATAAAGCCAAAGAAACTTGGAGTTAGGCTTTAGGGGTGAAGTCCTGCAATGAGATTAGTTGAAAAAATAGGATTTTTTAAAACAGCTTACCTGTAAAATCCTTTTCTTTCGAAGGACATCACGGGACACAGAGCCACAGTAATTACTGATGGGTTATATAGGTATCACTGGTGATTGGACACTGGCACACCCTATCAGGAAGTTCAACCCCCTATATAATCCCTCCCCCTTGCAGGGATACCTCAGTTTTGTAGCCAAGCAATATAGTGTATTAGAAGAGGGGCGGGACCTCTGTGTCCCGTGATGTCCTTCGAAAGAAAAGGATTTTACAGGTAAGCTGTTTTAAAAAATCCTATTTTCTTTCTCGAACATCACGGGACACAGAGCCACAGTAATTACTGATGGGATGTCCCAGAGCAATGCTACCTGAGGGGGGGGAACCACGACCAAGTAGGGTGCAATCAGACCTGAGGACCCTGTACCGCTGCCTGCAGCACACTACGCCCAAAGGCGATATCCTCATGCCTTCTCACATCCACCTGATAGAATCTGGTGAATGTATGAACTGAAGACCAGGTTGCGGCCTTGCAGATTTGAGCCATAGAGGCCCGGTGATGCACTGCCCAAGAAGCACCAATAGCCCTTGTGGAATGTGCCCTGATCTGAAACGGAGGAATCTTCTGTTTCAAACCGTAAGCTTGAATGATCAACTGTCGAATCCATTTAGAAATGGTAGCTTTTGACGCTGCCTGTCCTCTATTGGGACCCTCTGGCAGCACAAACAAAACATCCGTCTTGCGGATCTGAGTAGTTGCCCCTAGATAGGCCTTAACTGCTCTTACTACATCCAACGAATGTAGAGATCTCTCTTCCGGAGAACAGGGATCTGGAAAAAAGGAAGGTAGAACAATGTCTTGGTTTAAATGAAAATCAGAAACCACCTTCGGTAAAAAACTAGGATTAGGGCGTAGTACCACTCTATCCCTGTGTATAATCAAATAAGGCTCCTTACAGGAAAGAGCTGCTAATTCTGATACTCTTCTAGCAGAAGAGATGGCCACCAGAAAAATTAATTTCCTTGTCAACAAGACCAAAGGAATCTGACTTATTGGTTCAAAAGGCTGTTTCTGTAACACAGCCAGGACCAAATTCAAGTCCCAGGGGTTTAGGGGCGCTTTAACCGGAGGATTAAGACGCATCACCCCCTGCATAAAGTTTCGGACCAAAGAATGCGAAGCAAGTGGCCGCTGAAATAATACTGATAAAGCAGAAACCTGGCCCTTGATGGTACTCAAGGCCAGCTTCATCTCTAATCCCATCTGTAGAAAATCAAGGATTCTACCTATGACATATTTCCTGGGATGCCAACCTCTGGATTCACACCAGGTTATATAAGCCTTCCAGACTCTATGATAAATCATCCTGGAAGCTGGCTTCCTTGCATTAATCAAGGTAGATATGACAGGACCTGAGAGCCCACGACTCTTCAGAACGTGGGTCTCAATAGCCAAACCGTCAAATTTAGCGCTTGTAAGGCAGGATGGAACACTGGACCCTGAGATAACAGGTCTGGGCGTACCGGTAGGGTCCACGGGGAACCCACCGTCATCCTTACTATTTCTGCATACCAAGTCCTTCTGGGCCAAGCGGGGGCCACCAGAAGTACCGACTTCCTTTCCTGCCTGATCCTGCGAAGGAGTCGTGGTAGTAGCAGAATAGGCGGGAATGCGTAAATCAGTGAGAACCGATGCCACGGAATCACCAACGCATCCGTCCCGCATGCAAGAGGATCTTTTGTCCTTGCCACAAATCTGTCTATCTTTTTGTTGAATCGGGATGCAAAGAGATCTACATCTGGAACCCCCCATCTTTGGCATATGGCCCAAAAGACGTCGGGATGCAGAGACCATTCCCCTGGAAGTAACTGCTGGCGACTTAGATAGTCCGCCTGCCAATTCTCTATTCCCGGGATGAAAACTGCCGATATGCATGGCACATGCATCTCTGCCCAGACTAAGATCTGGTTCACCTCTTTTTGAGCAGCTCGGCTCCGGGTGCCTCCCTGATGATTGACATAAGCCACTGCTGTGGCATTGTCGGACTGGATCCTGACCGGACAACCCTGTAGCCTGATAGTCCAGGCTTTTAGAGCTAGATGTATCGCCCGGATCTCCAGAATGTTGATGGGTAAGGTCCTCTCTGTCTTGGACCATACCCCTTGGACCGCAGCCTGTTCCAGAACTGCTCCCCAACCTGACAGACTGGCATCTGTTGTTACCACCGTCCAGGTAACCGGTAAAAAGGATTTCCCCTTCTGCAGGTTTTCGGGTATGAGCCACCAATTGAGGCTCTGACGCACCGCATGCGACAGGTGCATCGGAAAGTCTAATGCCTGAACCTTCTTGTTCCAGGTCGACAGAATACTGTGTTGCAGCATTCTTGAGTGAAACTGAGCATAGGGAACTGCTTCGAATGAAGACACCATCTTCCCTAGTAGTCTCATACAAAGGCGGACTGAGGGACCCTTCTTGGTCCTTACTGTCAGAATCAGCTCTCTCAAAGCAGTGATCTTTGCCTGGGGTAGAAATATTTTCTCCTGGCTTGTATCTATAATCAGACCTAAATACTCCAGTCTTCTTACTGGTTTTAGGAAAGACTTTTCTAAGTTGAGGATCCAACCCAGGTGTTCTAGATACCTGACCGTGGTCCTCAAGTTTCCATTCAAAGAGGCTACCGACCGGTCTATCAAGAGCAGGTCGTCTAGGTATGCTATGACAGCTATACCCTGAGCCCTTAATCTGGCCAGAGGAGGAGCCAAGATCTTTGTGAACACTCGAGGTGCAGTGGCTATCCCAAAAGGCAGAGCCACAAACTGGAAATGGCGCCCTCCTACCTCGAAGCGCAGAAACTTCTGATGAGCAGGAAAAATGGGCACATGCAGATATGCATCTCTGATGTCTATTGATGCCAGAAATTCTCCTCCCTGCAGGGTGGGAACTAGTGTTCGAATTGATTCCATGCGGAAGGATTGAATCCTTAGGAATCGGTTCAGATCCCTTAAGTCCAAAATGGGCCTGACATCCCCATTTGGCTTTTGGACTTCTTTTGTCCCTGGGGTTCTTTTGTCCCTGGGGTTGACTCTTGTCTCTGGACCCCGATGGAGGCGGCCGTCGAGACTGCCTGGAGGCTGAAGCCCCCGGCGCTGGGGAAAGAGTCCGTTTGAAAGAGGGACGCTTACTCTTCTTCTTGACAGGTAAGAGAGTGCTTTTCACACAAGAGATTCTCTTGATATAGTTATCC
The DNA here is from genome assembly GCF_042186555.1 of Aquarana catesbeiana. Taxonomy (NCBI): domain Eukaryota; kingdom Metazoa; phylum Chordata; class Amphibia; order Anura; family Ranidae; genus Aquarana; species Aquarana catesbeiana. Next base: position 543,118,042 of record NC_133327.1, read on the forward strand.
AAGTCCTCTCCAAACAACCTTGCACCACGAAATGGAAACCCAGCCAGTAGCTTCTTACATGGTGCTTCGGCTGACCAATTTTTCAACCATAGGATTCTACGTATATGCACCAACCCCAGTGAAAGATGGGAGGTTTGCACGATAGAACCTCTAATGGCGTCAACCACAAAGCATAAGGCCGCTGGAAGGTTAGCAAACCCCTGGGCCTGCTGTTCAGGTAATACTTTGATGACCTGCTTAACATGGTCTCTTAAGTATTGACAGACTCCAATCGCTGCTACTGCAGGTTGGGCCACTGATCCTGCTAAGGAGAAAACATCCTTCAATAGGGATTCCATCCTTTTATTTACAGGATCCCTGAGCATCTGAGCATTGTCTACAGGACAAGTCAGGCTATTATTTACGGAGGAAATGGCGGCATCAATAGCCGGTATTCCCCACATTTTCATAAACTTTTCTTCCATCGGATAAAGTGTTGAAAACTTTCTCGGCGGAAAAAAACGTTTGTCTGGGTGATCCCACTCAAAATAAATAAGCTTTTCAAGTAAAGTATGAACAGGAAAAGCATGTGCTGCTTGGAAAGGTTTCAGTGACCCCAAAGCAGAAGAGGATTCTTTAGCAGTTTCAGGTATGGGCAACTTAAATGTGGAGCGGACCAATCCAGTGAGGATCTGCACTAAGACTTTCTCCTCTTGGGAAGTCGCAGAGGGTCCCTCTCCACCTGAATCCTCCGAAGAGGAATCATCCATCCCATCCCGATCCTCTGAAAGGGATTCATCTCCTTTATCCCAGAGCTCCTCTGTCTGAGGGTCTTGGGGAACAGAGGAAAGCCTAGTGCGTTTTCTTCCACTGAGTGAAGACGTAATCACGGCCATTAATCTTTCCTCTAGACCATTAATGGTTGAGGAAAAAACCTCTTGTGTAATATATACAGGGGCTGAAGTGCCAGAAGCAGGTGTAGCCCCTGACCCCGATGGCTCTCCCTGGCTAGCCGTCCCTGGCCCATCTTTAGGGGGGGAGGATGCTGCCGACAGGGGGCCCTCAGAACCTGAACGAGATCCCCTAGTGTCTCTGGTTCCTGGGGTGCTTGAACCTCTTCTACCCATAGTGCAAAGCAACAAGGTGTGAGGTATACAAATGAACACTTCCCGCTGAGCGATGTAGTCTGGCTAAAAGCCTTGCTACCCAATGCTCAGTCTGGTGTTACTTCAGTAAATGCTGCCTAGGAGAATGCCTGTGTCCCACCTTACATGCGACCGTCAGCTCTGTGTCTCTCAGAAGGCTGAGTGCACCTGTACAGAGTGCCTTTAATAGCCTGCAGCTGGCCTGAGTGGGAGTCTAAACACTCTGTGCTGACGTCCCGCCCCCAAAAAACGAGCGCTTCCCGCACTGCCGACTCTCCTGTCATGCTTCTGGAGAAAAGGCTGGGGGGGGGGAGGCTGGTAACAAGATCTGCCTGAACGGCTATCTTCAGAGATGGTGGCCATTAGGCCGCAGAGCCCGGGTGGTATAACCACTTTCTAGACCCCTGTGGCCCCTCTCTAGCCTGGGGGGAACATTCAAACCTGAGAAATCCCCCTTTCCACCTTACCTGCTTGCAGCCTGCTTTGAGATGCTGGGACATAATCAGCACTGAACACCTGAGACAGTCAGTCAGCATGTGTAGGTTTGTGCTCTTGGCAGCCCCCGGTGGTCACAATAGGCATAGCATGCATTTACCTTAAAGGAGAAAAGCCACTAGAACTCAAAAATTCTGTGGAATCTCCTCTTACCTTATCCAGCCGCAGGGTGCGGTTTACACAGACCCAATCTTCACCTCTCACGGTGGGCTCCGTTTGAAAAAACCGTCAGAGACTGGGGCCCCCATCAGTAGGGGGATCCAACAGTTCTGGGACCGTAAAGCACCTCGCCAGAAATTAGGAAGTTTAAAGCCATTTTCTGATCTGCGGGGTCCAGCTCTCTAAAAAGAGAAGCATTACGGGTAAAACCTCGTTTCTTCGGACACGAGGCCCGGGTACCATTCAATTCGGCCATGAAAAGACACTTTGAATGGATCCGGTTCGCCTGGCTTGCCCCAGTATAGGATCTTAGGATATTCCCTTTGGAGCTCAGCACAGGACATCTTTACACGTCCATCACCTAAGACACTGGCGTAAAAACTGAGGTATCCCTGCAAGGGGGAGGGATTATATAGGGGGTTGAACTTCCTGATAGGGTGTGCCAGTGTCCAATCACCAGTGATACCTATATAACCCATCAGTAATTACTGTGGCTCTGTGTCCCGTGATGTTCGAGAAAGAAACTTACTTTGGGCCAACTTGGCTCAAATGAACTATCCAGACGCCACCTAAATGTGGCTGATGGCGACGTTGTAATTCATTGCTGTAGCCCAGTACTACACATAGTAAATATAAAAATATCGGTAGCACAAAAGGGACACTGATCCCAGCACTCAACTGGAAAAATAAAATTAATGCACTAAAAGCTGCATGAATGAAAGAAATAATAAAAGTATGCAAAGATAAAACGAAGGAGGAAATTATCCCAGCATTAATAGTGCTAAGCAATATACCTGAAGATATACAGTGCAATATATACAGAATAAATAAATCATACACAAAACATAAGTCCGTGTGTGAAAATATCCATAAACAGTTTTTAAAGTAGAAGAGTTGCTTCGTGACCCATCAGAACCAAGAGAAATCCTTCAAAGCCTGAATACTATCACCGAGAAAACACCTTGTGTACCAAAGAGTCCTGTTGGTAATGCACTCACCGAAAATCAGCGATAAATGAGCCTTATATCTCCATACACCATTGAATAGATTCCTAAACTGGGATCCGATCCTTCATAAGTCAGCGCAGATGAAAAACACTAAAGCCATGGAAATGTCTGGAATCATGGATGAGCACAAGAAAAAACCTCTATAACCCAAGCATGGGAGTCCATCCCTCATTTTAAGGAAACACCAGGCTATAGTGTTTTTCATCTTCGCTGACTTATGAAGGATCGGATCCCAGTTTAGGAATCTATTCAGTGGTGTATGGAGATATAAGGCTCATTTATCGCCGGTTTTCGGTGAGTGCATTACCAACGGGGCTCTTTGGTACACAAGGTGTTTTCTCGGTGATGGTATTTCAGGCTTTGAAGGATTTATCTGCTTTGATCTAAACCATTCCATTGTAGCTCTGGCTGTATGTTTGAGGTCGTTGTCCTGCTGGAAGGTGAACCTTCACCCCAGCCTTAAGTCTTTTGCAGACTCTAACAGGTTTTCTTCTAAGATTGCCCTGTATTTGGCTCCATCCATCTTCCCACCAACTCTGACCAGCTTCCCTGTCCCTGCTGAGTCAGTGGGAGCCGCCCCCTAATCCATGCATCCGGCCCCTAATCTACATGCAGGTTGCCGGATGCCTGGATTTTAATGTTTTTTTTTTTAAGCACATGATTAGAGCCTGAGGCTTTAATTGACTTTAAAAAGGGTGGGCTTGGGGCGCAGAGCACTACACCCTGAGCCCACCCAGTTTTGTGACAATAGTGAATTAATATTCGCTACTGCCTTTCTGCTTCTCCTCCCGGCCAATCAGGAAACGGGTCTTAAAACTCGATTGGCCGAGAGGAGAAGCGATCATATTGGCCAAGAGCAGGGGGGAGGTGCCGAGGAGACGCAGGGGGAAGCCGCCGAAATTGCCCATGGCCTGGATGGGGTAAATACGGGGCCGATGGACAGACGGGTGAGTGACGTGGGGGGGTTTGACCGACTGACCAACCGATCGACAGAAGGGGGGGGGGGTCAGGTGGTTTGTGTGCCGCCCCCAAAGCACCAGCCACCACTGTCCAGAGTTACCATAGGCCTCTTGGCTGCTTCTCTGATTAATGCTCTCCTTGCCCGGCCTGTCAGTTTAGCTGGGTGGCCATGTTTTGGTAGGTTTGCAGTTATTCCATACTCTTTCCATTTTTGGATGATGGATTGAACAGTGCCCCCCTTGAGATTTTCAAAGGTTGGGATATTTTTTTATAGCCTAACCCTGCTTTAAAGGACCCCACAACTTTATCCCTGACCAGTCTGGTGTGTTCCTTGGCCTTCACGATGGTGTTCATTCACTAAGGTTCTCTAACAGACCTCTGAGGACTTCACAGAACAGTTGTATTTATACTGAGATTAAATTATACACAGGCCTTCTGAAGGCAACTGGTTCCACTAGATTTTAGTTAGGGGTATCAGAGTAAAGGGGGCTGAATACAAATGCAAGCCACACTTATATATATATATATATATATATATATATATATAAAAATGTTGAAAACCATTTATCATTTTTCTTCCACTTCACAATTATGTGCCACTTTGTGTTGTTCTATCACATAAAATCCCAATAAAATACAATTACGTTTTTGGTTGTAACATGACAAAATGTGGAAAATTTCAAGGGTTACAAATACTTTTTCAAGGCATTGTATCTGGTCACATGCAAAATAATCTACGTAGGTGTCCCGGTCCGCTGATGATAGCAAATCAGGGCCGCTGGAGATGTAGAGGCGGTCTTCCCCCAAACTGACATCCCTTCCACCCTATACCCATAGGATCCCGGAACTTCTCCTCCAGCCCTTTGAGCACCTCCAGAGGCCCCGATTTGCTATTATCGGTGGACTGGGACACCTATGGAGATTATTTTGCATGTGGACAAATACGTACCGTGAGTTCTAACATTTTTTAAACTGCCCACTAGATGGCGCTTTTCCCTTTCTATATACACACATAATAGCAGTGGGGGAAATCGCACCACATTCCTGTTCAAATCTCATGCAACTCTTTGCAGTATGATTTGCGCAAATTTTTTTTGGTATCAGCGAATAATTTGCTGAAAGTATCAGTACTTGTACTCACCAATAGAAAAACGGTATCGGTGCAACCCTGATAGAAAATACCGGTAGCCAAGCCCTCAACTGTATAAGTAACATAATATGAAAGAGATGTTTTAAGCAGCAACTGCCCAAGAGCCACCAGTCAGTTTTCTAGTACAGGTTAGCACACTTGCGGCTTTTTACATGGGTGGACTCCGCCTGCAGATCCACCTGCTCAGCAGCAGATCTGTCCGCTGATCCCTGCTGACTCAGGCGCTGAGCAGGCAGATGACAGGTCTATGTCTGCTCATGTGCACTAACCTGTACTAGAAAACTGACTGGAGGCTCTTGGGCAGTTGCTACATACAACATCTCTTTTATATTATGTTACTTATACAGTTGAGGGGTTGGCTACCAGTATTTTCTATTAGGACTGCACCAATACTGACTTTTTATCGGCGAGTACGAGTACCGATACATTCGGCCAAGTACTCGCCGATATGAAGCAGAAACAGACACAGCCCCCCTTCTCTATGGGCAGTCAGACCGCCTGTCTGTTTACATCAGACTGTCACCCGATCCTATCCACCAGATGGATGGGGGATGAATCCCCCATCTGTCTGTTTTTAGCGGATAGGATCGGATTGGATGTCAGCGAGTGTAAACGGTCACATGTCCGTTTACATCTGCCACTCCATAAATGGCAATAGATGGTCTGACCAGGTCCTCCTATAAAACTGACAGGCGGACCCCATTGGGCTGCTAGTGTGAAAGGGGCCCAATAGGGCCAGTATACTAAAAATGTAATATCTCGGTTAGAGGTGGAGCCGGAGTCAAACCCTGGCATCTTTTAGGTCTTCCACTCTCTGACAGAATGATCTCCCTGTCGTAATTCCGGGCTGTCCACTTGGAAGATTTTGGTGTTCCCACCAACCTTTGTATGATTCTCCTCTTGTTGCATTTTCCATAACAGAAACTTAATTTAAAAAAATCCAACAGGAAGAGTGGGAACACTTCATAATGGACACAGGATGTGTGCAGACCCAAGAATTTATCCACCAATTACCAAACACTGAAATACCAACTAAGTAGACTAACCCTTTATGCTAAAACTGTACTGTCTGCTCTAGATACTTCAATTTTTAACTACAGTTTTTATATCAGGCCAAATGAGTTATCTAAAGGCCACACAGAAGAGAGGCTTGTCTAGAATAAAATGACAAATGTTATCGCCTTCCATAAATGTTATCAATTAAGAGTAACATACGCCCTGTGCATCGTTTCCAGTGTTCCTGGCCCACGTTGAGCAGATCCTTCACACCATCATCCATGGCTCTTGTGAACCTGCTGACTGCTTCACACTTCTGTTCTCTGTATGGTGTAAAAACAGTAAGTTACATCCCAATTTTAACTTTTCATACAGAAAATGTTCAGCATTTTTCATTCAAGAGGTATCATTGCACAATAATTGCACTTCTTCATCATTACTACACCAGTAATGCATACGTAATAAGATGGGCTAATTAGTATGAGGGAACATGGCATGGAGAAACAGTGCGTCATTTAAACCGTCCTACAGCTGTCAGATGCAGTTAGCTACCAACATAAAAGCTCCAGTTTGGGGACCTTTTAAAAAAGCAGAAAAGAGGCCTTGTTTAGGTTTTATATTTGTACATTTTCCGTGGTTTAAATGTCAGCCTTTCGACTGGGCTGCTTGTTACTGTGAAAGTAATACAAGAATGAACACTGCAAAGTATTTTAAGATGCAGAACGGCTAGGATAGGCAAGAGCACAGATCATGTACAAAGAGTAGAAACCAATAGCTACCAATGGTCACTTTACTGTGCTGTATACGTTGCCAAAACATCATTTTTTTAGTGTTGGGTAAAGTAGGAGAAGGTTCAAACCACTGTCAGTTTATTTTTTGTTGTTTGTGTTACATTGAGGAAAATTCTCTTCACTTTTCTGTGATAGAGACACAACAAAAAATAGGAGATCTCTACAAAGCATTGGGGATTTCCTCTATTAGTCATTTGTTACCAGAAGAGGTGGATTACCTATTAGAGTTGTTCCCCTCAACTCTTCTTTTGGTGACAACTGTAACATTTTGGCTTTCCCGCTGCTTTAATTACTTTACTTTGAAAAAAAAAAAAAAAAAAAAGGTAGGCAGCTGACACTGCAGCTTTAAATTATCTTTTCGTCACTAGAATTTCTATTTAAAGTGGTTGTAAACCATCACATATACCCAGTGACTGGCCTCTGGTGATACAGAGATTAAACAAATCCTCCTACATAAGATGTACCTGTTTATCTACAGTTTTCACTTCTCTACATCCATCTAAGTCCAGAATTTTTACAGCTTGTCTGAGAATTCAGAAAAAGTAGATGGAGAGCTGAAGTTACACTCTGCAGAGCTCACTGAGGAGAGTGCTGAGAGCCGATTGGAGGGAAGGGACACACCCCCCCTCCACACAGCTCACAGGAACAGAGCTGAGGTTGTCAATCAGCTGGAGATTCCTCCCGTCACCTTTTTTCTCTTGGTGATTTATGCTGATAGCAGAGGAACGAAGCAGCAGACAAAAGTTACATCTAGTGCTCTTAGGCCGGCCATACACAGTTTGAATTGCTGTTGAACCGGCCAAGATTCAAAATATTAATGGGCAGGCTGAATGCACCAAGTTGGTCGATCGATTAACTTGGGTACAACCAGCCTGCCGAATTTGCTTCCGATTAACGCAAGTGGCTGCTATAGCAGCTAGAAAATATATCTGTCTTCTCCCGACGGGGACGGCTTCCCCCACCCGCCCCCCGTCGGGAGGAGTCAATGGCTCAGCAGGAGGAATTCCCCTGTCTGTGCTGATGGGGGCATCATGCAAATTTCTTTCCTGCAACCCTATAGCCAGCCTAAATTGAGACAAGTACACAGTATAGAAGGATATTCTTTGTTCATATTTCATGTCTGAGGTTTACAACCACTTCAAACAAAAACATGAAAGACAATCATACTAAAATTCAGTGACCCAAGGGTTTGTTCACATTATGGTTTTTCAGGTGCTTAGCAGATGGCTCCAACTCCAACCAAAGGCCAGCTTTAAGATTTGGTACTGAACTGAATAGTTAAATTCACATTTTATGGAGGGGGAAGGTGGGAGTGAGTATCCTGAATGGTATCTGCGGTGTTCAGTCTATAGCTATCTATTGTTTTCTGGGCTTTCCTGGTGCCCAGAACGGTTTTCCGGCTGTAGGCAGTATCTGTACATACATGTGCTCTACTGCATCCAATGCAGTATAAAATACTTCTAACACAGCAAATTGTCCATGTTCCAGGCAACGATAGCACAAAAACTAGGTAAATGATCCCAGTTTTTTTTTAAACTGGAGAAAAGTATTAAAAAGTGTGACTCCAGTCATTCCCCCCCCCCCCCCCCTTTTTTTTTTTTTTTTTTTTTTAGACAGGTTGGCCAACGGAAAAAAATGACTTGATTCCTCCAACCACACACATTCAATGTAGATGGGGGAATCCTCCTGCTGTGCCATTGTATTCTGACAGCAGTGGGGACTTCCCCGCCGCCAGAATACACTGATCAGTGCTATCAAGCTGAAAAAGTCTTACAGGATGGTTGTACAGAAGTAGATCAGTGGATGCAGTACAGTCTCCAATCCATCTCCTGATAGTACAGAACCTTGGAGGCACTCTGTACACGCTCAGTTTGATGTGTATTGCTAGAGAGGTTTTTTTTGTTTTTTTGGGGGGAGGGTGTCTGTGATTAGCAGAGGACCAATCAGCACTGTTCACACAGAGGGTCAGGGGTCATGCAGCCTCAAAGGACAGTCAGAGCAGAATGAAAACTCCTCTTACAAGTTTTAACCAGTGCTCAACTGGACACAAAGCAGAATGACGGCCAGAAAGTGGTTCTGTTATCCTGACTGGGCGTCATATGACGTCCAGCAGGATAAGCCTGTGGCCCGTAGCGCAGCGAACGGTGGTGTGGTGTGTCAGTCTGACACACCGCATCTCCGATCGAGGTAAAGAGCTTATGACGTAGGCTCTTTACCATGTGGTCAGCTGTGTCCAATCACAGCTGATCACAGTGTAAACAGGCCGTGTATTGGCCTTTTCCTTCACTCGCACTGACAGGCGTGAGGAAAGCTGATTAGCTGCTCTCCTGACAGGGGGGTCTGCGCTGATTGATTATCAGTGCAGCCCCCCCAGGATGCCCACCCATGCCCACCCATGGCCACCAGGGATGCCCACCCATGACAACCAGGTAAGCCCACTAGAGCCAACCAGGGATGTCAATCAGTGCCCATTTGGGATGGCACTTTGTGCCCATCAGTTATACCTGCCAGTGCCCCCTGATCAGTGCTGCCTATCAGTGCCACCTATAAGTGCCCTCCAGTGCCACCTATGACTGGCCATCAGTGCCTATCAGTGCTGCATATAAGTGCCTCATCAGTGCCCATCAGTGAAGGAGAAAACTTACTTATTTACAAAGTTCTGTAACAGAAATGATGAAAAACTTTTTTTTTTTCAAATTTTTCGGTCTTTTTTTATTTGTAGCGCAAAAAATAAAAATCCCAGAGGTGATCAAATACCACCAAAAGAAAGCTCTATTTGTGGGAAATAAATGATAAAAATTTTGTTTGGGTACAGCGTCCCACGACCGTGCAATTGTCATTCAACATGTGACAGCGCTGAAAGCTGAAAATTGGTCTGGGCAGGAAGGTGTATTGAAGTGGTTAATAAAGGAACTCCGAGTTCGCACACAGGAGACTTGGTTTATGAGACGCTAGATGCACTAAGTGAGAAGATAAACAGGAAATTCAGAAATTCCCTAAAATAGTGTTATGTCCTGTGATAAACGTAGAACTAGTTCCTGTCACCAAGGCCACTGAAACGAATATTTGAACAATATTTTTGAACACTATGAAAGGTTCCAATTAGTTATATAGTTGATAATGAGTTATATTTTAATATACATTATTATAAAAAGCGTTTTACCTTATATTGGGCCCCTACACTTCACCATACAGTAAGGAAAAGTATTAACATAATATTAACTAACATACTTCTATTATATTGCCTCTCCTTTGCCACTCATCACAAACCATCACATCTACCAAACACAGCTCTGCAGTTGCTCAATAAATGTAAAAGCCTGATCGCAATTCCAGTTTAAATCAGGTAAATGCATTAAATATACTGTACATCAAAACAAAGTCAAAGGGGTTTATTTACTAAAACTGGAGAGTATAAAATCTGGTACAGCTGTGCATGGTAGCCAATCAGCTTCTAACATCAGCTTGTTCAATTAAGCTTTGACAAAAAAAAAAAACTGGAAGCTGATTGGTTTCTATGCAGAGCTGCACTAAATTATGCACTCTCCAGTTTTAGTAACTCAACCCCGAGACCCCTTTTACACTGGAGGCGTTTTTCAGACGCTTTAGCACTAAAAATAGCACCTGAAAAAATGCCTCATCTGCAATTCTAGTGTGAAAGCCCTCGCTGGCAGGACGTAAAAAAGTCCTTCAAGCAACTTCTTTGAGGTGCTTTAGGAGTGATGTATACAGCGCCCCTGCCATTAAAATCAATGGGCAGCAACGCCGAAGTGCCTGCAAAGCGCCACGGCATCGGCAATTTGCAGGCACTTTTAACCCTTTATTCGGCCACTAGCGGGGGTTAAAAGCGGCCCGCTAACGGGCAAAAAGCGTCGCTAAAACTAGCGGCGCTTTACCACCAATGCCCCGTGCTTTCAGTGTGAAAGGGCTCTAAGAGTCCATTCACACCACAATGTATGCAATGATCGCACATAAATACATGTGCGCTGACATGCTGCGTTTTAACATGTGCTGCATTGTACCATAATACTTTTTTTTTTTACTTCACTAAGCTTTATTTGTAAAGGAAACTTCACCAGACCCTTTGGATTCTTGTGTTTATATGTGTTGTGGCACACTTAGAATAATTTACATCCATTGTGCCTAAAAAAAAAGTAGGGACCGTTCTAGCAACACGGTGGTGTGAACTGCTCCTACTGAAATACATTACTTTTACAATGTAGAGCTGGCATGCATTAATAAACATATGGGTAAATAGACCCCTACAGTTTGTTTTCTTTAGAAAGCAGCTACAGCTTGAACAGAAAAGCCTGACCCCTGCCAGCATGCTGTAGAGAAGTACCCTTGCTCTCTGTGTCACTGTAGCGGTTTCTCAGCAGAGGTTCAATATAGCCCCTGCTGAGTCAGAGCTTAAACTTTCTATTGTGCAAAGTTCATGCTACTGGCTGACTGTAGAGCTCTGGCTTATACTCAGCAGGGGGGCTGAGCTGGAAATCTGCAGAGAGACCACTGCTTCCCCTTCCACAATTGTTTTCTAGAGGAGACAGGGGATTGGCTATTCTATGGATGTGACTTCTTTCCAAAGAAAATGAACTGTTAAGACTTGCTCACCCTTTGTTTTGTAGTACTCTGGAGCACTTACCCGTGTCCTCTCTTGATCCAGCGCTGTCCCGTTTGCGACATCTCTTCTCCTCTCTTCCTGTATTCACAGGTGGCTTGCAGTGGGAGCCACTAGCTCCTGCAGCTGTAAATCAATTCCTGTGAGGACAGAGTGGGGGAAAGGGGCGAGCCGTGCTCTGAGTGCCTCCATAGCAAGTGGCTTGCTATAGGGGCACTTGGGGATGAGAAGGAGCAGAAAGCTCTGGTGGGGACTGCAGAACAAACAGGTTCAGGGCTGCTCTGTATAAAACCATTGCCCAGGGCAGGTAAGTATACCATCTTTTTTTACCCATTTCATTTTAGCAAAAAAAAAAAAAATTAAGTAACATACTACGCCGTGAAGGACTGAAATCCTGCAGCGCCGCAAGGTCCCCCTGCTCAAGAAAGCACATGTACAGGCTAATGAACAGGCTGAAGATTGCTAATGAACATCTGAATGATTCACAGAAGAACTGGGTGAAAGTGTTGTGGTCAGATAAAACCAAAATTGAGCTCTTTGGCATAAACTCAACTCGCCGTGTTTGGAAGAGGAGGAATGCTGCCTATGACCCAAAGAACACCATCCCCACCATCAAACATGGAGGTGGAAACATTATGCTTTGGCAGTGTTTTTCTGCTAAGGGGACAGGACAACTTCACTGCATCAAAGGAACAATGGACAAGGCCATGCACCGTCAAATCTTGGATGAGAACCTCCTTCCCTCAGCCAGGGCATTGAAAATGGGTCGTGGAAGGGTATTCCAGCATGACAATGACCCAAAACGCATGGCCAAGGCAACAAAGGAGTGGCTCAGGAAGAACCACATTAAGGTCCTGGAGTGGCCTAGCCAGTCTCCAGACCTTAATCCCATAGAAAATACGTGGAGGGAGCTGAAGGTTTGAGTTACCAAAACGTCAGCTTCGAAACCTTAATGACTTGGAAAGGATCTGCAAATAGGAGTGGGGCAAAATCCCTCCTGAGATGTGTGCAAACCTGATGGCCAACTACAAGAAATGTCTGACCTCTGTGATTGCCAACAAGGGTTTTGCCATCAAGTACTAAGTCATGTATTGCGAAGGGGTCAAATACTTATTTCACTCATTAAAATGCAAATCAATTTATAACTTTTTTAAAATGCGTTTTTCTGGATAATTTTGTTGTTATTCTGTCTCTCACAACAAACCTACCGTTAAAGTTATAGACTGAACATTTCTTTGTCAGTGAGCAAACGTACAAGCAGGGGATCAAATACTTTTTTCCTCTCACTGTAGGTGTTAAAAAAGCCCCCTTTTAAAGCAAAACTAAAAACTTTCATTCTTCTTCATGCAATCTCTGTAATATAGTTGGAAAAATTTGCATGTGCATACAAAGCAGCACAATGTTCTTCCCTGAGGAATACATTATAGAGTAAGGATGCATTATATTGTACATTAAATATAAAAAATGGCAATTACACTTCTAACACGTCCAAGTCATCAGCTTCTGGATCGATTGTGGAAAATATCATACTGCCAACCAGTTCATCCTTTTCTGCTTTCCTCTTGCCAGTCTTCCATTCCTATCAAAATAATGAAATATACAAATATTCGGGTAAACACAGGGCAATTCCTTGAATGACATTCTACATTTGTCATAATTGTATCAGATCTTTAACTTGATCAGTATATTTTTTCATGTTAAGTTCATGCAAGCTAAGTAATGTGCAAATGTAGAGACTGAATTAATGCTTCTTCCTGTCTGCAGCAAATTAGAGAGGAACTTCACTCTCAGTCAACACTGAATATTTTTAATCCTTCTGCTGCTACCATTAGAAAATAGATAGGAAAATATATCATATTTACTTGTTTTAAACTTTTTTTTTACATTTCTTCAGTTACTTCCTGGTTTCCATGTCTAGGCAAATTATGTCATATACATCCCAGGAGTCTTCAGGAGGAGAGGAGGGGTTTTCTGAGCTAAGCACAACTGCCTGCCTGTCTAAACTAAGGGCAGGCAGATTCTAGGAAGTAGATTCTACTTGAATGATCTGCCCTTGCATAAGATGGCCACTGGCAGAAATGCTAAGGGGTAGTTTTCAAAGTGTATTCTCAGAAAAATAAAGCCTGGAGACAAGGATGGATGCTCAGATTCAGTATAGCTCTGCTTTAATGACCTCATCTCAACCTAGGCAAAGCTCTAAGACAGCGTGGATGTAAAAACTCACATATACCCAGTGAAGTGAAAAGCCACAGATGATACACAGAGATAATAGGATTTTTTAAAACAGCTTACCTGTAAAATCCTTTTCTTTCGATGGACATCATGGGACACAGAGCCACAGAGTAATTACCGATGGGTTATATAGGTATCACTGGTGATTGGACACTGGCACACCCTAACCAGGAAGTTCAACCCCCTATATAATCCCTCCCCTTGCAGGGATACCTCAGTTTTGTAGCCAAGCAATATAGTGTATTAGAAGAGGGGTGGGACCTCTGTGTCCCGTGATGTCCTTCGAAAGAAAAGGATTTTACAGGTAAGCTGTTTTAAAAAATCCTATTTTCTTTCTCGAACATCACGGGACACAGAGCCACAGTAATTACTGATGGGATGTCCCAGAGCAATGCTATCTGAGGGGGGGATCACAACCAAGTAGGGTGCCATCAGACCTGAGGACCCTGTACCGCTGCCTGCAGCACACTACGCCCAAAGGCGATATCCTCATGCCTCCTCACATCCACCTGATAGAATCTGGTGAATGTATGGACTGAAGACCAGGTTGCGGCCTTGCAGATTTGAGCCATAGAGGCCCGGTGATGCACTGCCCAAGAAGCACCAATAGCCCTTGTGGAATGTGCCCTGATCTGAAACGGAGGAATCTTCTGTTTCAAACCGTAAGCCTGAATGATTAATTGTCGAATCCATTTAGAAATGGTAGCTTTCAATGCTGCCTGTCCTCTACTGGGACCCTCTGGCAGCACAAACAAAACATCCGTTTTGCGAATCTGAGCAGTCGCTTCCAGATAGGACTTAACTGCTCTTACTACATCCAAAGAATGTAGTGATCTTTCTTCCGGAGAACAGGGATCTGGAAAAAAGGAAAGTAGAACAATGTCTTGGTTTAGATGAAAAATCTGAAACCACCTTCGGTAAAAAACTAGGATGAGGGCGCAGTACCACTCTATCCTTGTGTACAATCAAATAAGGCTCTAGACAGGAAAGAGCTGCTAATTCTGATACTCTTCTAGTAGAAGAGATGGCTACCAGAAAAATTAACTTCCTTGCCAGCAAGACCAAAGGAATCTGACGTATTGGTTCAAAAGGCTGTTTCTGTAACACAGACAGAACCAAGTTCAAGTCCCAGGGGTTTAGGGGCATCTTAACCGGAGGATTAAGACGCGTCAACCCCTGCATAAAGTTTCGGACCAAAGAATGCGAAGCAAGTGGCCGTTGAAATAATACTGATAAGGCCGAGACCTGGCCCTTGATGGTACTCAAGGCCAGCTTCATCTCTAATCCCAATTGCAGAAAATCAAGAATTCTACTGACCACATATTTTCTGGGATGCCAACCCCTGGATTCACACCAGGATATATAAGCTTTCCAGACTCTATGATAAATCATTCTGGAAGCTGGCTTCCTTGCATTGATCAAGTTAGATATCACAGGGCCTGAAAGCCCACGACTCTTCAGAACGTGGGTTTCAATAGCCAAACCGTCAAATTTAGCATTTGTAAGGCAGGATGGAACACTGGACCTTGAGATAACAGGTCTGGGCGTACCGGTAGGGTCCACGGGGAACCTACCGTCATCCTTACTATTTCCGCATACCAAGTCCTTCTGGGCCAAGCGGGGGCCACCACAAGTACCGACTTCTTTCCTGTCTGATCCTGCGAAGGAGTCGTGGCAGTAGCAGAATAGGCGGGAATGCATAAATCAGTGAGAACCGATGCCACAGAGTCACCAACGCATCCGTCCCACATGCAAGAGGATCTTTTGTCCTTGCCACAAATCTGTCTATCTTTTTGTTGAATCGGGATGCAAAGAGATCTACATCTGGAACCCCCCATCTTTGGCATATGGCCCAAAAGACGTCGGGATGCAGAGACCATTCCCCTGGAAGTAACTGCTGGCGACTTAAATAGTCCGCCTGCCAGTTCTCTATCCCCGGAATGAAGACTGCCGATATACATGGCACATGCTTCTCTGCCCAGACTAAGATCTGGTTCACCTCTTTTTGAGCCGCTCAGCTCCTGGTGCCTCCCTGATGATTGACATAAGCCACTGCTGTGGCATTGTTGGACTGGATCCTGACCGGGCAACCCTGTAGCCTGATAGTCCAAGCCTTTAGGGCTAGATATATCGCCCGGATCTCCAGAATGTTGATGGGTAAAGTCCTCTCGGTCTTGGACCATACCCCTTGAACCGCAGACTGTTCCAGAACTGCTCCCCAACCCGACAGACTGGCATCTGTTGTTACCACCGTCCAGGTAATCGGTAGAAAGGATTTCCCTTTCTGCAGGTTTTCGGGTATTAGCCACCAATTGAGGCTGTGACGCACCGCCTGAAACAGGTGCATCGGAAGGTCTAATGCCTGAACCTTCTTGTTCCAGGCCGACAGAATACTGTGTTGCAGCATTCCAGAATGAAACTGAGCACAGGGAACCGCTTCGAATGAAGACACCATCTTCCCTAATAGCCTCATACAAAGGCGGACAGAAGGACTCTTCTTGGACTCAGCTCCCTTAAAGCAGTGATCTTTGCCTGAGGTAGAAATACTTTCTCCTGGCTTGTATCTATGACCAGACCTAAATACTCCAGTCTTCTTACTGGTTTTAGGAAAGACTTTTCTAGGTTGAGGATCCAACCCAGGTGTTCCAGGTATTTGACTGTGGTCCTCAAGTTTCCGTTCAAGGAGGCTACCGACCGGTCTATCAAGAGCAGGTCATCTAGGTATGCTATGACAGCTATACCCTGAGCCCTTAATCTGGCCAGAGGAGGAGCCAACACCTTTGAACCCTCGAGGTGCAGTGGCTATCCCAAAAGGCAGAGCCACAAACTGGAAATGGTGCCCTCCTATCTCGAAGCACAGAAACTTCTGATGAGCAGGAAAAATGGGCACACGCAGATATGCATCTCTGATGTCTATTGATGCCAGAAATTCTCCTCCCTGCAGGGTGGAGACTACTGTCTGAATTGATTCCATGCGGAAGGATTGAATCCTTAGGAATCGGTTCAGATCCCTTAAAATCAAGAATGGGCCTGACATCCCCATTTGGTTTTTGGATTGTAAAAAGGTTGGAATAGAAGCCCAATCCTTGATCCTTCGCGGGAACTACCATAATGACCTCCTGCGACAAAAGTCGCTCTAACGCTAGAAGGAGCGACTGCTTTTTCTCTGGACCTCTGGGGACACTTGACCTGAGGAAACGAGGAGAGGGAAATTCCTGAAACTCCAGCTTGTACCCTAAGGTTACCATGGAGATTACCCATCTGTCCTGGAAATCCTCCTGCCAGAGCCCTGAGAACTGTCGCAGTCTTCCCCCCACTCGAGCGAGCGGGGCGCCCCCTCATGCACAGGTCTTAGTGTTTTGCCTCGTAGGCTTCTTCCCCCAGGACTTCTTTTGTCCCTGGGGTTGACTCTTGTCTCTGGACCCAGATGGAGGAGGCCGTCGACACCGCCTGGTGGCAGAAGTCCCCGGCGCTGGGGAAAGAGTCCGTTTGAAAGAGGGACGCTTACTCTTCTTCTTAACTGGTAAGAGTGCTTTTCCCACAAGAGATTCTCTTGATATAGTTATCCAAGTCTTCTCCAAATAACCTTCCACCACGAAATGGAAACCCAGCCAGGAGCTTCTTACATGGTGCTTCGGATGACCAATTTTTCAACCATAGGATTCTACGTATATGCACTAACCCCAGCGATAGACGAGAGGTTTGCATGATAGAATCTCTGATGGCGTCAACCACATAACATAAGGCCGCTGGAAGGTTAGCCAACCCCTGGGCCTGCTGTTCAGGTAAAACCTTGATGACCTGCTTAACATGGTTTCTTAGGTATTGACTCCAATCGCTGCTACTGCAGGTTGAGCCACTGAACCTGCTAAGGAGAAAACATCCAATAATAGGGATTCCCTCTTTTTATCTACAGGATCCCTGAGCATCTGAGCATTGCCTACAGGACAAGTCAGACTATTATTTACGGAGGAAATGACGGCATCAATGGCCATTGTTCCCCACATTTTAATAAACTTTTCTTCCATAGGATAACGTGTAGAAAACTTTTTCGGTGTAAAAAAACGTTTATCTGGGTGATCCCACTCAGCATAAAGGAGCTTTTCAAGTAAATTATGAACAGGAAAAGCCTGTGCTGTTTGAGGAGGTTTCAGTGACCCTAAAGAAGAAGAGGGTTCTTTAACTGATTCAGATATGAGCAACTTAAATGTGGAGCGAACCAATCCCGTAAGGATCTGCACTAAGACTTTCTCCTCTTGGGAAGTAGCAGAGGGTCCCTCTCCACCTGATTCCTCCGAATGGCTGAGGAAAAAACCTCTGCGTAATGTATACAGGGGCTGAAGTGCCAGAAGCAGGTGTAGCCCCTGACCCCAACGGCTCTCCCTGGCCCCTCAGGGGGGGGAGGATGCTGCAGACAGGGGGCCCTCAGAACCTGAACGAGATCCCCTAGAGTCTCTGGTTCTTGGGGTGCTTGAACCTCTTCTAGCCATAGTGCTAAGCAACTAGGTGGAGGTATCAAAAAATGAACACTGACTGCTGAGCGATGTAGTCTGGCTAAAAGCCTTGCTACCCAATACCCAGTCTGGTGTCACTTTAGTAAATGCTGCCTAGGAGAATGCCTGTGTCCCACCTTACATGCGACCGTCAGCTCTGTGTCCCTCCAGAAGGCTTAGTGCACCTGTAATTAGTGCCTTTAATAGCCTACACCGGTCCTGTGGGCGTCTGAGCACGCTGTGCTGACACCCCCCCCCCGCGACGGCGGTAAAAATGCGGTGTCTAACCGCTTTACAGATCGCCTGCGGCCTCCCCTTAGTCTGGGGGGAGATATCCCTGAGGAGAGCCCTCCATCCCATCCTACCTGGAGCCGTCCGGAGGAGCTTGTGCAGTGTGGAAACACTGAGACAGACATCAGCATGTGAATTTATGTGCTCTTGGCAGCCCCCGGTGGTCACAATAGGCATAGCATGCATTTACCTTAAAGGAGAAAACCTACTAGAATTAAAAATTCTGTGGAACCCCTCTTACCTTATCCAGCCGCAGGGTTCTGTACACAGACCCAATCTTCACCTCTCATGGTGGGCTCCGTTTGAAAAAACCGTCAGAGACTGGGGCCCCCTACGAATAGGGGGATCCACAGTTCTGGCCCTGTAAAGCACCCGGCTAGAAATTAGGCTAGAAAAAACATTTTCTAATATGCGGGGTCCAGCTCTCTAAAAAGAGAAGCGTTACAGGTAAAACCTCGTTTCTTCGGACACGAGGCCCGGGTACCATCCAATTCGGCCTAGAAAAGACACTTTGGAATGGATCCGGTTCGCCTGGCCTGCCCCAGTATAGGATATAAGATAATCCCTTTGGAGCTCAGCACAGGACATCTTTACACGTCCATCACCTAAGACACTGGCGTAAAAACTGAGGTATCCCTGCAAGGGGAGGGATTATATAGGGGGTTGAACTTCCTGGTTAGGGTGTGCCAGTGTCCAATCACCAGTGATACCTATATAACCCATCAGTAATTACTGTGGCTCTGTGTCCCGTGATGTTCGAGAAAGAAAAAACAAATCTCCCTACATGAGTTTTACATGTTTATCTGCTGTCTTCAGCTTTCTATATTCTTTAGAAAGTGCACATTGTGTTAGAGATTTTATCTTCCTGTTCAGCACTGGGAGTGGATTCTTGGCATACAGCCAAGACAGCTGATTGGAGGAAAGGCACACACCCCCTCTCCACATAGGTAGAGGAACAAAGGAATGTGCAGTGCTGTGACAAGACAAGCTCTCTGCCAAACTATTTATAGCAACCTTGCATGAAACAAATTTCAGGCTGGTTTTATCTTGAATGACTGAGAACTTGTCAGAAATTATCACGCTGATAACAGAAGAACAGAGCAGCAGAAAGACACAGGACTTCGTGTTTTAGAGAGAGATAAGAAAACACTACAGATATATTATATGTACTTAGGTCGTATTTCATGAAATCAGGTTTACATCCACTTTAAGGAGTTCAGGAAAAAATTAATTAAAAAAACAATTATACTCACCGAGGTGGATGCAGCATCAGTTCGATGCTGCATCTGTCCCCTCTCGCTTCTAAGATCGAAAACTTGGTTTGTGGTCTTCACTGAGCAGAGAGCCGCTGACCTTCAGTTACTGGCTCTCTGTTCTGCCCCTCCAGCACTCACTGGAGTGCCAGGCTGTGGAGAGGGATGGGAGCTGCCGGGCAGGCATCTGGGTGGATCCTGACAATAAAGTTGGGATCTCTCCAGAGTCTTTAGCCTGCTGTCGGCAGAAAATGGAACAGAACAAAGAGCATTCCTGTGACTCACAGTAGTAGGGCCAAAACAGCTTTGGCCCTACTTCTCCTTTAGGCTCCATGCACACTGGGCATAAAAAAATGTCTGTTCCCCTGACAGAAAAAAAAAAACACTCATATTTACTGTACACAGTTTAGCCGAGTTTTCCGTTTTTTTGCCAGAAAGCTCCAATCGGAAATGCAAAACCAGAAGAGTTTTTTTCTTCCTGCCTCTAAACGTTAAGCTCAAAATATACCTGTAATCATCCATGGACACAGGATAGCATTGAGCTGATTCAAAAAACGCAAAACTCCTGTAGTAGCAGCGATTTTTAAAGTATAATTAAAGGTAACACTTTTTTTTTAGTTTGGATAGAGTGGAAAGGAATTAGAACGCTTGTCGGCTTTTATTGCCATCTGTGCCACCATTAACCACTTCATCCCCGGAAGGATTTACCCCCTTCCTGACCAGAGCACTTTTTGCGATACCGCACTGCGTCGCTTTAACTGACAATTGCGCGGTCGTGCGACGCTGCACCCAAACAAAAATTTATGTCCTTTTTTCCCACAAATAGAGCTTTTTTTTGGTGGCATTTGATCACCTCTGCAGTTTTTATTTTTTGCGCTATAAACAAAAAAAACCAACAATTTTGAAAAAAAGCAATATTTTTTACTTTTACTTTGCTATAATAAATATCCCCAAAAAATATATAAAAAAACTAATTTCTTTCTCAGTTTAGGCCGATATGTATTCCTCTACATATTTTTGGCAAAAATTGCAATAAGCGTATATTGATTGTTTTGCGCAAAAGTTATAGCGTCTACAAAATAGGAGACAGATTTATGGCATTTTTATTATTAATTTTTTATTAGTAATGGCAGCGATCTGCGATTTTTATCGTGACTGCGACATTATGGCGGACACATCGGACACTTTTGACACTATTTTGGGACCACTGTCATTTATACAGCGATCAGTGCTATAAAAATGCACTGATTACTGTATAAATGACACTGGCAGGAAAGGGGTTAAAGATTAGGGGGTGATCAAGGGGTTAAGTGTGTCCTAGGGAGTGATTCTAACTGTAGGGGGGATTGTCTCACTAGAACATGACAGAGATCAATGCTCCCGATGACAGGGAGCAGTAGATCTGTCATGTTGCTATGCAGAACAGGGAAATGCCTTGTTTACATAGGCATCTCCCCGTTCTGCCGCTCCGTGACACAATCGTGGGCTCCTGGTGGACATCAAGTCCGCGGGACCCGCGGGCACGCTCACGGAGTACGCTGTGGGCAAGCGCGCGCCCACTATGCCGCGATTTAAAGGGAACGTACCTGTACGCCCATTTACCCAGCCGTGCCATTGTGTCGACGTATATCATCGTGCGCTGGTCGGCAAGGGGTTGAGGAGATTCACCCCCTCTATTAGTCCTGTTTACCGTTAATGAAAATGAAAGTAAAAGAAAATTGCTAATTTTGGGTTGTCCCCAGAAAAGTAATAGATGGAAAATCTTCCAATAGGGTCACTAGTTCTGGTGACCTGGGGGGGCCCAAGGAATTTCCTTAATTTGCAGGGATTTCCTCTTACTTCCTGTTTGGCTATGGGACAGGAAGTGAAGGGAAATCTCCGCAATGTGACACAGATGGCGAAAAAAATAGATAGGGGTGCACATTGAGCCTTAATGATAAAAAGTAAAGTTCTTTTAAAACATTATACTGTAGCTGTACATCATGACATGTCAGGAATTTATTTACTGTCATTTTAAAGAGAATCAGTCGCCTTTTCTGCTGAATCTTGCACCAAAATGACATTGTTCTCATTACACACCCTGCTAAAAAAAACAGCTTATCATACACAAACAATATGCAATATACAAATGGAAGTGACCTCCTCTAAAGAGTTGGCTAAATGTGTTTGGAAAAGGCTGCTTTTGTATTCCAGCTTCCTTTTCTCCCAGCCCTGTGCATGCAGTCAGGCAATCTGTAATACTACATGTGACTGTTAGTCATTTTTTCCACTCTCAACACTCTCTAGGCAACAGAAGAGTGCCTGTGGCTTTATGTGCATTCCTAAAAAAATGCTGTGTACACTGTGTAAGCATTGGATCTTATGCAAAAGCAGATGTGATGTGATGTAGTAAACCAAGGATTACTCAACAAAACTGGTAATCTGCCAGGATAACAGTTAAAAGAGAAGTATGTTTTTTGTTTTTATTTGCATAATCCTACTTACCTAGGTGGATGCACCATCAGTCCAATGCTGCATCTGTCCCCCGCTGGCTCTAAGACTGAGAACCGAGCGATCAAACACCACTGATCGCTTGGTTCTCAGAGCTCCCTGAGTAGAGAGCTGATCACTGTCAGTCAACACTGTCGTCTGCTCCCCCCCCCCCCCGGCTTACTGGAAAACTGGGCTGTGGAGGGGGCAGGAATCAGCCGGCTCAGGCTCCCAGGGGCTCGCTGAGAGGCTGAGCTGGGTGCTGGTCCAGGCATGTGGGCCGATCCCGACTTCATTTTTGCGATCTTGCCCGAGCCTGGACAAGCTCTGTGATGTCGGCCGACTGTTGGCCACAGCCCACTGCCTGCTGAAAACGGGTCACAGGAGTGCAGAACGGACTGCACTCCTGTAATCCAAACAAGATTTGGCTGTACTTCTCCTTTAAAACCTAGAAGTGTGCCTTTATTAATAATAATTATATATACAGTGGATATAAAAAGTCTACACCCCTGTTAAAATGTCAGGTTTCTGTGATGTAAAAAAAATGACAAAGATAAATCATTTCAGATGTTTTCCATCTTTAATGTGACCTATAAACTGTACAAATCAAATCTTTTAGGTGGAGGAAAGTAAAAATAAAAAACTAAAATAATATGATTGCATAAGTGTGCACACCCTTACACTAATGCCCCGTACACACGGTCGGATTTTCCGATGGAAAATGTCCGATCGGAGCGTGTTGTCGGAAATTCCGACCGTGTGTGGGCTCCATCGGACATTTTCCATCGGATTTTCCGACACACAAAGTTTGAGAGCAGGCTATAAAATTTTCCAACAACAAAATCCGTTGTCGGAAATTCCGATCGTGTGTACACAAATCCGACGGACAAAGTGCCACGCATGCTCAGAATAAATAAAGAGATGAAAGCTATCGGCCACTGCCCCGTTTATAGTCCCGACGTACGTGTTTTACGTCACCGCGTTTAGAACTATCGGATTTCCGACAACTTTGTGTGACCGTGTGTATGCAAGACAAGTTTGAGCCAACATCCGTCGGAAAAAATCCTAGGATTTTGTTGTCGGAATGTTCGAACAAAGTCCGACCGTGTGTACGGGGCATTATACTTTGTTGAAGCACCTTTTGATTTTTCACATCTTGACCTGGCAATATTTGACCACTCTTCTTTGCAAAAACATTCCAAATCTGTCAGATTGCGAGGACATCTCCTGTGCACATCCCTCTTCAGATCACCCCACAGATTTTCAATGGGATTCATGTCTGGGCTCTGGCTTGGCCATTCCAAAACTTTAATCCTCTTCTGGTGAAGCCATGCGTTTGTTGATTTGGATGTATGCTTTGGGTCGTTGTCATGCTGAAAGGTGAAGTTCCTCTTCATGTTCAGCTTTCTAGCAGAAGTCTGAAGGTTTTGTGCCAATATTGACTGGTATTTGGAACTGGTCATAATTCCCTCTACCTTGACTAAGGCCCCTGTTCCAGCACAAAAAAACAGTCCCAAAGCATGATGCTGCCACCACCATGCTTTACTGTGGGTATGGTGTTTTTTTGGTGATGTGCAGTGTTGTTTTTGCTCCAAACCTTTCTTTTGGAATTATAGCCAAAAAAGTTCAACCTTGGTTTCATCAGACCATAACACATTTTCCCACATGCTTTTAGGAGACTTCAGATGTGTTTTTGCAAAATTTAGCAAAATTTAGCTTTAAATGATGGCAGGTGTGTACTGACTCCTATTTAACATGAGTTTGAATGTGATAGCTTAATTCTGTACACAGCTACATCCCCAGTTATAAGAGGGTGTGCACACTTATGCAACCACATTATTTTAGTTTTTTACTTTTACTCCCCATCCCTAACAGATTTTAGTTTGTTTTTCAATTGAGATGTACAGTTTATAGATCACATTTAAGGTGGAAAAAGTTCTGAAATTATTTATCTTTGTCTCGTTTTTTTACATTACATAAACCTGACATTTTGACAGGGGTGTGTAGACTTTTTATATCCACTGTGTATATATATATATATATATATATATATATTTTTTTTTAATATATATGCACACACACATACATACACACAGTGATGCGTATAACCGCATAAAGTAATACTGTATAGATTTATGTAGCTAAATAGTGACAGGCCTTTTTTTAATAGTGGACATGCACACCTTTCTGGAATCAAATCATGCAAGATAGAAAATGTAAATTTTATAACAAAAAAAAAAAAAAACTTATTACACTAACAAAAGTGTGGTGACAAGCCAGCTGTGAACTATCCACACAAGGACTGCCTAAGCTGCTTCCATAACAAACAGTCCGCCATCTGTGTTTGTGCTACTTTAGGTACTACTAAACAGATTTACTGAAACCTATACTGGTTCTACTTTTACATGAAGGGCACTCCATTGCCAGTAAAAAGGTTTATTGTTAATTTAATTATCGTCATCCATGGCCTTCGCGCTAATATTTGAAGGTCGCCTCCCATAGATCATTTATTTTAAGCACATGCACTGCTTAGCACTGATTGGTTTGATTTTCCCAGAGTTGTGACAGTATCAGGACACTATGGAACAAAGGGAGTAAATGAAGATTCCATTGGCCCATCAAGAGATATCTTGTGCAATGAGGTCATCTGATTCATAAAATGAAGCACTTCCCATTGGTCAGTAGTGTTACGTGGTTGAGCTCTTGCCATTGTGAGCATTAAGATGGATATTCACTCGCAGACAAACCACTACACTGGCAGCACAGGACTTTACTAATTGGGAATTAGTTCACCTTTTCATGTTTCATGAAAAGGTGAACTTACCCTTTAAGTGCTGGAGCACATTTTTTTAATGTGGGAGGTCATGGTTCTACTTTCATTTACGTCTAGTTCAGTTTTAAGCACCTAATATTACAATCCAGTAACGGTTAAAAACAGATCTGCAGTTGTGGGATACCTTTTCATCTCGAAAATTAAGAAACTGCTGGAAAACATCACTCTCTGATACAACAGGATGGCGGCACATTCGAGACATCCATGATTGTAATCTCTCCATACGCATCTTTATAAATTCTTCTTCAAAGCGACCTGTAATGTGCAAAAGAAAAGAAAAAGTCTATGAAAAAAACATACTTCCCTATGTAGGTGAAAAAGCGTGCAGGCTTAAAGAATGGTAGATTATCATAGGTGAACATATTTATAATCAATACCACTTTCCTTTGCAGGTCAGTTAAAGTGTGCTAAACCCAAAAACAAAAATGCTATAAATTGCAGCTTACCAATCAGTAGATATGGTAGCTGCATTTGTAAAGTGCTAGCTGGAGATCAGCTTCAGTTTGTTAGTCGAGTCCATCTACATCTAACACGTCTAAAGCCTCGTACACACGATCGGATTGTTGGCCAACAAAACTGTGGACTTTTGTCCGAAGGGCGTTGGCCTAAACTTGTCTTGCACACACGGCACACAATTGTTGGCCAACAATTACGAACTTAGTGACGTACTACATGGTTTTTCAGCTCTTTAGCGCCACTCTTTGGGCTCCTTCTGCTAATTTCCTGTTAGTAGAAGTTTGGGGAGTGTTGATTCGCACTTTTCATTTCACGCTTTTCAGTTTGTTTCTGAAAGGCCATTCATCAACCAGACATGTTGCAGAATCGGAGGAGATAACGTGTTACTTATTATTGGCCTAAGAGTTATTGCTTTGACTTTATTTTTTTGGTTGAATAATGATTTAATTTGGTATATTTTCTATATTTTTGGATGCACAGAATGCACTTTTTGGTTAAGTTCTATTGGCAGATATCATGTCTAATTTTATTTGTTTTCTTTTTTTAATGCACAATAAAAAAATTGTGGAGAATAATATTTGGCTATGTGTTTTGCTTCAAATGACAGTTTGGGAGTAGTCAGTTACATTTAAAAAAAAAATACAATGTAAAATTGACAAGGGACACCAACATAGTTGTATCTTTGATCTGGTGTTGTGGTAACTTGCCCAAAAAAAAAAAAAAAGCATAATAATATTATTATTGATATCAATAGAAAAAAAAGCCTTTGAAAATTTGTTTGCGAGGGGCGCATGCGCGGTGCGATGCGGGAAGGACGCGAGTAGCCACAGCTCCGTCGGACCCGGACAACACAGGCTGAATAACCAGGGCCATATCGCTCTCCAACTGGCGAAAACAGCACCCATCCCTGGGTAACACCTTTGTGCATGCCAGAGAGGAGATCCGGACATTTTGGCTGCTCTCAGCACAACCTCACAAACTTTCTTCTGGACGCTGCAGCCAGACAGAGCAGGAGGATGTCCCAAGATGGCGCCGGCGCAAGCTCTCATGCGGCCTCAGGGAAACATCCATCCAATCCATCCAATCTCTCCCTCAACAATGGGAACTGTGAGTACACTTCTCCCCTATCTAAAGCAGAATTGGATGCTAGTCTTACAACCATTTTTGACAAACTGGTTGATAAAATAGAGAGTGAAGTGCATAAATCTACCACTGCCCTGCCTCAAGAGATTGCCAGTATAGGCAGCCGCACTGACATCTTGGAAACTAAACATGATGAACTCTCACTTGCACATAATGACCTAAGAAAAGATTATGAATCATTAGCTGACAGCTTTGCCTTCATGCAAGCTCAAGTTGAAGATTTAGACAACAGAAATAGACGCCATAACATCAGATTACGTGGCATCCCAGAATCGGTCACAGATCTTATGCCCACTGTTTCCAAGATTTTCCACAACCTCTTGCCAGATAAACCAATATCAGCATTTACATGTAACAGAATACACAGAGCTTTACGCCCTAAACCTACACCTGATAAACCACCCAGAGATATTATCATGTGCATGAAAGATTTCTTGGTAAAAGAAGACATCATGCGTGCTTCAAGGAATTCCCAAATATAGCACTGGATGGTAAAAAGCTACAGATTTACCCTGACATCTCTCCTGCCACCTTAGACATAAGACGCAGGAAGAAGGAGGTCACCAAATATTCTACAAGTTGCAAGAATAAAATATAGGATTGGGTTTCCCATTTAAAACTCACAATCCCATACAATGGCTCTACATATACAGTGTATAACATTATCGAAGGCAAAGAATTGCTTGTAAAGCTGGGCCTGCTGGAACCAGAACCCCCCAACCCTTTCCCTTCAACCCCAAGACCTTCCCCAATATGGTCTACCTCGTCATCAAGACGCAACACAAACGTTAAAAGAAGATGGCGCCAACCATTTCAAAATCAAGCAACTTGAACATTATCTGCATACCTCTCAACATTTTTACTAAACAGACTCACGTGATGATTTTCATTACCTCTCCTGTGCCCCACCATTGAAGACAAACTAAAATTATACCTACAGACTCCCCCATATTCTGAAAAGGACATAATCAATACTCCAACTTCTCCGCTTCCGGATGAACTACCACCAGTATTTCCCTTTTTTTTTTTTTCTGACAGAACCCTGCATTCATTGTTGGCTCTAAGTCATAATGCAGAGAAAGAATGGAAAGAAATAAGTTTTCCCTCCCTCTCATTCCCACCCCCCCATTACCATCCCCCCCCCTTTCCTTTCCTTTCTCCCCCCCAACCCCTCCCCACTCCCCCCCTCTCTCCCCCACCCCGCTCCCCCCCTTTACTTTATTATTATTTTAGTTAATATTTTTATTTCTGATACATAGTAACTCAAATATTAAGGTTAGATATACTGCTTGCCTAAGATATTTCTATTAACTATATTTAATTGTGTCTCAATGGTGACACTATTACAAGATTTACTCTCTCCCCAACACAAGTTATATTGGTTGATTTTGATAACCATTCTGTCCCCCTGGTTGATATCACCTGATATCTAATGATAGTTTATTCTAATAGCCTGTTACGTCCGCCATCGCTGGATTGTTCCCCCGCCTGCTTATGCGGTTAACTGCAGTGTCCTTAATTATGAGGATGATGCACCTGACTGTGTTTGCAGGTTTAGGACATATTTGTCCTTTGGTTTCTAGTTCATATTTTAGTGACAAGATATCTCTTGTCCCTTTGTTTCTGTTATATTTTTTTTATCTTACATACTAACTTTGTCTTTATGGCCATTACCAAAGTTATTTTGAAAATCGGAAGTTATTACAACACTTTCCAACTATACTGGAAAAAACAACGTTGTATTCTTTATTGTTATAACAATTTATTCTCAGGGTAACTTTAAGACATTCTCTCATTTTTCATTGCATAACCTTCCTCCATCTTTAAAATTAAAGACACTATATCTCCTGCACACACAAAGGAGCACTTCTCATATACCCCACTTTATTGTTATAAGATGGAATATTTTCCAAAGCTACATCACTTACCCATGACCAATGGTTCTGAAAGTCTTATCCCATAATGTTCAGGGTTTTAATTCACCCCATAAAAGGAAAAAAGCCTTCCAACACTATAAAAGATTAGGAGCTGACATAATACTTATGCAGGAAACACACTTTTCCTCCTCCAATCACCCAAATTATTTTGACAAAACATACAATCAATTTTATTATACCACTTTTCATAACAAAACCTGTGGTGTAGCCATCTTCATTAGCAACACCATTGTTTTAGACATACAAAATATATACAAAGATACAGACAGCCGCTATGTCATCATTAAAGGACTGTTAAATAACAAAGCAATAACCATAGCATCGATTTATGCCCTTAATGAATCTTAATCTACCTTCTTTACAAACTTTTTCGAGACCCTTGACCGATATAACTCTCCCCACATAATCCTTGGTGGTGATTTCAACCTAACCTCACACCCGGCCTTAGTTAGAAGTAAAGTCTCTCCATCCTCCAAAGCTTTCTCTAAATCCTTGAATAGATCCATAAACAAACTCCAACTCATTGACTCCTGGAGGGCCCACAATATTGGAATCAGAGCCTACACACATTACTCACATCCTCATGAAGTCTATGCCAGACTCGACAACATATTCTGTACCCCCATACTTTTAGCTAACTCCTCCAAAGCCATTATCCACCCCTATCCTTGGTCAGATCATGTTATCACCTCATTTGAAACTTCACATATAGGACTCTCACCTTCCCCCTACAATTGGCGGTTAAACGACTCAATTTTATCTGACCCTTTAATAACACAATCCATTTCAACACACATTGAAAACTACTTTACAGATAATGCTAATGATGAACCCCCCCCCCCCCCCCCACAACACTTTGGGTGGCTCATAAAGCCATTTTATGAGGTCACCTAATTAGCCTAACAGCAAACAGAAACGGAGAAAGACTTATAAATATCAAAAGTCTCACCAGAGATCTAAATCTCCTATATAACAAAATGCAGCATACTCCTTCTCAAGAACTCACAAAACAGATTCAAGAGAAACGCAAAGCTTTGGATCTTATCCTATCAGCAAACACAGAAAAATATCTTAGATTCTCAAAAGCCAAATTCCTATTACATAGTAATTCCCCATCAGCCATGTTCGCCAAAAAATTTAATCACAAACACAAACCCCCACATACATATAAACTTAGAGATTACACTGGAAACATGATCACCCACCCCCAAGATGTATTAAATATATTTTCCTCCTTTTACAAGGACTTACTTTCTAGCCCACAACCACCTCTTGACCATACATCTAAATCTTGGCTAGATGACATTCAATTACCCTCTCTTAACCCACAACAAATAGAATCTCTTAATGCTCCCTGTTCAGAATCAGAAATAATCAAAATAATTAAATCACTTAAGACATCTACAGCCCCTGGACCAGATGGCTTCTCATCCTCATACTATAAAAAATTTGCTCCTCTTTTAACCCCTTACCTAACTACTCTCTTTAACCAAATTTTCAATGGCAATAACTTCTCAGTTGAGATGCTCCTAGCCAATATCTCACTTATCCCTAAACCACTCAAAGACCACTCCCTCCCTCAGAATTATCGCCCAATATTGGTTCTTAACAACGACCTTAAAATTTTTGGGAGACTGCTTTCTGACAGATTGGCAGCAGTAATCACAAATTTAATCCACATTGACCAAACTGGCTTCATCCCTAGCCATCAGAATGTAGATAATATTAGACTAATATTGTACAAGACGCAAATCTACACTCTCGACAACTATGCCTTCTTAGTCTAGATATACATAAGGCATTTGACAGTGTTAGCTGGTCATACCTCAACTTCTTACTGCCTAAATACGGGATCTCGGATAAATTCTTACAGGGATTTAACACATTATATCACGCCCCCCAAACTAGAATCAAAACTCCCGGACACAACTCTGACTTCTTTCCCCTCAGTAGAGGAACTAGACAAGGCTGCTCCCTATCACCACTATTATTTGCCCTTGCAATTGAACCTTTAGCCCAAAAAATCAGAAATAGCATTGCTATAAAGGGATATACTAAAGGAAATAGCGAATTCAAACTCAGTCTATATGCTGATGACGCCCTTATATTCCTCACAGAAGCTCATACCTCAATCCCTTCTCTCCTTAAAGAACTCAATTTCTTCCACACCATCTCAGGCCTTAAAATCAACACCAATAAATGTTCAGCTCTACCAATTAACTATACCCAAAATACTCAAAACCTATTATCAAATAATTTTCCATTTATATGGTGTCCCAAATCATTTAAATATCTTGGTGTTACTATTACCTCTACACACAACCTTTTATATAAATCTAATTATATCCCACTATTCTCTCAGATTACCTCTCTCCTTACTTCCTGGTCATCTTTCCATATTTCTTTTCTTGGTAGAATTTGTGCGGTCAAAATGAAAATCCTCTCTAAGCTCCTATATTATTTCTGTGCCCTCCCTATCCAAATTGACTTCCGTTCAAAGAATTATCAACAAATTTATCTGGGCGGGGAAAAAACACAGATGCAGTTACGCCCTTATGCACAGATCTCAATCCTCAGGAGGCTTCGGCCTCCCTAACCTCTGGCTCTACTACCTCGCCGCCAGATTAACCCAATTCACCCAATGGTTCACCCCCTCCCAGGAAACTCCATGGAAACAATTCGAATCCATTTCTATATTCCCATTACACTTACAAGGAATATTATGGTCCAACACCACTTCTTACAGTAAACTTATCAAACACAACATTATTGTTGCTCAATTTTATCAACTATGGAACTTTTATCAACTATGGAATAGATACAAAGATACATTCAAACTCTCCTCAAACACTCCCCCCCTTAGCCTCTTTCTTGGGAGACCCTAGATTTGTTTATGCCTATAGTAACAGACTCTCCTTTTCTCTTCTTGGATCATTAAAAATGTAACCACTCTTAGGTCCCTACAATTAAAATGGGAATTTATCCCATTTTCCACTTTGCAAACTACCTATGGCCTCCCATCCTCCGAACTCCATAATTACCATCTAATTAAATCCTTTTACGCTGAATATTTCGCACTCACAACACATCCCTCCAACACTACATTTGAACAAATCTACATCTCTTCTTCCAGGGACAGAGGCCTCATCTCTAGACTATACAATTATCTCAATAACTTTGATATACCAGATAAATCAGCACAGATGCTTAAATGGGAGTCGGACACATCTCACTCAGTGTGGAGGAGTGGACCTCCATGTCTGACAATCTTCGCAAAAGTAATAAAGCCATCTCATTTAGAGAAACTCCAATTAAAATATTCTCCAGATGGTACCTAACCCCCTCTAAACTCCACACATATTACCCTTCCATTTCCCCAAATTGTTTTAGGGGATGCTTGGAACCTGGTACACTTATGCACACATTTTAGGAAAGTAATCACCTTAATCAAATATGGCGCAAAGCCATTGATATTATTGAAAACGCATCCAAACAAAAAATTACGCCCACTCCCCAGATATGTCTGCTGTATGCAAATATACCAAACATTTCCTCTCCATGCATGCGACTTTTTCATTCACTATGCAGTTCTATCCATTGGATGATAGCATACAACTGGAAATCTAGTAATCTACCTTGGCAACAAGTAGTTATCAGAATGGAATCACTTAAACTCTCAGAATGGATATACCACACTCTTAATGATACAGTACATATCCACAAAAGAAAATGGTCTTATTGGAATTTAACCTAATAGATAACAATGTGATATTATTCTTGAATATTCATCATTATCATTTATATTTTACTACTGTGTCTGTAACCCGGTATAATACCCCTTTTACAAATGAAACTTATATCTTACTGTTATATACCTTTTATAACTATACTTGTTTGCAATAACTCCATCAGTATCACCAGCAAAGCAGCTTCATTATTATCCCATTAAAGAAGAAGAGAATGTGCGCTGCATTTCAAGATTTCATAATTTGCCACGTCACGAATGTTAATTCTCCATTACGAACGCTAGTTTACAAGACCGACCGCTTCTGGCTCGTCCTTGCTTCCGAGCATGTGTGTTTGTACTTTGGACTTTTGTCCGACGGACATGTGTACACATGTTCGGAAAATCCGACAACACACATTTGCCCGCGGAAAATGAAAATTTGAAAACCTTCTATCCAACATTTGTTGGCAAAAAGTCCAACAACAATTGTCTGATGGAGTATACACACGGTCGCATTTATCGCCAACAGCCTGTCATCGAACATTTCCTGTCGGAAAGTCCGATTGTGTGTACGAGGCTTAACACATCTAACACGCTGGACCTTGCTATTGTTGACAACATCACTCTACATTCAAATTAGTATTTTATTGTACATTTGTCTTACATTGTCACAATACTGGACCCTGTCCATCTGGCAAATGGCATTAACCGCTTCAGCCCCCGGAAGATTTTACCCCCTTCCTGACCAGAGCACTTTTTACAATTTGGCACTGCGTCGCTTTAACTGACAATTGCGCAGTCATGTGAGGTTGTACACAAGCAAAATTTGCATCCTTTTTTCCCACAAATAGAGCTTTCTTTTGGTGGTATTTGATCAACTCTGCAGTTTTTATTTTTTGCACTATAAACAAAAGAACAGCGACAATTTTGAAAATAAAAAAACACAATATATTTTACTTTTTGCTATAATAAATATCCCACATTTTTTTCCAAAAAAATATTTTTTTCCTCAGTTTAGGCCGATATGTATTTTTCTACATATTTTTGTTAAAAAAAAAAAAATCGCAATAAGCGTATATTGATTGGTTTGCGCAAAAGTTATAGCGTCTACAAAATAGGGGATAGATTTATGGCATTTTTATTATTATTTATTTTTTTACTAGTAATGGCGGCGATCTGCGATTTTTATCTGGACTGCGATATTGCGGCGGACAAATTGGACACTTTTGACCCGAATTCCAAACTCCATGTTCCATATTCTGAATACCGAATTCCGTATTCTGAATTCCAAATTCCGTGTTCCCAGTTCCAAATTCCGTGTTCCCAGTTCCAAATTCCGTGTTCCCAGTTCCAAATTCCGTGTTCCCAGTTCCAAATTCCGTGTTCCCAGTTCCAAATTCCGTGTTCCCAGTTCCAAATTCCGTGTTCCCAGTTCCAAATTCCGTGTTCCAAATTCCGTGCTCCGAATTCCAAATTCCGTTTTCCGAATTCCAAATTCCGTGCTCCATATTCCGTGTTCCAAACTCCAAACTCTGTATACCGAATTCCTAATTCCGTATTCCAAATTCCGTATTCTGTGATCCAAATTCCATATTCCGTGTTTCAAATACGAAATTCCTTGCTCCTAATTCCAAATTCCGTGTTCCATACCCCGAATTACAAATTCTGTGTTCCGAATTCTGAATTCCGTGCTCTGAACTCCAAATTCCTTGTTCTGAGTTCCAAATTGCTTTTTCCGAGTTCCAAATTGCTTTTTCCGAGTTCCAAATTGCTTTTTCCGAGTTCCAAATTGCTTTTTCCGAGTTCCAAATTGCGTATTCCAAATTCCGCGTTGCAAATTCTGTGTCCCGAATTCCAAATTCCGTGTCCCGAATTCCAAATTCCGTATTCCAAATTCTGTGTCCCGAATTCCAAATGCCGTGTTCCAAATTCCAAATGCCGTGTTCCGAATTCCAAATGCCGTGTTCCGAATTCCAAATGCCGTGTTCCGAATTCCAAATGCCGTGTTCCGAATTCCAAATGCCGTGTTCCGAATTCCAAATGCCGTGTTCCAAATTCCGTGCTCCTAATTCCAAATTCTGTGTTCCGTACCCCGAATTCCAAATTCTGTGTTCCGAATTCCAAATTCCGTGCTCTGAACTCCAAATTCCTTGTTCTGAGAGTTCCAAATTCCGTGTTCCAAATTGCGTATTCCG
The DNA here is from genome assembly GCF_042186555.1 of Aquarana catesbeiana. NCBI lineage: Eukaryota > Metazoa > Chordata > Amphibia > Anura > Ranidae > Aquarana > Aquarana catesbeiana. The sequence goes on from NC_133327.1 coordinate 543,152,371, forward strand.
AGTTCCAAATTGCGTATTCCAAATTCCGCGTTGCAAATTCCAAATTCCGTGTCCCGAATTCCAAATTCCGTGTTCAAAATTCTGTGTTCCAAATTCCAAATTCCGTGTTCCGAATTATTTATAATTCTAAACACGGAATTCGGAACACGGAATTTGGAATTCGGAACACGGAATTTGGAATTCGGAACACGGAATTTGGAATTCGGAACACGGAATTTGGAAAACACGGAATTTGGAATTCGGAAAACATGGAATTTGGAATTCGGAAAACACGGAATTTTCCGTGCTTCGAATCCTGTTATAATTTCCAAATTCCGTGTTCCGAACTCCGTATTCTAAATTCCGTTTTCCGAATTCCGTGTTCCAAATTCCATGTTCCAAAGTCCAATTCCAAATTCCGTGTTCCAAATTCCGTGTTCCAAATTCTGTGTTTTCCGAATTCCAAATTCCATGTTTTCCGAATTCCAAATTCCGTGTTCCGAATTCCAAATTCCGTGTTCCGAATTCCAAATTCCGTGTTCCGAATTCCAAATTCCGTGTTCCGAATTCCGTGTTTAGAATTATAAATAGAGTGTCCTGTGCTCCGAATTCCAAATTCAGTGTTCCAAATTCCGTATTTCAAATACCTAATTCCGTGTTCCGAATTCCAAATTCCATGTTCCAAATTCCATGTTCCAAATTCCAAATTCCATGTTCCAAATTCCGTGTTCTGAATTCCAAATTGCGTGTTCTGAATTCCAAATTGCGTGTTCTGATTTCCAAATTCCGTATTCCAAAAATTCTGTGTTCCAATTTCCAAATTCCTAATTCCGTGCTCCGAATTACAAATTCTGTATTCCGAATTCCAAAATCCAAATTGCGTATTTCAAATTCCTAATTCCATATTCTGAATTCCAAATTCCGTATTCTGAATTCCAAATTCCGTATTCTGAATTCCAAATTCCGTATTCTGAATTCCAAATTCCGTATTCTGAATTCCAAATTCCGTATTCTGAATTCCAAATTCCGTATTCTGAATTCCAAATTCCGTATTCTGAATTCCAAATTCTGTATTCTGAATTTCGTGTTCCGATTTCCAAATTCCGTGTTCCGATTTCCAAATTCCGTGTTCCGATTTCCAAATTCCGTGTTCCGATTTCCAAATTCCGTGTTCCGATTTCCAAATTCCGTGTTCCGATTTCCAAATTCCATGTTTCGATTTCCAAATTCCATGTTCTGAATTCCAAGTTCCACATTCCAAATTCCGTGCTCCAAATTCCGTGCTCCAAATTCCAAATTCTGTGTTCCGAATTCCAAATTCTGTGTTCCGAATTCCAAATTCTGTGTTCCGATTTCCAAATTCTGTGTTCCGATTTCCAAATTCCGCATTTTAAATTCCTAATTCCATGTCTTGAATTCCAAATTCCGTGTTCCAAATTCCTTATTTCTAATTCCGTGCTCTGAATTCCAAATTTCGTTTCCGAATTCCAAATTCCGTTTCCGAATTCCAAATTCCGTTTCCGAATTCCAAATTCCGTTTCCGAATTCCAAATTCTGTTTTCCAAATTCCGTGCTCCGAATTCCATATTCCGTGTTCTGAATTCCAAATTCCATTTTCTGAATTCCAAATTCCGTATTACAAATTCCGAATTCCAAATTCCATGTCCTGAAGCCGCAAGCTGTCACAGCACGGGGGCCCACACTTCGGGCAGCCACATCGCTGGATCATGGGACAGGTGAGTGTGTGTTTAATAAGAATCAGCAGTTAAGCTTTTTGTAGCTGTTGACTTTTAATAAACAGAAAAACGAGTGGAGCTTCCAATTTGACATGCGTTTGACTTTTTTTTCTGCCCCCTTAGCCTATGTATACATGCACACGGAGGCTATTAGAGGAGTTTAGAGGCAGGGGTGGTTAGAGGCAGAAATCTGAACGCACCAAAATTGCATTCAGGAGAGAGGCATTTAAGACTGATGCACCTAAACGCGTCTACACATGCCTAAATGCTAGGCACCTTCAGTGCTTGAGCGTTTATTCATTTCAATGGCCAGAATAAATGAATACTGATGAGCCTGAACGCATCTTAATACATTTGAAAAACACAGCTTTTTTAACACTGCTTTTCTCCTGTCAGGAGAAAAGCATTCAGAAGAGCTTAGTGTGCATGAGGCCTAAGACAGTTTTATGGGCACTGTTAATCATTATCTACAAAATGTTAATAGCTACAAATCCTGAAATGGAATGCTATAAACTGCTCTGTTAAATTGCTGCACTTTCTGGCGGGAAAGCTAATATTTTAATTCAGGTCTAATTTTGATCAAACTAAAAATTCCATTCAGTACCTTGAATAAATAATTATCTTTTTATTAGCTTTGAATAATGGGGGAAAACGTTATACTGACATTTCAGTCAGGCTTTTAATGCTGTTTTAATATACCTGACAAAAGAAACTAAAGAGTGGTGCTGAATGAATTTGTCACAAGGTTTTTAGTTTGGTCTGTGAACCCTCTGAGGATTTTCTCACACGTTCTGTCCCTGTGACACCTGTACAGGTAATAACAGGAATTTTGCCGTCACTATCACAGGAAGGCAAAAACAGAAAAAACACTGTCAGAAGCTTTAACTCTCCCCAACTATTCTAAAAATGTGTCTGCATCCTCATTTGACAGATTTCCCATCATTTTCTGTCCTAATAGGGGACAGCCCAAACAGGGGTTCTAATCCCTTCTATGTTTTGTCAAAAACAAAATGCAAAAATTTGGCAGGAGTTCAATTTTTTTTTCTTTTTCTTTTAAAGTTGAACTTCTTTCAGTAAGTGAATCCTTTGTTGTGGTCATATGTTCATTTATTCTCCCTATAAGTATTCAACCCCTTGAACTTTTTACATGTTTTGTAATGTTACAACCTAAAAATTCAGTGGATTTCTTTTGGGTTCTTACCATTTCGTTTACACATCATACTCACTCTAGTGCAGCCATACCAAACCAGGGGTGCATGGAACCCTAGGGCTACTTTAAAGGTTGGTAGACGTTCCATGAGCTGTAGCTGACTGATCTATTGTATAGGGCCTGAATTGTTCCAGGGCCAATGCCAATGTTTGACACCAGAGCTCTAGCTGTCTTTAAAAATGGCATTCTGATCACCACTGTAAAGGTTGCATTCTTGGTCCTGACCACCAATGTAAAGGGCATTCTCCAAATTGACCCCTGATGAACTGAATGTAGTAAAGATTCCCCAGGGCTTGCATAATATTTTTAGGGGTTTCCTGGGATAAAAAGATTGAGAAGGGCTGCTCTAGTGAGTAATGATGCTTGGAACAAAAGGCAGAAGTATTGAGTTAGTAAACAGTATGTGAATTGTACATACTTAGGGCAATAATAGATCTATCCACAAAAAAAAGTGAAAAAAAAAAAAAAGAGGGGCAGACTTTATGGACCACTTAGAAGAGAAATAGAAGTCCGACACTGAAGTATCTTGAAGTAAAATCGCATACCTTTAATAATAATCCATCGAGACATAAAAGAATCAATTCCTACAACAAGATTGCTACGTTTCAGCCCCTTCTATGGGCCCTAGTTATAACTGGACTTCTATTTCTCTTCTGATATTGAACGGTATTGTACAGCGTGTGTCCTGGCATGAGCATTTGATCCTCATCCTTCCACATACTAGATGGGTTTGCAACACCTGATTCTTTATGGACCACTTGGTCTCTCTCTGCCATCACTCTTCTGTGTTTCTATGATGGGTCAAACATAGCTTTCACACTAAAGCCAAAGAGTTCAACTTGGTTCAGTAAGACCAGAGAACATTAAACGGACCTTAATCGTTGATCAACGCTAGAACAAAGGTATAGGTTAGAGCTGCATGATTCTGGCTAAAATGAGAATCACGATCTTTTTGCTTAGAAGATAGATCACGATTCTCGCAGCGTAACATCATTTTTCACATTAAAACAAAAAAATTGGGCTAACTTTACTGTTTCGTTTTTTTTTTTTTATTCATCAAAGTTTATTTTTTCCCAACAAATGGCGTGACATAAAATATTGCAGCAATTGACATTTTATTCCCTAGGGTCTCTGCTAAAATATATATAATGTTTGGGGGTTCCAAGTAATTTTCTAGCAAAAAATATTGATTTTAACTTAAGAAACAAGTGTCAGAAAAAGATTTAGACTTTAAGTGGTTAAACTTCCTGCATTTACAGGTTGTTTAAAAACTTGGAAGACTGCCTTTTTTTCACACAGAAGTTTATCCCTTTGATCTAAGAAGGAAGAGTTAGTTACAATGTTTCATGTTTAAAAACTTGGCAGACTGCCTGATGTTTTCTTTTGACAGCTGTGTGAGCACATAAGTCTCTCCACTTGTTATATGAAAGAATCGGCAAACTCTGCAATAGAGATCGTCAGGGGGGTTGAATCGAGATCACGATTTTTTAACGATAAATTGTGCAGCTCTAGTATAGGTTGCTATATTATGTTCCCATAATATCTATATGCACCAAGTATCAGGAATCGAGTTTTCAAATCTTGACTTGATGGTACGAGACACCTCATACTCTGCACATCTTGTTCTTGTCCATCCCAAACATTTCCTGGAGGTGCACTTCAGACTCCAGCAGTCTGTTATACATCTTCTTGTCCTGCCCCATAATTTTTCTGGACTACTGTCCACTTCATCTCAGAGATTTAATGATTTCTCTATCCCACAGGACCCAGCCTTTTTCTTTTTACACCACAACACTATTCCTAAATGAACATTAGTTCTCTATCACCTGATCAATGCTGCAAAGAGTTGCATCCCTAGATAGTTGAAAAAATATTAGGCATCTCCCATAGCCATCTGGGTGAGATCAAGTGCATGAAAAGCCTACTTGCCTCAGAAAGAGATACCCATGGCCAATTTAGGAAAATCTGGTGCTATTGGAACGAGTTTTCATTCACTCCTGAATATGCAGCACTGTTGCAGGGTAACTCTACCACCAAAGTGATGGACCCCTTACCTAGAGTTAGGGAATAGGAGAGTGGATTCCTTGATTATACCCCAAACCTTTGCTCTGCCCCAATTATTTTTTTTAAGCTAGTGCCTTAAGTCTATGGACCTTTCCTCTTCTTTTTCTTCTTTACTGTTTGATTTCTCTTTATCTTCCCAGTCTTTCTTTATTAAAAAAATATTCACACAGTGGCCTCCACTAACCAAATCAGATTAACTACAACGGTGTATGTATTTTTAAACATTGCTAATATGACCTATGTAAATGTTAATTTGATCTTACTGAAGTGAATTTCAACTGCTCACGAACACTGCATAAAATGTGTCTTGCAGATCCTAGTCAAGTGATATACAATTACTGTATAATTCAAATAGAAAAAGAGAGAGAGAAGAAAAAAAAAAGTAAACACCTGCCAGAGGGAGCTGTTAGTATAGCTACACATTTATAATGTCACCGAAATTTGTAATGACAGTATGATTTTATTCAAAAATAAAGAATACACAAAAAAGATGGAATGGATGTTTATATGGTATTTCTTTTCTTTGCGCTCTTCTATAATGTTCAGGGTTGTAGAACATCTGTGCTATAGCTATCCCCGGTTGCTTTCTCCTGCCTTAGCTGTGGATCTCTGCAGCTTCCTCAAATTTACCACTGGCCTCTTCAGTCAATGATGGCCTTCTGTAGGTAAAGTCCCAATTATGCCATTCTTTCCATTTTTAATAGTGGACCATCCTGATCACTACTTCATCCCAACTTCTTTCAATAGCTTTGTCATATCCATATTTGTTTCGATATGTTCTCTAACAAAATCTAAACCTTTCCAGCATTTATTTTGTGACACTTTAATTGAACACATGTGATTTCCAATTAAACAATTATGTGACTTCAGAAGGCAGTATGTTAAAACAAAGAGCATTAAAGGATTTCACATCAAGAGGGAAAAAAGAAATTACGCAATCAAGCCTTTATATTTTCAATCTTCAATTAATTTGGAGATGTTTTTATGTTTTTCAACTTCAGAATAATGAACCATCTTGTGTGGATCTAAGACCTTGAACTCAAATAAATACATTTGAATTCCAGTTTGAAACAATATACGTACAATGTGGAAAAGTCCGAGTTGAACGTTTACGTAAAGTACTATAATTTACAGAAAGTGTCATAGGCATGTAAGGAAGGGGGTTATTTTTTAACCACTTGCCGACCAGTCACGTACCTGGTATGTCACTGGACTTCAAGTGGTTCTACCAGGATGATACCTGCAGCTGTGGGCATCAAATCAATAGCGTTTTATAGAGATGACGGTTGGCTGTCTTGTAAAAGCAATCCTAGCAGATAACCAGCCTCTGGATTGCTTTTACAAGCAGCGGGAGGGGATGTCCCCCCCACCCATTGCCTTCCATGGCTTTACCGAAATCTCCCATCTCACCAGGAGTCCCGATTGACCAGAGCTGAACAAAGAGCAGATTGGCTTTGTTTCAGCTCTGGGGTATGGTAACCCAGAAGCGATGACCTGACATCACTTTCAGTTTACCCAGATGTCAACGGTGCCATTTTCAAAAATCAAAAGCATGCACAGTCCCGCAGGACAGCAAAAAGTGATCAGCAAACACATGTGAGGTATCACCGCAAATGACAGATCTTGGGCAGTAATTCTAGCAAAAGACCTCCTGTGTAAATGTAAAGTGGCAACCTGTAAGGGCTTTTAAAGCATCGCCTATGGATAGTAAAATTTACATTGCATAAGCGTGTACAATTTTAAAGCGTGATGTTTGTTATGTATTTACTCGTCATAACATCATATTTTATATTTTACAGAAAAATTGTGTTATGTATTGTGTTTTTTTGCATTAAAATTCAAAAAAGTGTATTTTTTCCCCAAAGACTGAATTTGAAAAGCCGCTGCGCAAATATCGTATGTCATAAAAAAAATTGCAAAACCGATCAATTTATTCTCTAGGGCCTCTACTTAAAAAAAGATGTAATGTTTGGGTGTTCTAACACATTTTCTAGCAAAAAATACTGATTGTTATATGTACACAAAAAGTGACAGAAGAGGCCTGGTCTTCAAGTGGTTAAGTTCCCCTTCGGAGAAAACAAAAGAGATATCCCATTTGGAGATAAACAAAGAAAAATAATACAATAATATAAAGTAGGGATATGCAATTAGCGGACCTCCAGCTGTTGCAAAACTACAAGTCCCTTCATGCCTCTGCCTCTGGGTGTCATGCTTGTAGCTGTCAGAGTCTTGCTATGCTTCAGGGGACTTGTAGTTCTGCAACAGCTGGAGGTCCGCTAATTGCATATCCCTGATATAAAGTATAGCCAAAATGTTTGTTTTTTTAGCTTTGGATAGCTTAGAGAAAAAGTTACAGCATAGTTGTGACCACAACAATGGTTGAAGTTAAATTTTCCATTGGGTGGGTCTCTTCTTCCATTGACCTCTGAAAGGGGAATTCCTTATATTATTTAGATGTTTTAACACTTCCTGCTACATCTCTGGGACAAGAAATGAAGGGAAATCTAATTACTGATCGACTTCTGTACAACCAGCCTGCTGGTGTTTTTCTGCTCGATCAGCACTGCCGGGTATAACTCAATGTATTCTGATGGCGGGTAAGTCTCCTTGTTGTCAGCAATGACTCAACGGGAAGGATTCCCCCATCCACCATAAATGTGGTGGATGGGGGAATCGGCTCGTTTTCTGTTTTTTTTTATTTCAACCCACTGGTTGAACGGAAAAATATAATGACTACTCTATGGTTTGCTAAACACTCTGTTTAGAAAGTGAATCAGAATGAAAACCATGAACTCGACGGAAAGCAAAATGTAAAGCTCAAACACAATTGTTTATTTTTTATTCAAATAGATAGCTGGCTGGTTAAGTGCATTCAAGAAAATATTCTACAAATTCCTGTAATTCAAAAATAATTCAATATATTAGCCTCAGTAATAACAGTCCCCAGTATTGTTATCTGCCTTCACGTGACTGCAGGCCTTTTTTCCTGTTTAGCCTGTGAGTCATCTGGAAAACTATTTCCCTGTGCCAGACACAATGTAGAAAACACACACTGTACTGTCATATTAGGTTAATGTTACGCAAGACTCTGCTCTCTAGATGGAGCAGAAACTCCCAGACTACTGCTGTGAGCTGGACTGTAGAATAAACTCAAAGCTGCAACAGACTATCTGTGGAGTTAAACTCTGACCCTCACAGGGTTTGTATGCACTAAAAGCTAAGGGTCAATTCAAACAGAGCAGTGACTGTCATTTTTCCGCACTGGATGAATGCAGGTCACCAATCGGACACACTGTTTTCTATGCATCCTATTCACAATGCAACGCAACCCAGAGGTGCAGTGCAGTGAGCTGTGATAAAATGCAAACATGCTGCATTTTCTCACAGCGTTCTGGGTACAGCACCGCAGCTCTGCTCGCTGCAGTACAGCAACATGAATGCAGCGTCACTTTTGTACACTGTAAATAAAGTTCATACATAAAAAGAGGTAGCTGTGTGATGTGCTGAAACATGCATCACACTGCCCCCTACAGCCGGCTGACTATAGCCGGAACAGGACAGGTTGGAAATCCATTGAGTTGACAATGTTGCCTCTGCTCCACTAAACCCCCAAGCTGTATTGTCAGCCCTGTCTGAGTTATCACTTTCTGGACAACAGAACATCTCCTCCTTAGGGTATAGAGATGAGGAGAGAGGGAGGTATTATGTAGCCCAGCAGGAAAGAGAGGTTGATTTGGCAGATCATTGGGTAATTTTTTTCGTACTTGCAACATTTTTAAAAAGCCAAAACACAGGGAAATGAGCACATATTACTAAAGAAGATGCAATACTAAAGCCACACATGTACCGAAAGTCATCATGTTCAGCAGGAACTGGACGATTTTCGGTACATGTGTACTCCTCTCTGTTCAACAGAAGCTAGTCCAACAATCAGCTGTTTCCCTGGAGCATACTATTTCAGACAGTGAGGTCAATATCTCTAATGTCCAGGTTTTGCCACTTTTTGTGATATATGGCACCAGAGGAAGATGGCCTTTCAACCCAAGTTTCTGTGGTCTGAGGCCCAATGGAGTCTACACTATCTGAATGCTGTACACATTGTATGAAATGTCAAACATGGCATTGTGAGCTGATCGCAACTAAACATGAGCATAAACATAATTATCTATCTTAATTACTTTTCCTGGAATTCAGCTTTGGACATCATGCTAACATAAAACTGATATACTCTTAGAAGTTACCTGTGACTTGTTTATCTGGAAGAGAAGGAATGGGAATGGCTAGTCCAAACTTCACTAGAAGACGCTCGTATAGCCAATCAAAGTGCTTATATCTGTGGTTAACTGAACGGTTTGTGTTCTGGAAATAAAAGGAAAAAACAGCCATTGTTAGACATTGTAATTACCAAAGTGGTGTCAAAATGAAGGAGATAGGAGAGCAGTGGTCTTCAAGAAGTGGTTAGTGCACAAAAGATGTCTCTCAGCAACCTTTGATGATGCTTATCATAGACACTCAGAAGCCAATATATATTTCTCTTTTTTAATATTTGCTGCATTCAAAACTTTACATAAGCATGAATTACAGATAGATACTGTACAATCTGTCTAGGAAAGACAAAGTGGTTGTAAACCCTTACATATACCGAGTGAAGTGACTGGCCTCAGGTGATGCACAGAGGTTAAACAAATCCTCCTACATAAGTTCTATCTTTTTATCTCTAGTCTTCTCTTCTCTACTCCCATTTAAAGTCCAGAACTTATAAAGCTGGTCTGAGCGTTTAAAAAAAAAAACGGGCGGAGAGCTGAAGTTAAACTCTGCAGAGTTCAGTGAGGAGAAGTCTGAGAGCTGATTGGAGGCCCCCTCTTAACGCAACACACAGAAGCAGAGCTGAGGCTGTCAATCAGAGGCTGTGTGCTGGAGATCCCTCCCCTAACACCTTTTTTTCTCATAGTGTCAGTAAAACTTGTCTTAAAAACTTGATTCATGCTGATAGCAGAGGTAAGAAGCAGCAGAGAGAAATGACACTTAGTGCACCTAACAGACTAGTACAAACTATAGAGGGATATGCTTTGTGCATTTTTCATGTCCGAGGTTTTCAACCACCTTAAAGCGGAGATCCGCCGAAAATTTTTTTTTTAAAAGTCAGCAGCTACAAATACTGCAGCTACTGACTTTTAAAATATGGACACTTACCTGTCCAGGGCGCCCGCGATGTCCTCACCCGAAGCCGATCTGTCCCTCGGCTCTCGGGTGGTGGCGCCGCCATCTTCTGTAAGGGAATCAGGAAGTGAAGCCTTGCGGCTTCATAGCCTGGTTCCCTTCTGCGTATGCGCGTCCTCACTGGTCCCTGCTGTCTTCTGGGACCCGTGCGTCTCCCAGAAGACAGCAGGGCGGGGGGCGGAGGAGGGGCCGGACATGGTGTAGATCACCGCGGAGCCTGCGGTGATCTATGCCTGGAAGTGGGAGCAAATACCTAGACTGGACAGGTATCTGTCCCCCCCCCCACCGGAAAGAGGCCAAATGTGACACCGGGCGGGGGGGGGGGGAGGAATCCGATCAGCAGAAATTCCATTTTTTGGTGGAACTCCGCTTTAAATTCAATCTATCAATGTTTCAAAAATAGAAGCTTTGTCTAAGAGGAAAGACCATAAGCCTTCTGCTAATACCTTTGATAACTAGAGCTCCTCTTTTTAATGTGTCCCTCCAATGCTGTTTTTACTTTGCTTGATCTGTTTGATTTTCTTTGGGATTGAGCTCCACTCCTGTAGCTAAACCTCGTTCAATCACTACCCCACTTTTCGGTGACAGTTCCTGACACCTGCTCCTATTGAGCGAAGAAAGAGTGGGTGGGTGTGGCTTGGCTTCTAGGGTGTGGTTTAGCTCCAAAGTACGGGAAGTCAGTTGGGGGGGATGCATGGAAGTCTATTAGAAAGTGATTTTTTTTTTTTTTTTAACTTAAATTTTATTTATTTTTTACTTCCACCAGGTTACAGAGTAAATAATACATCTTACAGCAATCAACTATTACTCCATCTACTCTTATATCAAAAAACAATTACCATCAAAATAAATGGCAAAATAGAAAAAAGCCTGATCCAGCACATAACCTGTATACAATACATTATAAGGATGGGAGAGTCTTCACCCTGTTGAAGTTAGTTTTTAAATATTATTTAGAAACAGGTGATCAATAAATTAAAGAAAAAAAGGGGGGAAAAAAAGTACAAGAAAAAAAGGGGGAGGGGATAAGGGAAGGGGAAAAGTGGGTTGGGGGGGAAGGAGACAGGAAGGGCCTGACTCCTCCCTCCAGCGTCAACCTCCAATCCGGCTCAAAGGCCTGCTCCAAGTATAACCGCCAAGGTCTCCAAATTTTAGGATGTTTCTTGGACTTATCTTAGTAAACACGGTTAACTGCTGCATAGGTTGGATATCAGATACCCTGGTACATCAATGTTCGAGTGTGGGTGGACTCCTTTTTTTCCAAAGGGCAAGTATGTATGTTTTTGCAACATTCAGAAGATGTTTTAAATATTTTTTGTTCAGTCTACAGACCAAACAAAGAAAAAAAAAAACATATTCCTTCATCCACACTGACAACATGGATAGACAAATCCCCCCTGGCAGACTATTATACTCTGACATCTGCAGACCCTCATACTAGCAGTATGATATAATACACCGTATATGTTTACTTTTTGATAAAAGTATAACTGTAGTAAAGGGAGTTTTAGCCTGGATTCCTACTTAATTTTGCAATCATCAGCAGACAGATGTTAAAGCATATGATGCTCAGTGCTTCCAAAAGCCACTATATTATTTTAAAAGAGTTTCAGCCTCCACATACTGCTAATAATAAAAACAACTCTGGGGAGGCCACATTCCAAATAAAATATATGACATGTTTTTAACATATGTTACCAGTTGTTCTGCTCACTTACTGTTGTTGTTAGCTGGTATTCAATATAGCTCTTCAGGCCGTACATTTTGGTTCCTTTCTTAGGATCAGCCACAATGCAGTCGAATGTTGCAGTTGGGTAGACCCACATTGGGCCGTAATCTCCAATCTGTAAACAATGTTTTTATTACAGATTGCACCATGAAGGAAAAAAAAAAAAAAAAGAAGACTTGTATACTACACAAATGTTATTGAAAACACAACCACATCCACTTGCCAACCGGGCCAATTCTGACATTTCTCTCATGTATATAAAAATCTGTGTTTTTTGCTAGAAAATTACTTAGAACCCACAAACACTATACAGTATGTATATATTTTTTTAGCAGAAACCCTAGAGAATAAAATGACGGTCATTTTTTATGCCACACGATATTTGCGCAAACAAACAAACAAAACAAAACAAACAAAAAAACACTTTCATGAATTAAAAAAAAAAACAAAACACACTATTTATCCCAATTTTTGTATAATGTGTAACGTCGAGTAAATAGATACCCAACATGTCATGCTTTATTATTGCGCATGCTTGTGAAATGGCAACAAACTACGATACTTCATAGGCGACTCTTTAAAATTGCAAACACAAAAAAAGTTCCTTGAGCGCTATAAACTGTCAGCCATATGTGTAGGTATACGGATCCTGGAAAATATAAAATGCGCTAAAGCCCAGTGCAGCCGCCAACCACTGGAAAAGATGAATAACAAAACACTAAAACAAAGAAGCAGCGCTCTATGGGTGAAGCATAAAAATTTGCAGACCTTTGGCCATTGTGGTTCATCCTGGATACCAGTTTAGTCTGACCACTGGTTTAAGGCAGAAGCTGATCGGTTGATGTTAATCCCTCTTCACCTGGATGTCACAGTGGTACCGTGCTTATTCTTTTACATTATTATCATCTACATTGATTACTTGCTTTTTATGATTGCCGCTGCAACCCCTGCAAGTTTTTATGATTGACAGTTGTTTATCTCTCAGAAGTGCAACAAATAAATTAACTTTTTACTTGGCCAAAGGCCTGCAAGTTTTTATGCTTCACCCATAGAGCGCTGCTTCTTTGTTTTGGTGACACTTTAAAATTGTTTACAGGTTACCAGTTTAGGGCTACAGAGAAGGGCTTGGGTTAGGATTATTGCTCTCGCTCTAAAGTTCGTGGCGATACCTCACATGTGTGATTTAAACGCGTTCGCTTTTAGGTGTGAGCACGAGGGGACAGGGGCGCTTTAAAAAAAAAAAATGTATTGTTATTTTTACACTTTCCCTTTATATTTTTTGTCAATCACTTTTATTCCTCTTACAAGGAATGTAAACATCCCTTGTAACAGCAAAAGGGCATGACAGGTCCTCCTTATGGAGAGATCTGGGGTCTATAAGTCCTCACATTTCCCCTCTATGCTGGAAAACCTGAGATTAAAAAAAAAAAAAAAAATTCAGGCTTTCCAGCACAAAAATGGCAGTGTTTACATCTACCGGTGCCGGAAGTGTTGTCATGACATTGCTTCCAGCCTCCGAAGGTCATAGAGCTGGCCGGGGACTATTTGGTTTATGGCCAGCTCTATAGTATCCGCTGCCGGTTTCATTCTTCAGTTCCCCGATCGCATGGGAGAGACCGGAGAAGCACCGAAGGGCGAGGGCGTCCCCTCCCGCCTCCTGTAAAAGCAATTAGGCCGCAAACAGCCGCTAAAATGGTTTTTACATTGCTGGAAATTACCGGCTGAAAAAAAAGATATCTGAATGATAGCTGTAGGCATCATTCAGATATCTCCACTTAAAGCTCAGGATGTCTTATGATGGTCTGATAGTATGGCTGAATTTGCATCGCATTCAGACCAAACTGGCACAGGACCCTTTTTTTGGTCCATAGCACAATCAGATCGCATGGGTTTTCACACCCATGCGATCCGTTTCCTGTCCAAATTTGCAGTTTCCTCTGCGATATGCGAACTGATTTGGGGGCATCAATAGCTTTCTGTTGACACTTCCAGCAGTTCACATAGGACAGTGTGAACTGCCACCAGGAGACATGCGATGCGGGAACCCGCAGTGGATTCGCAGGGTTCCCGCATCGCTGCAGTGTGAACCGAGCCTGAATGTGCTGGTAATGGGTTTTTTTTGTTAGCCTGTAAATGCTCCTCTTCTAATATGCCTGTAAATGAATAAGTGTGCAAAGAGGTGCTTTTACAGGCCGAAAAAACCCCTGCCAATCGCCTATAAAAAAGGTGTTTTTTTTTTAAGCCCTGTGTGCATGAGGCCTAAAAAAGATATTAGTTGGTGGTCGTCCCTTAGCAAGTAATCTGACAACTGACAAACACATATGCAAACTTACATAGAAACTAAAGAACAATGAAAGTTGACAAAAATATTACAATACATCTCAGCTGTACCTTTGGGTCTATGGAGGAGGAGCACTCTCAGGCCTCCCCCATCATCAGCTTACATCAAGCAATAGCTAGGAAAACACCCAGCCAATTGAGTCTTCCCTCAAGTGATCTCTGTCGAGGATTGGGAGTGCCTACAGATATACACCTTTATATGGACCAAAAGCACAAACTTATAGATACATGAAAAAACAGCCAACTGTGGGACTTTAACGGTGTCAGTAAATAAGGAATATAGTATTTTTAATTATAAAAATATTTTATTAATGTCATTAAAAACATTTCATAAAAAAATCCCTCATCTGCATGTCAAGTTCAAATCATATATTTGTACAAACACTACCGCTCTACATTTTTTGCTTCGAGTGAGTAATCATTTCATACAGCACTCTAGGATCTCCTGAAGAAGCTCACTCGAAGCAAAACATGTAGAGCGGTAGTGTTTGTACAAATATATGATTTGAAAATGACATGCAGATGAGGGATTTTTTAATGAAATGTTTTTAATGACATTAAAGCGGGGGTCCACCTATCTATCGTTTTTTTTTTTTTTTTTGAGTTCATTCACAAACTTTTCTTCTCAGCATTACATACTCACATATTGTGTGTAATATGTCCGCCTGTGTCAGATTTTGTTGGAAAGAATAACTTATATTATTCACTGCAGGCGGTTTCCATCTTCATTGTGGGCATTTGAAGCCCACAAGCATTTATTTCCTGGATGTGGTGAATGCT